>NC_134536.1:137938257-138293676 GCF_050624435.1 Tenrec ecaudatus | reverse complement strand
GGCTCCCCTAGCCTTCCGGCTAGGGCACCCCTAGGCTTTAGGCTCGGGCTCCCCTAGGCTAAGGCTAGGGCTCCCTAGCCTTCCGGCTAGGGCACCCCTAGGCTTAAGGCTCGGGCTCCCCTAGGCTAAGGCTAGGGCTCCCCTAGCCTTCCGGCTAGGGCACCCCTAGGCTTTAGGCTCGGGCTCCCCTAGGCTAAGGCTAGGGCTCCCCTAGCCTTCCGGCTAGGGCACCCCTAGGCTTTAGGCTCGGGCTCCCCTAGGCTAAGGCTAGGGCTCCCTAGCCTTCCGGCTAGGGCACCCCTAGGCTTTAGGCTCGGGCTCCCCTAGGCTAAGGCTATAATGGCTCCCCTAGCCTTCCGGCTAGGGCACCCCTAGGCTTTAGGCTCGGGCTCCCCTAGGCTAAGGCTAGGGCTCCCCTAGCCTTCCGGCTAGGGCACCCCTAGGCTTTAGGCTCGGGCTCCCCTAGGCTAAGGCTAGGGCTCCCCTAGCCTTCCGGCTAGGGCACCCCTAGGCTTTAGGCTCGGGCTCCCCTAGGCTAAGGCTAGGGCTCCCCTAGCCTTCCGGCTAGGGCACCCCTAGGCTTTAGGCTCGGGCTCCCCTAGGCTAAGGCTAGGGCTCCCCTAGCCTTCCGGCTAGGGCACCCCTAGGCTTTAGGCTCGGGCTCCCCTAGGCTAAGGCTAGGGCTCCCCTAGCATTCCGGATAGGGCACCCCTAGGCTTTAGGCTCGGGCTCCCCTAGGCTAAGGCTAGGGCTCCCCTAGCCTTCCGGCTAGGGCACCCCTAGGCTTTAGCTGGCTCCCCTAGGCTAAGGCTAGGGCTCCCCTAGCCTTCCGGCTAGGGCACCCCTAGGCTTTGGGCTCCCCTAGGCTAAGGCTAGGGCTCCCCTAGCCTTCCGGCTAGGGCACCCCTAGGCTTTGGGCTCCCCTAGGCTAAGGCTAGGGCTCCCCTAGCCTTCCGGCTAGGGCACCCCTAGGCTTTGGGCTCCCCTAGGCTAAGGCTAGGGCTCCCCTAGCCTTCCGGCTAGGGCACCCCTAGGCTTTAGGCTCGGGCTCCCCTAGGCTAAGGCTAGGGCTCCCCTAGCCTTCCGGCTAGGGCACCCCTAGGCTTTAGGCTCGGGCTCCCCTAGGCTAAGGCTAGGGCTCCCCTAGCCTTCCGGCTAGGGCACCCCTAGGCTTTAGGCTCGGGCTCCCCTAGGCTAAGGCTAGGGCTCCCCTAGCCTTCCGGCTAGGGCACCCCTAGGCTTTAGGCTCGGGCTCCCCTAGGCTAAGGCTAGGGCTCCCCTAGCCTTCCGGCTAGGGCACCCCTAGGCTTTAGGCTCGGGCTCCCCTAGGCTAAGGCTAGGGCTCCCCTAGCCTTCCGGCTAGGGCACCCCTAGGCTTTAGGCTCGGGCTCCCCTAGGCTAAGGCTAGGGCTCCCCTAGCCTTCCGGCTAGGGCACCCCTAGGCTTTAGGCTCGGGCTCCCCTAGGCTAAGGCTAGGGCTCCCCTAGCCTTCCGGCTAGGGCACCCCTAGGCTTTAGGCTCGGGCTCCCCTAGGCTAAGGCTAGGGCTCCCCTAGCCTTCCGGCTAGGGCACCCCTAGGCTTTAGGCTCGGGCTCCCCTAGGCTAAGGCTAGGGCTCCCCTAGCCTTCCGGCTAGGGCACCCCTAGGCTTTAGGCTCGGGCTCCCCTAGGCTAAGGCTAGGGCTCCCCTAGCCTTCCGGCTAGGGCACCCCTAGGCTTTAGGCTCGGGCTCCCCTAGGCTAAGGCTAGGGCTCCCCTAGCCTTCCGGCTAGGGCACCCCTAGGCTTTAGGCTCGGGCTCCCCTAGGCTAAGGCTAGGGCTCCCCTAGCCTTCCGGCTAGGGCACCCCTAGGCTTTAGGCTCGGGCTCCCCTAGGCTAAGGCTAGGGCTCCCCTAGCCTTCCGGCTAGGGCACCCCTAGGCTTTAGGCTCGGGCTCCCCTAGGCTAAGGCTAGGGCTCCCCTAGCCTTCCGGCTAGGGCACCCCTAGGCTTTAGGCTCCCCTAGGCTAAGGCTAGGGCTCCCCTAGCCTTCCGGCTAGGGCACCCCTAGGCTTTAGGCTCCCCTAGGCTAAGGCTAGGGCTCCCCTAGCCTTCCGGCTAGGGCACCCCTAGGCTTTAGGCTCCCCTAGGCTAAGGCTTGGGCTCCCCTAGCCTTCCGGCTAGGGCACCCCTAGGCTTTAGGCTCCCCTAGGCTAAGGCTTGGGCTCCCCTAGCCTTCCGGCTAGGGCACCCCTAGGCTTTAGGCTCCCCTAGGCTAAGGCTAGGGCTCCCCTAGGCTAAGGCTAGGGCTCCCCTAGCCTTCCGGCTAGGGCACCCCTAGGCTTTAGGCTCCCCTAGGCTAAGGCTAGGGCTCCCCTAGCCTTCCGGCTAGGGCACCCCTAGGCTTTAGGCTAGGGCTCCCCTAGGCTAAGGCTAGGGCTCCCCTAGCCTTCCGGCTAGGGCACCCCTAGGCTTTAGGCTCCCCTAGGCTAAGGCTAGGGCTCCCCTAGCCTTCCGGCTAGGGCACCCCTAGGCTTTAGGCTCCCCTAGGCTAAGGCTAGGGCTCCCCGAGCCTTCCGGCTGGGGCACCCCTAGGCTTTAGGCTAGGGCTCCCCTAGGCTAAGGCTAGGGCTCCCCGAGCCTTCCGGCTGGGGCACCCCTAGGCTTTAGGCTAGGGCTCCCCTAGGCTAAGGCTAGGGCTCCCCGAGCCTTCCGGCTGGGGCACCCCTAGGCTTTAGGCTAGGGCTCCCCTAGGCTAAGGCTAGGGCTCCCCGAGCCTTCCGGCTGGGGCACCCCTAGGCTTTAGGCTAGGGCTCCCCTAGGCTAAGGCTAGGGCTCCCCGAGCCTTCCGGCTGGGGCACCCCTAGGCTTTAGGCTAGGGCTCCCCTAGGCTAAGGCTAGGGCTCCCCGAGCCTTCCGGCTGGGGCACCCCTAGGCTTTAGGCTAGGGCTCCCCTAGGCTAAGGCTAGGGCTCCCCGAGCCTTCCGGCTGGGGCACCCCTAGGCTTTAGGCTAGGGCTCCCCTAGGCTAAGGCTAGGGCTCCCCGAGCCTTCCGGCTGGGGCACCCCTAGGCTTTAGGCTAGGGCTCCCCTAGGCTAAGGCTAGGGCTCCCCGAGCCTTCCGGCTGGGGCACCCCTAGGCTTTAGGCTAGGGCTCCCCTAGGCTAAGGCTAGGGCTCCCCGAGCCTTCCGGCTGGGGCACCCCTAGGCTTTAGGCTAGGGCTCCCCTAGGCTAAGGCTAGGGCTCCCCGAGCCTTCCGGCTGGGGCACCCCTAGGCTTTAGGCTAGGGCTCCCCTAGGCTAAGGCTAGGGCTCCCCGAGCCTTCCGGCTGGGGCACCCCTAGGCTTTAGGCTAGGGCTCCCCTAGGCTAAGGCTAGGGCTCCCCGAGCCTTCCGGCTGGGGCACCCCTAGGCTTTAGGCTAGGGCTCCCCTAGGCTAAGGCTAGGGCTCCCCGAGCCTTCCGGCTGGGGCACCCCTAGGCTTTAGGCTAGGGCTCCCCTAGGCTAAGGCTAGGGCTCCCCGAGCCTTCCGGCTGGGGCACCCCTAGGCTTTAGGCTAGGGCACCCCTAGGCTAAGGCTAGGGCTCCCCGAGCCTTCCGGCTGGGGCACCCCTAGGCTTTAGGCTAGGGCTCCCCTAGGCTAAGGCTAGGGCTCCCCGAGCCTTCCGGCTGGGGCACCCCTAGGCTTTAGGCTAGGGCTCCCCTAGGCTAAGGCTAGGGCTCCCCGAGCCTTCCGGCTGGGGCACCCCTAGGCTTTAGGCTAGGGCTCCCCTAGGCTAAGGCTAGGGCTCCCCGAGCCTTCCGGCTGGGGCACCCCTAGGCTTTAGGCTAGGGCTCCCCTAGGCTAAGGCTAGGGCTCCCCGAGCCTTCCGGCTGGGGCACCCCTAGGCTTTAGGCTAGGGCTCCCCTAGGCTAAGGCTAGGGCTCCCCGAGCCTTCCGGCTGGGGCACCCCTAGGCTTTAGGCTAGGGCTCCCCTAGGCTAAGGCTAGGGCTCCCCGAGCCTTCCGGCTGGGGCACCCCTAGGCTTTAGGCTAGGGCTCCCCTAGGCTAAGGCTAGGGCTCCCCGAGCCTTCCGGCTGGGGCACCCCTAGGCTTTAGGCTAGGGCTCCCCTAGGCTAAGGCTAGGGCTCCCCGAGCCTTCCGGCTGGGGCACCCCTAGGCTTTAGGCTAGGGCTCCCCTAGGCTAAGGCTAGGGCTCCCCGAGCCTTCCGGCTGGGGCACCCCTAGGCTTTAGGCTAGGGCTCCCCTAGGCTAAGGCTAGGGCTCCCCGAGCCTTCCGGCTGGGGCACCCCTAGGCTTTAGGCTAGGGCTCCCCTAGGCTAAGGCTAGGGCTCCCCGAGCCTTCCGGCTGGGGCACCCCTAGGCTTTAGGCTCCCCTAGGCTAAGGCTAGGGCTCCCCGAGCCTTCCGGCTGGGGCACCCCTAGGCTTTAGGCTCCCCTAGGCTAAGGCTAGGGCTCCCCGAGCCTTCCGGCTGGGGCTCCCCTAGGCTTTAGGCTCCCCTAGGCTAAGGCTAGGGCTCCCGAGCCTTCCGGCTGGGGCTCCCCTAGGCTTTAGGCTCCCCTAGGCTAAGGCTTGGGCTCCCCGAGCCTTCCGGCTGGGGCACCCCTAGGCTTTAGGCTCCCCTAGGCTAAGGCTTGGGCTCCCCGAGCCTTCCGGCTGGGGCACCCCTAGGCTTTAGGCTCCCCTAGGCTAAGGCTTGGGCTCCCCGAGCCTTCCGGCTGGGGCACCCCTAGGCTTTAGGCTCCCCTAGGCTAAGGCTTGGGCTCCCCGAGCCTTCCGGCTGGGGCACCCCTAGGCTTTAGGCTCCCCTAGGCTAAGGCTTGGGCTCCCCGAGCCTTCCGGCTGGGGCACCCCTAGGCTTTAGGCTCCCCTAGGCTAAGGCTTGGGCTCCCCGAGCCTTCCGGCTGGGTCACCCCTAGGCTTTAGGCTCCCCTAGGCTAAGGCTTGGGCTCCCCGAGCCTTCCGGCTGGGGCACCCCTAGGCTTTAGGCTCCCCTAGGCTAAGGCTTGGGCTCCCCGAGCCTTCCGGCTGGGGCACCCCTAGGCTTTAGGCTCCCCTAGGCTAAGGCTTGGGCTCCCCGAGCCTTCCGGCTGGGGCACCCCTAGGCTTTAGGCTCCCCTAGGCTAAGGCTTGGGCTCCCCGAGCCTTCCGGCTGGGGCACCCCTAGGCTTTAGGCTCCCCTAGGCTAAGGCGAGGGCTCCCCGAGCCTTCCGGCTGGGGCACCCCTAGGCTTTAGGCTCCCCTAGGCTAAGGCGAGGGCTCCCCGAGCCTTCCGGCTGGGGCACCCCTAGGCTTTAGGCTCCCCTAGGCTAAGGCGAGGGCTCCCCGAGCCTTCCGGCTGGGGCACCCCTAGGCTTTAGGCTCCCCTAGGCTAAGGCGAGGGCTCCCCGAGCCTTCCGGCTGGGGCACCCCTAGGCTTTAGGCTCCCCTAGGCTAAGGCGAGGGCTCCCCGAGCCTTCCGGCTGGGGCACCCCTAGGCTTTAGGCTCCCCTAGGCTAAGGCGAGGGCTCCCCGAGCCTTCCGGCTGGGGCACCCCTAGGCTTTAGGCTCCCCTAGGCTAAGGCGAGGGCTCCCCGAGCCTTCCGGCTGGGGCACCCCTAGGCTTTAGGCTCCCCTAGGCTAAGGCGAGGGCTCCCCGAGCCTTCCGGCTGGGGCACCCCTAGGCTTTAGGCTCCCCTAGGCTAAGGCGAGGGCTCCCCGAGCCTTCCGGCTGGGGCACCCCTAGGCTTTAGGCTCCCCTAGGCTAAGGCGAGGGCTCCCCGAGCCTTCCGGCTGGGGCACCCCTAGGCTTTAGGCTCCCCTAGGCTAAGGCGAGGGCTCCCCGAGCCTTCCGGCTGGGGCACCCCTAGGCTTTAGGCTCCCCTAGGCTAAGGCGAGGGCTCCCCGAGCCTTCCGGCTGGGGCACCCCTAGGCTTTAGGCTCCCCTAGGCTAAGGCGAGGGCTCCCCGAGCCTTCCGGCTGGGGCACCCCTAGGCTTTAGGCTCCCCTAGGCTAAGGCGAGGGGTCCCGAGCCTTCCGGCTGGGGCACCCCTAGGCTTTAGGCTCCCCTAGGCTAAGGCGAGGGCTCCCCGAGCCTTCCGGCTGGGGCACCCCTAGGCTTTAGGCTCCCCTAGGCTAAGGCTAGGGCTCCCCGAGCCTTCCGGCTGGGGCACCCCTAGGCTTTAGGCCCGGGCTCCCCTAGGCTAAGGCTAGGGCTCCCCGAGCCTTCCGGCTGGGGCACCCCTAGGCTTTAGGCCCGGGCTCCCCTAGGCTAAGGCTAGGGCTCCCCGAGCCTTCCGGCTGGGGCACCCCTAGGCTTTAGGCCCGGGCTCCCCTAGGCTAAGGCTAGGGCTCCCCGAGCCTTCCGGCTGGGGCACCCCTAGGCTTTAGGCCCGGGCTCCCCTAGGCTAAGGCTAGGGCTCCCCGAGCCTTCCGGCTGGGGCACCCCTAGGCTTTAGGCCCGGGCTCCCCTAGGCTAAGGCTAGGGCTCCCCGAGCCTTCCGGCTGGGGCACCCCTAGGCTTTAGGCCCGGGCTCCCCTAGGCTAAGGCTAGGGCTCCCCGAGCCTTCCGGCTGGGGCACCCCTAGGCTTTAGGCCCGGGCTCCCCTAGGCTAAGGCTAGGGCTCCCCGAGCCTTCCGGCTGGGGCACCCCTAGGCTTTAGGCCCGGGCTCCCCTAGGCTAAGGCTAGGGCTCCCCGAGCCTTCCGGCTGGGGCACCCCTAGGCTTTAGGCCCGGGCTCCCCTAGGCTAAGGCTAGGGCTCCCCGAGCCTTCCGGCTGGGGCACCCCTAGGCTTTAGGCCCGGGCTCCCCTAGGCTAAGGCTAGGGCTCCCCGAGCCTTCCGGCTGGGGCACCCCTAGGCTTTAGGCCCGGGCTCCCCTAGGCTAAGGCTAGGGCTCCCCGAGCCTTCCGGCTGGGGCACCCCTAGGCTTTAGGCCCGGGCTCCCCTAGGCTAAGGCTAGGGCTCCCCGAGCCTTCCGGCTGGGGCACCCCTAGGCTTTAGGCCCGGGCTCCCCTAGGCTAAGGCTAGGGCTCCCCGAGCCTTCCGGCTGGGGCACCCCTAGGCTTTAGGCCCGGGCTCCCCTAGGCTAAGGCTAGGGCTCCCCGAGCCTTCCGGCTGGGGCACCCCTAGGCTTTAGGCCCGGGCTCCCCTAGGCTAAGGCTAGGGCTCCCCGAGCCTTCCGGCTAGGGCACCCCTAGGCTTTAGGCCCGGGCTCCCCTAGGCTAAGGCTAGGGCTCCCCGAGCCTTCCGGCTAGGGCACCCCTAGGCTTTAGGCCCGGGCTCCCCTAGGCTAAGGCTAGGGCTCCCCGAGCCTTCCGGCTAGGGCACCCCTAGGCTTTAGGCCCGGGCTCCCCTAGGCTAAGGCTAGGGCTCCCCGAGCCTTCCGGCTAGGGCACCCCTAGGCTTTAGGCCCGGGCTCCCCTAGGCTAAGGCTAGGGCTCCCCGAGCCTTCCGGCTAGGGCACCCCTAGGCTTTAGGCCCGGGCTCCCCTAGGATAAGGCTAGGGCTCCCCGAGCCTTCCGGCTAGGGCACCCCTAGGCTTTAGGCCCGGGCTCCCCTAGGCTAAGGCTAGGGCTCCCCGAGCCTTCCGGCTAGGGCACCCCTAGGCTTTAGGCCCGGGCTCCCCTAGGCTAAGGCTAGGGCTCCCCGAGCCTTCCGGCTAGGGCACCCCTAGGCTTTAGGCCCGGGCTCCCCTAGGCTAAGGCTAGGGCTCCCCGAGCCTTCGGCTAGGGCACCCCTAGGCTTTAGGCCCGGGCTCCCCTAGGCTAAGGCTAGGGCTCCCCGAGCCTTCCGGCTAGGGCACCCCTAGGCTTTAGGCCAGGGCTCCCCTAGGCTAAGGCTAGGGCTCCCCGAGCCTTCCGGCTAGGGCACACCTAGGCTTTAGGCCAGGGCTCCCCTAGGCTAAGGCTAGGGCTCCCCGAGCCTTCAGGCTAGGGCACCCCTAGGCTAAGGCTAGGGCTCCCCGAGCCTTCAGGCTAGGGCACCCCGAGGCTTCAGGCTAGGGCTCCCCTAGGCTAAGGCTAGGGCTCCCCGAGCCTTCAGGCTAGGGCACCCCGAGGCTTCAGGCTAGGGCTCCCCTAGGCTAAGGCTAGGGCTCCCCGAGCCTTCAGGCTAGGGCACCCCTAGGCTTCAGGCTAGGGCTCCCCTAGGCAAAGGCTAGGGCTCCCCGAGCCTTAAGGCTAGGGCACCCCTAGGCTTCAGGCTAGGGCTCCCCTAGGCTAATGCTAGGGCTCCCCGAGCCTTCAGGCTAGGGCACCCCTAGGCTTCAGGCTAGGGCTCCCCTAGGCTAAGGCTAGGGCTCCCCGAGCCTTCAGGCTAGGGCACCCCTAGGCTTCAGGCTAGGGCTCCCCTAGGCTAAGGCTAGGGCTCCCCGAGCCTTCAGGCTAGGGCACCCCTAGGCTTCAGGCTAGGGCTCCCCTAGGCTAAGGCTAGGGCTCCCCGAGCCTTCAGGCTAGGGCACCCCTAGGCTTCAGGCTAGGGCTCCCCTAGGCTAAGGCTAGGGCTCCCCGAGCCTTTAGGCTAGGGCTCCCCTAGTCTAAGGCTAGGGCTCCCCGAGCCTTCAGGCTAGGGCACCCCTAGGCTTTACGCTCCCTTAGGCTAAGGCGAGGGCTCCCCGAGCCTTCAGGCTAGGGCACCCCTAGGCTTTAGGCTCCCCTAGGCTACGGCGAGGGCTCCCCGAGCCTTCAGGCTAGGGCACCCCCAGGCTTTAGGCTCCCCTAGGCTACGGCGAGGGCTCCCCGAGCCTTCAGGCTAGGGCACCCCCAGGCTTTAGGCTCCCCTAGGCTACGGCGAGGGCTCCCCGAGCCTTCAGGCTAGGGCACCCCCAGGCTTTAGGCTCCCCTAGGCTACGGCGAGGGCTCCCCGAGCCTTCAGGCTAGGGCACCCCCAGGCTTTAGGCTCCCCTAGGCTACGGCGAGGGCTCCCCGAGCCTTCAGGCTAGGGCACCCCCAGGCTTTAGGCTAGGGCTCCCCTAGGCTAAGGCTAGGGCTCCCCGAGCCTTTAGGCTAGGGCTCCCCTAGTCTAAGGCTAGGGCTCCCCGAGCCTTCAGGCTAGGGCACCCCTAGGCTTTACGCTCCCTTAGGCTAAGGCGAGGGCTCCCCGAGCCTTCAGGCTAGGGCACCCCTAGGCTTTAGGCTCCCCTAGGCTACGGCGAGGGCTCCCCGAGCCTTCAGGCTAGGGCACCCCCAGGCTTTAGGCTCCCCTAGGCTACGGCGAGGGCTCCCCGAGCCTTCAGGCTAGGGCACCCCCAGGCTTTAGGCTCCCCTAGGCTACGGCGAGGGCTCCCCGAGCCTTCAGGCTAGGGCACCCCCAGGCTTTAGGCTCCCCTAGGCTACGGCGAGGGCTCCCCGAGCCTTCAGGCTAGGGCACCCCCAGGCTTTAGGCTCCCCTAGGCTACGGCGAGGGCTCCCCGAGCCTTCAGGCTAGGGCACCCCCAGGCTTTAGGCTCCCCTAGGCTACGGCGAGGGCTCCCCGAGCCTTCAGGCTAGGGCACCCCCAGGCTTTAGGCTCCCCTAGGCTACGGCGAGGGCTCCCCGAGCCTTCAGGCTAGGGCACCCCCAGGCTTTAGGCTCCCCTAGGCTACGGCGAGGGCTCCCCGAGCCTTCAGGCTAGGGCACCCCCAGGCTTTAGGCTCCCCTAGGCTACGGCGAGGGCTCCCCGAGCCTTCAGGCTAGGGCACCCCCAGGCTTTAGGCTCCCCTAGGCTACGGCGAGGGCTCCCCGAGCCTTCAGGCTAGGGCACCCCCAGGCTTTAGGCTCCCCTAGGCTACGGCGAGGGCTCCCCGAGCCTTCAGGCTAGGGCACCCCCAGGCTTTAGGCTCCCCTAGGCTACGGCGAGGGCTCCCCGAGCCTTCAGGCTAGGGCACCCCCAGGCTTTAGGCTCCCCTAGGCTACGGCGAGGGCTCCCCGAGCCTTCAGGCTAGGGCACCCCCAGGCTTTAGGCTCCCCTAGGCTACGGCGAGGGCTCCCCGAGCCTTCAGGCTAGGGCACCCCCAGGCTTTAGGCTCCCCTAGGCTACGGCGAGGGCTCCCCGAGCCTTCAGGCTAGGGCACCCCCAGGCTTTAGGCTCCCCTAGGCTACGGCGAGGGCTCCCCGAGCCTTCAGGCTAGGGCACCCCCAGGCTTTAGGCTCCCCTAGGCTACGGCGAGGGCTCCCCGAGCCTTCAGGCTAGGGCACCCCCAGGCTTTAGGCTCCCCTAGGCTACGGCGAGGGCTCCCCGAGCCTTCAGGCTAGGGCACCCCCAGGCTTTAGGCTCCCCTAGGCTACGGCGAGGGCTCCCCGAGCCTTCAGGCTAGGGCACCCCCAGGCTTTAGGCTCCCCTAGGCTACGGCGAGGGCTCCCCGAGCCTTCAGGCTAGGGCACCCCCAGGCTTTAGGCTCCCCTAGGCTACGGCGAGGGCTCCCCGAGCCTTCAGGCTAGGGCACCCCCAGGCTTTAGGCTCCCCTAGGCTACGGCGAGGGCTCCCCGAGCCTTCAGGCTAGGGCACCCCCAGGCTTTAGGCTCCCCTAGGCTACGGCGAGGGCTCCCCGAGCCTTCAGGCTAGGGCACCCCCAGGCTTTAGGCTCCCCTAGGCTACGGCGAGGGCTCCCCGAGCCTTCAGGCTAGGGCACCCCCAGGCTTTAGGCTCCCCTAGGCTACGGCGAGGGCTCCCCGAGCCTTCAGGCTAGGGCACCCCCAGGCTTTAGGCTCCCCTAGGCTACGGCGAGGGCTCCCCGAGCCTTCAGGCTAGGGCACCCCCAGGCTTTAGGCTCCCCTAGGCTACGGCGAGGGCTCCCCGAGCCTTCAGGCTAGGGCACCCCCAGGCTTTAGGCTCCCCTAGGCTACGGCGAGGGCTCCCCGAGCCTTCAGGCTAGGGCACCCCCAGGCTTTAGGCTCCCCTAGGCTACGGCGAGGGCTCCCCGAGCCTTCAGGCTAGGGCACCCCCAGGCTTTAGGCTCCCCTAGGCTACGGCGAGGGCTCCCCGAGCCTTCAGGCTAGGGCACCCCCAGGCTTTAGGCTCCCCTAGGCTACGGCGAGGGCTCCCCGAGCCTTCAGGCTAGGGCACCCCCAGGCTTTAGGCTCCCCTAGGCTACGGCGAGGGCTCCCCGAGCCTTCAGGCTAGGGCACCCCCAGGCTTTAGGCTCCCCTAGGCTACGGCGAGGGCTCCCCGAGCCTTCAGGCTAGGGCACCCCCAGGCTTTAGGCTCCCCTAGGCTACGGCGAGGGCTCCCCGAGCCTTCAGGCTAGGGCACCCCCAGGCTTTAGGCTCCCCTAGGCTACGGCGAGGGCTCCCCGAGCCTTCAGGCTAGGGCACCCCCAGGCTTTAGGCTCCCCTAGGCTACGGCGAGGGCTCCCCGAGCCTTCAGGCTAGGGCACCCCCAGGCTTTAGGCTCCCCTAGGCTACGGCGAGGGCTCCCCGAGCCTTCAGGCTAGGGCACCCCCAGGCTTTAGGCTCCCCTAGGCTACGGCGAGGGCTCCCCGAGCCTTCAGGCTAGGGCACCCCCAGGCTTTAGGCTCCCCTAGGCTACGGCGAGGGCTCCCCGAGCCTTCAGGCTAGGGCACCCCCAGGCTTTAGGCTCCCCTAGGCTACGGCGAGGGCTCCCCGAGCCTTCAGGCTAGGGCACCCCCAGGCTTTAGGCTCCCCTAGGCTACGGCGAGGGCTCCCCGAGCCTTCAGGCTAGGGCACCCCCAGGCTTTAGGCTCCCCTAGGCTACGGCGAGGGCTCCCCGAGCCTTCAGGCTAGGGCACCCCCAGGCTTTAGGCTCCCCTAGGCTACGGCGAGGGCTCCCCGAGCCTTCAGGCTAGGGCACCCCCAGGCTTTAGGCTCCCCTAGGCTACGGCGAGGGCTCCCCGAGCCTTCAGGCTAGGGCACCCCCAGGCTTTAGGCTCCCCTAGGCTACGGCGAGGGCTCCCCGAGCCTTCAGGCTAGGGCACCCCCAGGCTTTAGGCTCCCCTAGGCTACGGCGAGGGCTCCCCGAGCCTTCAGGCTAGGGCACCCCCAGGCTTTAGGCTCCCCTAGGCTACGGCGAGGGCTCCCCGAGCCTTCAGGCTAGGGCACCCCCAGGCTTTAGGCTCCCCTAGGCTACGGCGAGGGCTCCCCGAGCCTTCAGGCTAGGGCACCCCCAGGCTTTAGGCTCCCCTAGGCTACGGCGAGGGCTCCCCGAGCCTTCAGGCTAGGGCACCCCCAGGCTTTAGGCTCCCCTAGGCTACGGCGAGGGCTCCCCGAGCCTTCAGGCTAGGGCACCCCCAGGCTTTAGGCTCCCCTAGGCTACGGCGAGGGCTCCCCGAGCCTTCAGGCTAGGGCACCCCCAGGCTTTAGGCTCCCCTAGGCTACGGCGAGGGCTCCCCGAGCCTTCAGGCTAGGGCACCCCCAGGCTTTAGGCTCCCCTAGGCTAAGGCTAGGGTTCCCCGAGCCTTCAGGCTAGGGCACCCCTAGGCTTTAGGCTAGGGCTCCCCTAGGCTAAGGCTAGGGCTCCCCTAGCCTTCAGGCTAGGGCACCCCTAGGCTTTAGGCTCCCCTAGGCTAAGGCTAGGGCTAAGCCTAGGGGTACCCTAGCCTAAGCCAAGGGTGCCTTAGTCTTAGGCTAGGGGAGCCCCAGCATTAGCCTAAGCCTAGGGGTACCCTAGCCTAAGCCTAGGGGTGCCCTAGCCTGAGCCTAGGGGTGCCCTAGCCATAGGCAAGGGGAACCCTAGCCTTAGCCTAAGCCTAGCGGTGCCCTAACCTACCCTATGGGTGCCCTAGCCTAAGCATAGGGGTGCCCTAGCCTAACCCTAGGGGTGCCCAAGCCTTAGGCTAGGGGAGCCCTAGCCTTAGCCTAAGCCTAGGGGTGCCCTAGCCTAAGCCTAGTGGTGCCTTAGCCTAAGCCTAGGGGTGCCCTAGCCTGAGCCTAGGGGTGCCCTAGCCTGAAGCAACGGGTGCCCTAGCCTGAGGCTAGAGGAGCCCTAGCCTTAGTCTAGCATAGCATTACCCTAGCCTAAGCCTAGGGGTGCACTAGCCTTAGGCTAGGGGAGCCCTAGCCTTAGCCTAAGCCTAGGGTTGTCCTAGCCTAAGCCTAGGGGTGCCCTAGCCTAAGCCTAGGGGTGCCCTAACCTAAGCCTAGGGGTTCCATAGCCTTAGGCTAGGGGAGCCCTCGCCTTACTCAAAGCCTAGGGGTACCCTATCCTAAGCCTAGGGGTGCCCTAGACTAAGCCAAGGGGTGCTCTAGCCTTAGGATAGGGGAGCCCTAGCCTTAGCCTAAGCCTAGGGGTGCCTGAGCCTGAGCCTAGGGGTGCCCTAGCCTTATGCTAGGGGACCCCTAACCTTAGCCTAAGCCTAGGCGTGCCCTAGCCTAAGCCTAGGGGTGCCCTAGCCTAAGCCTAGGGGTGCCCTAGACTAAGCCAAGGGGTGCTCTAGCCTTAGGCTAGGGGAGCCCTAGCCTAAGCCTAAGCCTAGGGGTGCCTGAGCCTAAGCCTAGGGGTGCCCGAGCCTAAACTTAGGGGTCCCCTAGCCTTAGGCTAGGGGAGCCCAAGCCTTATCCTAAGCCTAGGGGTGGCCTAGCCTAAGCCTATGGGTGCCTGAGCCTAGGCCTAGGGGTATCCTAGCCTAAGCCTAGGGGTGCCCTAGCCTAAGCCTAGGGGTGCCCTAGCCATAGGCAAGGGGAACCCTAGCCTTAGCCTAAGCGTAGGGGTGCCCTAGCCTAAGCCTAGGGGTGCCTGAGCATAAGCCTAGGGGTGCCCTAGCCTAAGCCTAGGGGTGTCCTAGCCTAAGCCTAGTGTGTGCCCTAGCCTTAGGCTAGGGGAGCCCTAGCCTTAGCCTAAGTCTAGGGGTGCCCTAGCCTAAGCCTAGGGGTGCCCTAGCCTAAGCCTAGTGTGTGCCCTAGTCTTAGGCTATGGGAACCCTAGCCTTAGCCCAAGCCTAGCGGTGTCCTAGCCTAAGCCTAGGGGTGCACTAGCCTAAGGCTAGGGGAGCCCTAGCCTGAGCCTAGGGGTGCCGTAGCTTTAGGCTAGGGTAGCCGTAGCCTTAGCCTAAGCCTAGGTGAGCCCTAGCTTATGCCTAGGGGTGCCCTAGCCTAAGCCTAGGGGTGCCCTAGCCTGAGCCTAGGGGTGCCGTAGACTTAGGCTAGGGGAGCCCTAGCCTTAGCCTAAGCTTAGGGTTGCCCTACCCTAAGCCTAGGGGTGCCCTAGCCTGAGCCTGGGGGTGCCCTAGCCTGAGCCTTGGTGTGCCCTAGCCTAAGGCTAGGGGTGCCCTAGCCTAAGCCTAGGGGTGCCCTAGCCTAAGCCTAGGGGTGCCCTAGCCATAGGCTAGGGGAGCCCTAGCCTTAGCCTAAGCCTAGGGGTGCCCTAGCCTGAGCCTAGGGGTGCCCTAGCCTTAGGCTAGGGGAGCCCTAACCTTAGCCTAAGCCTAGGGGTGCCCTAGCCTAAGCCTAGGGGTGCCCTAGCCTAAGCCAAGAGGTGTCCTAGCCTAAGCCTAGGGGTGCCCTAGCCTGAGCCTAGGGGTGCCGTAGCCTTAGGCTAGGGGAGCCCTAGACTTAGCCTAAGCCTACGGGTAACCTAGCCTAAGCCTATGGGTGCCCTAGCCTAACGCTAGGGGAGCCCTAGCCTGAGACTAGGGGTGCCCTAGCCTGAGCCTAGGGGAGCCCTAGCCTAAGCCTATGGGTGTCCTAGCCTGAGCCAAGGGGTGCCCAAGAATTAGGCTAGGGGAGCCCTAGCCTTAGCCTAAGCCTAGGGGTGCCCTAGCCTAAGCCTAGGGGTGCCCTAGCCTAAGCCTAGGGGTGCCCTAGCCTAAGACTAGGGGTGCCGTAGCCTAAGCCTAGGGGTGCCCTAGCCATAGGCTAAGGGAGCCCTAGCCATAGGCTAGTGGAGCCCTAGCCTTAGCCTAAGTCTAGGGGTGCCCTAGCCTAAGACTAGGGGTGCCCTAGCCTAAGCCAATGGTGTGCCCTAGCCTTAGGCTATGGGAACCCTAGCCTTAGCCTAAGCCTAGCTGTGCCCTAGCCTAAGCCTAGGGGTGCCCTAGCCTAAGGCTAGGGGAGCCCTAACCTGAGCTGAGGGGGTGCCCTAGCCTTAGGCTAGGGTAGCCGTAGCCTTAGCCTAAGCCTAGGGGAGCCCTAGCTTAAGCCTAGGGGTGCCCTAGCCTAAGCCTAGGGGTGCCCTAGCCTAAGCCTAGGTGTGCCATAGCCTTAGGCTAGGGGAGCCCTAGCCTTTTCCTAAGCCTAGGGGTGCCCTAGCCTATGCCTAGGGGTGCCCTAGCCTGAGCCTAGGGGTGCCGTAGCCTTAGGCTAGGGGAGCCCTAGCCTTAGCCTAAGCCTAGGGTTGCCCTAGCCTAAGCCTAGTGGTGCCCTAGACTGAGCCTTGGTGTGCCATAGCCTAAGGCTAGGGGGCCCTAGCCTAAGCCTAGGGGTGCCCTAGCCTAAGCCTAGGGGTATCCTACCCTAAGCCTAGGGGTGCCCTAGCCTTAGGCTAGGGGAGCCCTAGTCTTACCCAAAGCCTAGGGGTGCCCTAGCCTAAGCCTAGGGGTGCCCTAGCCTAAGCCAAGGGGTGCTCTAGCCTTAGGCTAGGGGAGCCCTAGTCTTAGCCTAAGCCTAGGGGTCCCTAGCCTGAGCCTAGGGGTGCCCTAGCCTTAGGCTAGGGGAGCCCTAGCCTTACCCAAAGCCTAGGGGTGCCCTAGCCTAAGCCTAGGGGTGCCCTAGCCTAAGCCAAGGGGTGCTCTAGCCTTAGGCTAGGGGAGCCCTAGCCTTAGCCTAAGCCTAGGGGTGCCCTAGCCTGAGCCTAGGGGTGCCCTAGCCTTAGGCTAGGGGAGCCCTAACCTTAGCCTAAGCCTAGGGGTGCCCTAGCATAAGCCTAGGGGTGCCCTAGCCTAAGCCTAGGGGTGCCCTAGCCTGAGCCTAGGGGTGCCGTAGCCTTAGGCTAGGGGAGCCCTAGATTTAGCCTAAGCCTAGGGGTGGCAGAGCCTAAGCCTATGGGTGCCCTAGCCTAAGGCTAGGGGAGCCCTAGCCTGAGCCTAGGCGTGCCCTAGCCTAAGCCTAGGGTTGCCCTAGTTTAAGCCTAGGGGTGCCCTTGCCTAAGCCTAAGGGTGCCCTATCCTAAGCCTAGGGGTGCCCTAGCCTAAGTCTAGGGGTGCCCTAGTTTAAGCCAAGGGGTGCCCTTCCCTAAGCATAAGGGTGCCCTATCCTAAGCCTATGGGTGCCCTAGCCTAAGCCTAGGGATCCCCTAGCCTAAGCCTAGGGGTGCCCTAGCCTAAGCCTAGGGGTGCCCCACCCTAAGCCTAGGGGTGCCCTAGCCATAGGCTCGGGGTTCCCTAGCCTAAGCCTGGCGGTGCCCTACCCTAAGCCTAGGGGTGCCCTAGCCTGAGAATAGGGGTGCCCTAGCCTGAACCTAGGGGAGCCCTAGCCTTAGTCTAAGCCTTGGGGTGCCTAGCCTAAGCCTAGGTGTGCCCTAGCCTGAGCCTAGGGTTGCCTTAGCCTTAGGCTAGGGGACCCCTAGCATTAGCCTGAGCCTCGGTTTGCCCTAGCCCAAGCCTAAGGGTGCCCTAGCTTAAGGCTGTGGCTGCCCTAGCCTAAGACTAGGGGTGTCCTAGCCTAAGACTAGGGGAGCCCTAGCCTGAGCCTAGGGGTGCCGTAGCCTTAGGCTAGGGTAGCCGTAGCCTTAGCCTAAGCCTAGGGGAGCCCTAGCTTAAGTCTAGGGTTGCCCTAGCCTAAGCCTAGGGGTGCCCTAGCCTGAGCCTAGGGGTGCCCTAGCCTGAGCCTTGGTGTGCCCTAGCCTAAGCCTAGGGGTGCCCTAGCCTAAGCCCAGGGGTGCCCTAGCCTAAGCCTAGGGGTGCCCTAGCCTTAGGCTAGGGGAGCCCTAGCCTTACCTAAAGCCTAGGGGTGCCCTAGCCTAAGCCAAGGGGTGCCCTAGTCTAAGCCAAGGTGTGCTCTAGCCTTAGGCTAGGGGAGCCCTAGCCTTAGCCTAAGCCTAGGGGTGCCCTAGCCTGAGCCTAGGGGTGCCCTAGCCTTAGGCTAGGGGAGCCCTAACCTTAGCCTAAGCCTAGGGGTGCCCTAGCCTAAGCCTAGGGGTGCCCTAGCCTAGGCCAAGGGGTGCCCTAGCCTAAGCCTAGGGGTGCGATAGCCTGAACCTAGGGGTGCCGTAGCCTTAGGCTAGGGTAGCCCTAGACTTAGCCTAAACCTACGGGTGGCCTAACCTAAGCCTATGGTTGCCCTAGCCTAAAGCTAGGGGAGCCCTAGCCTGAGCCTAGGGGTGCCCTAGCCTGAGCCTAGGGGAGCCCTAGCCTAAGCCTATGGGTGCCCTAGCCTGAGCCGAGGGGTGCCCAAGCCTTAGGCTAGGGGAGCCCTATCCTTAGCCTAAGCCTAGGGGTGCCCTAGCCTAAGCCTACGGGTGCCCTAGCCTAAGCCTAGGGGTGCCCTAGCCTAAGCCTAGGGGTGCCCTAGCCATAGGCTAAGGGAGCCTTAGCCATAGGCTAGGGGAGCCCTAGCCTTAGCCTAAGTCTAGGGGTGCCCTAGCCTAAGCTTAGGGGTGCCCTAGCCTAAGCCTAGGGGTGCCCTAGCCTAAGGCTAGGGGAGCCCTAACCTGAGCCTAGGGTGTGCCCTAGCCTTTGGCTAGGGTAGCCGTAGCCTTAGCCTAAGCCTAGGGGAGCCCTAGCTTAAGCCTAGGGGTGCCCTAGCCTAAGCCTAGGGGTGCCCTAGCCTAAGCCTGGGTGTGCCATAGCCTTAGGCTAGGGGAGCCCTAGCCTTTTCCTAAGCCTAGGGGTGCCCTAGCCTAAGCCTAGGGGTGCCCTAGCCTGAGCCTAGGGGTGCCCTAGCCTAAGCCTAGGGGTGTCCTAGCCTAAGCCTAGGGGATCCCTAGCCTAAGCCTAGGGGTGCCCTAGCCTTAGGCTAGGGGAGCCCTAGCCTTACCCAAAGCCTAGGGGTGCCATAGCCTAAGCCTTGGTGTGCCCTAGCCTAAGGCTAGGGGGCCCTAGCCTAAGCCTAGGGGTGCCCTAGCCTAAGCCTAGGGGTGCCCTAGCCTAAGCCTAGGGGTGCCCTAGCCTAAGACTAGGGGTGTCCTAGCCTAAGACTAGGGGTGCCCTAGCCTAAGCCTAGGGGTGCCCTAGCCTTAGGCTAGGAGAGCCCTAGTTTAGCCCAAGCCTAGTGGTGCCCTAGCCTAAGCCTAAGCGTGCCCTAGCCTAAGGCTAAGGGTGCCGTAACCTAAGCCTACGGGGGCTCTAGCCTAAGCCTAGGGGTGCCCTGGCGTTAGGTTAGGCGAGCCCTAGCCTTGGCCTAAGCCTAGGGCTGCCATAGCCTAGGCCTAGGGGCGCCCTAGCCTGAGCCTAGGGGTGCCTTAGCCTTAGGCTAGGAGAGCCCTAGCCTTAACCTAAGCCTCAGGGTGCCCTAACCTAAGCCTAGAGGTGCTTAGCCTAAGGGTAGGGGTGCCCTAGCCTAAGACTAGGGGTGCCCTAGCCTAAGCCTAGGAGTGCCCTAGCCTAAGCCTAGTGGTGCCCTAGCCTTAGGCTAGAGGAGCCCTAGCCTTAGCCTAAGCCTAGGGGTGCCCTAGCCTAAGCCTAGGGGTGCCCTAGCCTAAGCCTAGGGGTGCCCTAGCCATAGGCTAAGGGAGCCCTAGCCATAGGCTAGGGGAGCACTAGCCTTAGCCTAAGTCTAGGGGTGCCCTAGCGTAAGCCTAGAGGTGCCCTAGCCTAAGCCTAGGGTGACCCCTAGCCTTAGGCTATGGGAACCCTAGCCTTAGCCTAGCCTAGCGGTGCCCTAGCCACAGCCTAGGGGTGCCTTAGCCTTAGGCTTGGGCAGCCCTAGCCTTATCCTAAGCCTAGGGGAGCCCTAGCCTAAGCCTATGGGTGCCGTAGCCTAAGCCTAGTGGTCCCCTAACCTAAGCCTAGTGGTGCCCTAGCCTAAGCTTAGGGGTGCCCTAGCCTAAGCCTAGGGGTGCCCTAGCCTTAGTGTAGGTGAGCCCTAGCCTTAGCCTAAGCCTTGGGTTGCCCTAGCCTTAGCCTAGTGGTGCCCTAGCCTAAGCCAAGGGGTGCTCTAGCCTTAGGCTAGGGGAATCCTAGCCTTAGCCTAAGCCTAGGGGTGTCCTGGCCTAAGCCTCGGGGTGCCCTAGCCTAAGCCTAGGGGTGCCCTAGCCTTAGGCTATGGGAGCCCTAGCCTTAGCCTAAGCCTAGGGGTGCCCTAGCGTAAGCCTAGGTGTGCTCCAGCCTTATGCTAGGGTAGCCGTAGCCTTAGCCTAAGCATAGGGGAGCCCTAGCTTAAGCTTAGGGGTGCCTTAGCCTAAGCCTAGGGGTTCCCTAGCCTGAGCCTAGGGGTGCCTTAGCCTTAGGCTATGGGAACCCTAGCATTAGCGTAAGCCTCGGGGTGCCCTAGCCTAAGCCTTGGTGTGCCCTAGCCTAAGCCTATGGGTGCCTTAGCCTTAGGCTAGGGCAGCCCTAGCCTTATCCTAAGCCTAGGGGATCCCTAGCCTAAGCCTAGGGGTGCCCTAGCCTAAGCCTAGGGGTCCCCTAACCTAAGCCTAGGGGTGCCCTAGCCTAAGACTAGGGGTGCCCTAGCCTAAGACAAGGGGTGCCCTAGCCTAAGCCTAGGGGTGCCCTAGCCTTAGGCTAGGGGAGCCCTAGCCTTAGCCTAAGCCTAGGGGTGCCCTAGCCTAAGCCTAGGGGTGCCATAGCCTAAGGCTAAGGGTGCCCTAGCCTAAGCCTACGGCTGCTCTAGCTTAAGCCTAGGGGTGCCCTAGCCTTAGGTTAGGTGAGCCCTAGCCTTGGCCTAAGCCTAGGGCTGCCCTAGCCTAAGCCTAGGGGTGCCCTGGCCTGAGCCTAGTGGTGCCCTAGCCTTAGGCTAGAGGAGCCCTAGCCTTAGCCTAAGCCTAGGGGTGCCCAGCCTAAGCCTAGGGCTGCCCTAGCCTAAGCCTAGGAGTGCCCTAGCCTAAGCCTAGGGGTGCCCTAGCCTAAGCCTAGGGGTGCCCTAGCCATAGGCTAAGGGAGCCCTAGCCATAGGCTAGGGGAGCACTAGCCTTAGCCTAAGTCTAGGGGTGCCCTAGCCTAAGCCTAGGGGTGCCCTAGCCTAAGCCTAGGGTGTCCCCTAGCCTTAGGCTATGGGAACCCTAGCCTTAGCCTAAGCCTAGCGGTGCCCTAGCCACAGCCTAGGGGTGCCTTAGCCTTAGGCTTGGGCAGCCCTAGCCTTATCCTAAGCCTAGGGGAGCCCTAGCCTAAGACTATGGGTGCCCTAGCCTAAGCCTAGTGGTCCCCTAACCTAAGCCTAGTGGTGCCCTAGCCTAAGCTTAGGGGTGCCCTAGCCTAAGCCTAGGGGTGCCCTAGCCTTAGTGTAGGTGAGCCCTAGCCTTAGCCTAAGCCTTGGGTTGCCCTAGCCTTAGCCTAGTGGTGCCCTAGCCTAAGCCAAGGGGTGCTCTAGCCTTAGGCTAGGGGAACCCTAGCCTTAGCCTAAGCCTAGGGGTGCCCTGGCCTAAGCCTCGGGGTGCCCTAGCCTAAGCCTAGGGGTGCCCTAGCCTTAGGCTATGGGAGCCCTAGCCTTAGCCTAAGCCTGGGGGTGCCCTACCGTAAGCCTAGGGGTGCTCCAGCCTTATGCTAGGGTAGCCGTAGCCTTAGCCTAAACATAGGGGAGCCCTAGCTTAAGCTTAGGGGTGCCCTAGCCTAAGCCTAGGGGTTCCCTAGCCTGAGTCTAGGGGTGCCTTAGCCTTAGGCTATGGGAACCCTAGCATTAGCGTAAGCCTCGGGGTGCCCTAGCCTAAGCCTTGGTGTGCCCTAGCCTAAGCCTAGGGGTGCCTTAGCCTTAGGCTAGGGCAGCCCTAGCCTTATCCTAAGCCTAGGGGATCCCTAGCCTAAGCCTAGGGAATGCCCTAGCCTAAGCCTAGGGGTCCCCTAACCTAAGCCTAGGGGTGCCCTAGCCTAAGACTAGGGGTGCCCTAGCCTAAGTCAAGGGGTGCCCTAGCCTAAGCCTAGTGGTGCCCTAGCCTTAGGCTAGGGGAGCCCTAGCCTTAGCCTAAGCCTAAGGGTGCCGTAGCCTAAGCCTAGGGGTGCCATAGCCTAAGGCTAAGGGTGCCCTAGCCTAAGCCTACGGCTGCTCTAGCTTAAGTCTAGGGGTGCCCTTGCCTTAGGTTAGGTGAGCCCTAGCCTTGGCCTAAGCCTAGGGCTGCCCTAGCCTAAGCCTAGGGGTGCCCTAGCCTGAGCCTAGGGGTGCCTTAGCCTTAGGCTAGGAGTGCCCTAGCCTTAGCCTAAGCCTCGGGGTGCCCTAGCCTAAGCCGAGGGGTGCTTAGACTAAGGCTAGGGGTGCCCTAGCCTAAGACTAGGGGTGCCCTAGCCTAAGCCTAGGGGTGCCCTAGCCTAAGCCTAGTGGTGCCCTAGCCTTAGGCTAGGGGTGCCTTAGCCTTAGGCTTGATCAGCCCTAGCCTTATCCTAAGCCTAGGGGAGCCCTAGCCTAAGCCTAGGGGTCCCCTAACCTAAGCCTAGGGGTGCCCTAGCCTAAGCCTAGGGGTGCCCTAGCCTTAGTGTAGGTGAGCCCTAGCCTTAGCCTAAGCCTTGGGTTGCCCTAGCCTTAGCCTAGTGGTGCCCTAGCATAAGCCAAGGGGTGCTCTAGCCTTAGGTTAGGGGAACCCTAGCCTTAGCCTAAGCCTAGGGGGTCCCTAGCCTAAGCCTAGGGTTGCCCTAGCCTGAGCCTAGGGGTGCCCTGGCCTGAGCCTACGGGTGCCGTAACCTGAGGATAGGGGGGCCCTAGCCTTTGTCTAGCATAGGATTGCACTTGCCTAGGTATAGGAGTGCCATAGCCTGAGTCTAGGGGTGCACTATCCTTAGGCTAGGGGAGCACTAGCCTTAGCCTAAGCCTAGAGTTGCCCTAGCCTAAGACTAGGGGTGCCGCAGCCTAAGCTTAGGGGTGCCCTAGCCGAAGGCTAGGGTTGACCTAGCCTGAGACAAGGGGAGCCGTTGCCTTAGCCTAAACCTAGGGGAGCCCTAGCCTAAACCAAGGGGTGCCCTAGCCTGAGCCTAGGGTTGCCCTAGCCTAAGGTTTGGGGTGCCCTAGCCTAAGACTAGGGGTGCCCTAGCCTAAGCCTAGGGTGCCCTAGCCTAAGCCTAGGGGTGCCCTAGCCTGAGACTAGGGGAGCCCTTGCCTTAGCCTAAACCTAGGGGAGCCCTAGCCTAAGCCTAGGAATTCCCTAGCCTAAGCCTAGGGGTGCCCTAGCCTAAGGCTAGGGGTGCCTTAGCCTAAGACTAGGGGTGCCCTAGCCTAAGCCTAGGGGAGCCCTAGCCTTAGTCTAAGACTTGGGGTGCCCTAGCCTAAGCCTAGGGGTGCCCTAGCCTGAGCCTAGGGGTGCCTTAGCCTTAGGCTAGGGGTGCCCTAGCATTAGCCTAAGCCTCGGGGTGCCCTAGTACAAGCCTAGGGGTGCCCTAGCCTAAGGCTAAGGGTGCCCTAGTCTAAGACTAGGGGTGCACTAGCCTAAGACTAGGGGTACACTAGCCAAAGACTAGGGGTGCCCTAGCCTTAGGCTAGGGTAGCCCTAGCCTTAGCCGAAGCCTAGGGATGCCCTCGCCTAAGCCTAGGGGTGCCCTAGCCTAAGGCTAAGGGTGCCCTTGCCTAAGAATAGGGGCGCCCTAGCCTAAGGATAGTGGTGCCCTAGCCTGAGTCTAGGGGTGTCATAGCCTTAGGCTAGGAGAGCCCTAGACTTAGCCTAAGCCTCGGGGTGCCCTAGCCTAAGCCTAGGGGTGCTTAGCCTAAGCCTAGGGGTGCCCTAGCCTAAGACTAGGGGTGCCCTAGCCTAAGCCTAGGGGTGCCCTAGCCTAAGGCTAAGGGTGCCTTAGCCTAAGAATAGTGGTGCCCTAGCCTAAGCCTAGGGGAGCCCTAGCCTTAGTCTAAGACTTGGGGTGCCCTAGCCTAAGTCTAGGGGTGCCCTAGCCTGAGCCTAGGGGTGCCTTAGCCTTAGGCTAGAGGAGCCCTAGCATTAGCCTAAGCCTCGGGGTGCCCTAGTCCAAGCCTAGGGGTGCCCTAGCCTAAGGCTAGGGCTTCCCTAGCCTAAGACTAGGGGTGCCCTAACCTAAGACTAAGGGTGCCCTAGCCTAAGCCTAGGGGTGCCCTAGCCTTAGGCTAGGGGAGCCCTAGCCTTAGCCTAAGCCTAGGGGTGCCCTAGCCTAAGCCTAGGGGTGCCCTAGCCTAAGGATAAGGGTGCCCTTGCCTAAGACTAGGGGTGCCATAGCCTAAGCATAGGGGTGCCGTAGCCTTAGGCTAGGGGAGCCCTAGCCTTAGCCTAAGCCTAGGGGTGCCCTAGCCTAAGCCTAGGGGTGCCCTAGCCTAAGCCTAGGGGTGCCTTAGCCTTAGGCTAGGGAAGCCCTAGCCTTATCCTAAGCCTAGGGTAGCCCTAGCCGAAGCCTAGGGGAGCTCTAGCCTAAGCCTAGGAGTCCCCTAACCTAAGCCTAGGAGTACCCTAGCTTAATCCTAGGGGTGCCAAATCCTTAGGCTAGGTGAGCCCTAGCCTTAGCCTAAGCCTAGGGTTGCCCTAGCCTTAGCTTTGTGGTGCCCTAGCCTAAGCCAAGGGGTGCTCTAGCCTTAGGCTAGGGGAACCCTAGCCTTAGCCTAAGCCTAGGGGTGCACTAGCCTTATCCATGGGGATCCCTAGCCTAAGCCTAGGGGTGCCCTAGCCTGAGCCTAGGGGTGCCCTAGCCGGAGCCGACGGGAGCCGTAACCTGAGGCTAGGGGCGCCCTAGCCTTAGTCTAGCATAGGATTGCCCTAGCCTAAGCCTAGGGGTGCCATAGCCTGAGTCTAGGGGTGCACTAGCCTTAGGCTAGGGGAGCCCTAGCCTTACCCTAAGCCTAGGTTTGCCCTAGCCTAAGCCTAGGGGTGCCCTAGCCTGAGCCTAGGTGTGCTCTAGCCTGAGCCTAGGGGTGCCCTAGCCTAAGCCTAGGGGTGCCCTAGCCTAACCTAGCGGTGCCCTAGCCTGAGACTAGGGGAGCCCTAGCCTTAGCCTAAACCTAGGGGAGCCCTAGCCTAAGCCTAGGGGTGCCCTAGCCTAAGCCTAGGTGTGCCCTAGGCTAAGCCTAGGGGTGCCCTAGCCTAAGCCTAGGGGTATCCAAGCCTAAGACTAGGGGTGTCCTAGCCTAAGCCTAGGGGTGCCCTAGCTTGAGCCTAGGGATGCCCTAGCCTTAGGCTAGGGGAGCCCTAGCCTTAGCCTAAGCCTAGGGGTGCCCTAGCCTAAGCCTAGGGATGCCCAAGCCTAAGCCAAGGGGTGCTCTAGCCTTAGGCTAGGGGAGCGCTAGCCTTAGCCTAAGCCTAGGGCTGCCGTAGCCTAAGCCTAGGGGTGCCCTAGCCTAAGCCTAGGGGTGCCCTAGCCTGAGGCTAGGGGTGCCATAGCCTTAGGCTAGGGGAGCCCTAACCTTAGCCTATGACTAGGGGTGCCCTAGCCTAAGCCTAGGGGTGCCCTAACCTAAGCCAGGGGTGCCCTAGCCTAAGACTAGGGGTGCCCTAGCCTAAGCCTAGGAGTGCCCTATCCTAAGCCTAGGGGCGCCCTAGCCTAAGCTTAGGGGTGCCCTAGCCTAAGCCTAGGTTTGCCCTAGCTTAAGCCTTGGGGTGCCCTAGCCTGAGCCTAGGGGTGCCCTAGTCTTAGGCTATGGGAGCCCAAGCCTTAGCCTAAGCATAGGGGTGCCCTACCCTAAGCCTAGGGGTGCTCTAGCCTTAGGCTAGGGTAGCCTTAGCCTAAGTCTAGGGGAGCCCTAGCTTAAGCCTAGGGGTCCCCTAGCCTAAGCCTAGGGGTGCCCTAGCCTGAGCCTAGGGATGCCTAAGCCTTAGGCAATGAGAACCCTAGCATTAGCGTAAGCCTCGGGGTGCCCTAGCCTAAGCCTAGGGGTGCGCTAGCATGAGCCTAGGGATGCCCTAGCCTTAGGCTAGGGGAGCCCCAGCCTAAGCCTAAGCCTAGGGGTGCCTTAGCCTAAGCCTAGGGGTGCCCTAGCCTAAGCCTAGGGGAGCCCTAGCCTGAGCCTAGGGGTGCCCTAGCCTTAGGCTATGGGAGCCCTAGCCTTAGCCTAAGCCTAGGGGTGCCCTAGCCTAAGCCTAGGGGTGCCCTAGCCATAGGCTAGGGGAGCCCTAGAAATAGGCTAGGGGAGCCCTAGCCTTAGCCTAAGACTAGGGGTGCCCTAGCCTATGCCGAGGGGTGCCCTAGCCTAAGCCTAGGGGTGCTCTAGCCTTAGGCTAGGGTAGCCGTAGCCTTAGCCTAAGCCTAGGGGAGCCCTAGCTTAAGCCTAGGGGTGCCCTAGCCTAAGCCTAGGGGTGCCCTAGCCTGAGCCTAGGGGTGCCTTAGCCTTAGGCTATGTGAACCCTAGCATTAGCGTAAGCCTCGGGGTGCCATAGCTTGAGACTAGGGGTGCCTTAGCCTTAGGCTAGGGGAGCCCTAGCATTAGCCTAAGCCTCGGGGTGCCGTATCCTAAGCCTAGGGGTGCCCGAGCCTAAGGCTAGGGGTGCCCTAGCCTAAGACAAGGGGTGCCCTAGCCTAAGCATAGGGGTTCCCTAGCCTTAGGCTAGGGGAGCCCTAGCCTTAGCCTAGGGGTGTCCTAGCCTAAGCCTAGGGGTGCCCTAGCCTGAGCCTAGGGGTGCCCTTGCATTAGGCTAGGGGAGCACTAGCCTAAGCCTAAGACTAGGGGTGCGCTAGCCTAAGACTAGGGGTGCCCTAGCCTAAGCATAGGGGTTCCCTAGCCTTAGGCTAGGGGTGCCCTAGCCTTAGGTTAGGCGAGCCCTAGCCTTGGCCAAAGTCTAGGGCTGCCCTAGCCTAAGCCTAGGGTTGCCCTAGCCAAAGCCTAGGGGTGCTTAACCTAAGGCTAAGGGTGCCCTAGCCTAAGACTAGGGGTGCTCTAGCCTAAGCCTAGGGGTGCCCTAGCCTAAGCCTAGGGGTGCCCTAGCCTTAGTCTAGAGGAGGCCTAGCATTAGCCTAAACCTAGGGGTGCCCTAGCCTAAGCCTAGGGGTGCCCTAGCCTAAGCACAGGGGTGCCCTAGCCTAAGCCCAGGGGTGCCCTAGCCTAAGCCTAAGGTTGTCCTAGCCTAAACCTAGGGGTGCCCTAGCTTAAGCCTAGGGGTGCTCTAGCCTAAGCACAGGGGTGCCCTAGCCTAAGACTAGGGGTGCCCTAGCCTAAGCCTAGGGGTGCCCTAGCCTAAGGCTAGGGGTGCCTTAGCCTAAGAATAGGGGTGCCCTAGCCTAAGCCTAGGGGAGCCCTAGCCTTAGTCTAAGACTTGGGGTGCCCTAGCCTAAGTCTAGGAGTGCCCTAGCCTGAGCCTAGGGGTGCCTTAGCCTTAGGCTAGGGGAGCCCTAGCATTAGCCTAAGCCTCGGGGTGCCCTAGTCCTAGCCTAGGGGTGCCCTAGCCTAAGGCTAGGGGTGCCCTAGCCTAAGACTAGGGGTGCCCTAGCCTAAGACTAGGGGTGCCCTAGCCTAAGCTTAGGGGTGCCCTAGCCTTAGGCTAGGGGAGCCCTAGCCTTAGCCTAAGCCTAGGGGTGCCCTAGCCTAAGCCTAGGGGTGCCCTAGCCTAAGGATAAGGGTGCCCTTGCCTAAGACTAGGGGTGCCATAGCCTAAGCATAGGGGTGCCCTAGCCTTACGCTAGGGGAGCCCTAGCCTTAGCCTAAGCCTAGGGGTGCCCTAGCCTAAGCCTAGGGGTGCCCTAGCCTAAGCCTAGGGGTGCCTTAGCCTTAGGCTAGGGAAGCCCTAGCCTTATCCTAAGCCTAGGGTAGCCCTAGCCGAAGCCTAGGGGAGCCCTAGCCTAAGCCTAGGAGTCCCCTAACCTAAGCCTAGGGGTGCCCTAGCCTAATCCTAGGGGTGCCAAATCCTTAGGCTAGGTGAGCCCTAGCCTTAGCCTAAGCCTAGGGTTGCCCTAGCCTTAGCTTAGTGGTGCCCTAGCCTAAGCCAAGGGGTGCTCTAGCCTTAGGCTAGGGGAACCCTAGCCTTAGCCTAAGCCTAGGGGTGCACTAGCCTTATCCTTGGGGGGCCCTAGCCTAAGCCTAGTGGTGCCCTAGCCTGAGCCTAGGGGTGCCCTAGCCGGAGCCGACGGGAGCCCTAACCTGAGGCTAGGGGCGCCCTAGCCTTAGTCTAGCATAGGATTGCCCTAGCCTAAGCCTAGGGGTGCCATAGCCTGAGTCTAGGGGTGCACTAGCCTTAGGCTAGGGGAGCCCTAGCCTTACCCTAAGCCTAGGTTTGCCCTAGCCTAAGCCTAGGGGTGCCCTAGCCTGAGCCTAGGTGTGCCCTAGCCTAAGCCTAGGGGTGCCCTAGCCTAAGCCAAGGGGTGCTCTAGCCTTAGGCTAGGGGAGCGCTAGCCTTAGCCTAAGCCTAGGGCTGCCCTAGCCTAAGCCTAGGGGTGCCATAGCCTAAGCCTAGGGGTGTCCTAGCCTAAGCCTAGGGGTGCCCTAGCCTGAGTCTAGGGGTGCCATAACCTTAGGCTAGGGGAGCCCTAACCTTAGCCTATGACTAGGGGTGCCCTAGCCTAAGCCTAGGGGTGCCCTAACATAAGCCTAGGGGTGCCCGAGCCTAAGACTAGGGGTGCCCTAGCCTAAGACTAGGGGTGCCCTAGCCTAAGTCTAGGGGTGCCCTAGCCTAAGCCAAGGGGTGCCCTAGCCTTAGGCTAGGGGAGCCCCAGCCTAAGCCTAAGCCTAGGGGTGCCCTAGCCTAAGCCTAGGGGTGCCCTAGCCTAAGCCTAGAGGTGCCCTAGCCTAAGCCTAGGGGTGTCCTAGCCTAAGCCTAGGGGTGCCCTAGCCTGAGCCTAGGGGTGCCCTAGCCTAAGGCTAGGGGTGCCTTGGCCTTTAGGCTAGGGGAGCCCTAGCCTTATCCTAAGCCTAGGGGTGCCCTAGCCTAAGCCTAGGGGTACCTGAGCCTAAGCCTAGGGGTGCCCTAGCCTAAGCCTAGGTGTGCCCTAGCCTAAGCCTAGGGATGCCCTAGCCATAGGCTAGGGGAGCTCTAGCCTTAGCCTAAGACTAGGGGTGCCCTAGCCGACGCCCAGGGGTGCCCTAGCCTGAGCCTAGGGGTGCCCAAGCCTTAGGCTAGGGGAGCCCTAGCCTTAGCCTAAGCCTAGGGGTGCCCTAGCCTAAGACTAGGGGTGCCCTAGCCTAAGCCTAGGGGTGCCCTAGCCTAAGCCTAGGGGTGCCCTAGCCATAGGCTTGGGGAGCCCTAGCCATAGGCTAGGGGAGCCCTAGCCTTATCCTAAGACTAGGGGTGCCCTAGCCTAAGCCTAGGGGTGCCCTAGCCTAAGCCTAGGGGTGCCCTAGCCTTAGGCTATGGGAGCCCTAGCCTTAGCCTAAGCCTAGGGTTGCCCTAGCTTAAGCCTAGGGGTGCCCTAGCCTAAGCCTAGGGGTGTCCTTGCCTAAGCCTCGGGGTGCCCTAGTCCTAGCCTAGGGGTGCCCTAGCCTAAGGCTAGGGGTGCCCTAGCCTAAGACTAGGGGTGCCCTAGCCTAAGACTAGGGGTGCCCTAGCCTAAGCCTAGGGGTGCCCTAGCCTAAGCCTAGGGGTGCCTTAGCCTTAGGCTAGGGAAGCCCTAGCCTTATCCTAAGCCTAGGGTAGCCCTAGCCGAAGCCTAGGGGAGCCCTAGCCTAAGCCTAGGAGTCCCCTAACCTAAGCCTAGGGGTGCCCTAGCCTAATCCTAGGGGTGCCAAATCCTTAGGCTAGGTGAGCCCTAGCCTTAGCCTAAGCCTAGGGTTGCCCTAGCCTTAGCTTAGTGGTGCCCTAGCCTAAGCCAAGGGGTGCTCTAGCCTTAGGCTAGGGGAACCCTAGCCTTAGCCTAAGCCTAGGGGTGCACTAGCCTTATCCTTGGGGGGCCCTAGCCTAAGCCTAGTGGTGCCCTAGCCTGAGCCTAGGGGTGCCCTAGCCGGAGCCGACGGGAGCCCTAACCTGAGGCTAGGGGCGCCCTAGCCTTAGTCTAGCATAGGATTGCCCTAGCCTAAGCCTAGGGGTGCCATAGCCTGAGTCTAGGGGTGCACTAGCCTTAGGCTAGGGGAGCCCTAGCCTTACCCTAAGCCTAGGTTTGCCCTAGCCTAAGCCTAGGGGTGCCCTAGCCTGAGCCTAGGTGTGCCCTAGCCTAAGCCTAGGGGTGCCCTAGCCTAAGCCAAGGGGTGCTCTAGCCTTAGGCTAGGGGAGCGCTAGCCTTAGCCTAAGCCTAGGGCTGCCCTAGCCTAAGCCTAGGGGTGCCATAGCCTAAGCCTAGGGGTGTCCTAGCCTAAGCCTAGGGGTGCCCTAGCCTGAGTCTAGGGGTGCCATAACCTTAGGCTAGGGGAGCCCTAACCTTAGCCTATGACTAGGGGTGCCCTAGCCTAAGCCTAGGGGTGCCCTAACCTAAGCCTAGGGGTGCCCGAGCCTAAGACTAGGGGTGCCCTGGCCTAAGACTAGGGGTGCCCTAGCCTAAGTCTAGGGGTGCCCTAGCCTAAGCCAAGGGGTGCCCTAGCCTTAGGCTAGGGGAGCCCCAGCCTAAGCCTAAGCCTAGGGGTGCCCTAGCCTAAGCCTAGGGGTGCCCTAGCCTAAGCCTAGAGGTGCCCTAGCCTAAGCCTAGGGGTGTCCTAGCCTAAGCCTAGGGGTGCCCTAGCCTGAGCCTAGGGGTGCCCTAGCCTAAGGCTAGGGGTGCCTTGGCCTTTAGGCTAGGGGAGCCCTAGCCTTATCCTAAGCCTAGGGGTGCCCTAGCCTAAGCCTAGGGGTACCTGAGCCTAAGCCTAGGGGTGCCCTAGCCTAAGCCTAGGTGTGCCCTAGCCTAAGCCTAGGGATGCCCTAGCCATAGGCTAGGGGAGCTCTAGCCTTAGCCTAAGACTAGGGGTGCCCTAGCCGACGCCCAGGGGTGCCCTAGCCTGAGCCTAGGGGTGCCCAAGCCTTAGGCTAGGGGAGCCCTAGCCTTAGCCTAAGCCTAGGGGTGCCCTAGCCTAAGACTAGGGGTGCCCTAGCCTAAGCCTAGGGGTGCCCTAGCCTAAGCCTAGGGGTGCCCTAGCCATAGGCTTGGGGAGCCCTAGCCATAGGCTAGGGGAGCCCTAGCCTTATCCTAAGACTAGGGGTGCCCTAGCCTAAGCCTAGGGGTGCCCTAGCCTAAGCCTAGGGGTGCCCTAGCCTTAGGCTATGGGAGCCCTAGCCTTAGCCTAAGCCTAGGGTTGCCCTAGCTTAAGCCTAGGGGTGCCCTAGCCTAAGCCTAGGGGTGTCCTTGCCTAAGCCTCGGGGTGCCCTAGTCCTAGCCTAGGGGTGCCCTAGCCTAAGGCTAGGGGTGCCCTAGCCTAAGACTAGGGGTGCCCTAGCCTAAGACTAGGGGTGCCCTAGCCTAAGCCTAGGGGTGCCCTAGCCTTAGGCTAGGGGAGCCCTAGCCTTAGCCTAAGCCTAGGGGTGCCCTAGCCTAAGCCTAGGGGTGCCCTATCCTAAGGATAAGGGTGCCCTTGCCTAAGACTAGGGGTGCCATAGCCTAAGCATAGGGGTGCCGTAGCCTTAGGCTAGGGGAGCCCTAGCCTTAGCCTAAGCCTAGGGGTGCCCTAGCCTAAGCCTAGGGGTGCCCTAGCCTAAGCCTAGGGGTGCCTTAGCCTTAGGCTAGGGAAGCCCTAGCCTTATCCTAAGCCTAGGGTAGCCCTAGCCGAAGCCTAGGGGAGCCCTAGCCTAAGCCTAGGAGTCCCCTAACCTAAGCCTAGGGGTGCCCTAGCCTAATCCTAGGGGTGCCAAATCCTTAGGCTAGGTGAGCCCTAGCCTTAGCCTAAGCCTAGGGTAGCCCTAGCCTTAGCTTAGTGGTGCCCTAGCCTAAGCCAAGGGGTGCTCTAGCCTTAGGCTAGGGGAACCCTAGCCTTAGCCTAAGCCTAGGGGTGCACTAGCCTTATCCTTGGGGGGCCCTAGCCTAAGCCTAGTGGTGCCCTAGCCTGAGCCTAGGGGTGCCCTAGCCGGAGCCGACGGGAGCCCTAACCTGAGGCTAGGGGCGCCCTAGCCTTAGTCTAGCATAGGATTGCCCTAACCTAAGCCTAGGGGTGCCATAGCCTGAGTCTAGGGGTGCACTAGCCTTAGGCTAGGGGAGCCCTAGCCTTACCCTAAGCCTAGGTTTGCCCTAGCCTAAGCCTAGGGGTGCCCTAGCCTGAGCCTAGGTGTGCCCTAGCCTAAGCCTAGGGGTGCCCTAGCCTAAGCCAAGGGGTGCTCTAGCCTTAGGCTAGGGGAGCGCTAGCCTTAGCCTAAGCCTAGGGCTGCCCTAGCCTAAGCCTAGGGGTGCCATAGCCTAAGCCTAGGGGTGTCCTAGCCTAAGCCTAGGGGTGCCCTAGCCTGAGGCTAGGGGTGCCATAACCTTAGGCTAGGGGAGCCCTAACCTTAGCCTATGACTAGGGGTGCCCTAGCCTAAGCCTAGGGGTGCCCTAACCTAAGCCTAGGGGTGCCCGAGCCTAAGACTAGGGGTGCCCTAGCCTAAGACTAGGGGTGCCCTAGCCTAAGTCTAGGGGTGCCCTAGCCTAAGCCAAGGGGTGCCCTAGCCTTAGGCTAGGGGAGCCCCAGCCTAAGCCTAAGCCTAGGGGTGCCCTAGCCTAAGCCTAGGGGTGCCCTAGCCTAAGCCTAGAGGTGCCCTAGCCTAAGCCTAGGGGTGTCCTAGCCTAAGCCTACGGGTGCCCTAGCCTGAGCCTAGGGGTGCCCTAGCCTAAGGCTAGGGGTGCCTTGGCCTTTAGGCTAGGGGAGCCCTAGCCTTATCCTAAGCCTAGGGGTGCCCTAGCCTAAGCCTAGGGGTACCTGAACCTAAGTCTAGGGGTGCCCTAGCCTAAGCCTAGGGGTGCCCTAGCCTAAGCCTAGGGATGCGCTAGCGATAGGCTAGGGGAGCTCTAGCCTTAGCCTAAGACTAGGGGTGCCCTAGCCGACGCCCAGGGGTGCCCTAGCCTGAGCCTAGGGGTGCCCAAGCCTTAGGCTAGGGGAGCCCTAGCCTTAGCCTAAGCCTAGGGGTGCCCTAGCCTAAGCCTAGGGGTGCCCTAGCCTAAGCCTAGGGGTGCCCTAGCCTAAGCCTAGGGGTGCCCTAGCCATAGGCTTGGGGAGCCCTAGCCATAGGCTAGGGGAGCCCTAGCCTTATCCTAAGACTAGGGGTGCCCTAGCCTAAGCCTAGGGGTGCCCTAGCCTAAGCCTAGGGGTGCCCTAGCCTAAGCCTAGGGGTGCCCTAGCCTTAGGCTATGGGAGCCCTAGCCTTAGCCTAAGCCTAGGGTTGACCTAGCTTAAGCCTAGGGGTGCCCTAGCCTAAGCCTAGGGGTGTCCTTGCCTTAGCCTAGGGGTGCCCTAGCCTGAGCCTAGGGGTGCCCTAGCCTGAGCCTAGGGGTGCCCTAGCCTTAGGCTAGGGGAGCCCTAACCTTAGCCTATGCCTAGGCGTGCCCTAGCCTAAGCCTAGGGGTGCCCTAACCTAAGCCTAGGGGTGCCCTAGCCTAAGACTAGGGGTGCCCTAGACTAAGCCTAGAGGTGCCCTAGCCTAAGCCTAGGGGTGCGCTAGCCTGAGCCTAGGGATGCCCTAGCCTTAGGCTAGGGGAGCCCCAGCCTAAGCCTAAGCCTTGGGGTGCCCTAGCCTAAGCCTAGGGGTGCCCTAGCCTAAGCCTAGGGGTGCCCTAGCCTAAGTCTAGGGGTGTCCTAGCCTGAGCCTAGGGGTGCCCTAACCTGAAACTAGGGGTGCCCTATCCTGAGGCTAGGGGAGCCCTAGCGTAAGCCTAAGCCTAGGGGTGCCCTAGCCTAAGCCTAGGGGTGCCGTAGCCTAAGGCTAGGGGTGCCTTGGCCTTTAGGCTAGGGGAGCCCTTGCCTTATCCTAAGCCTAGGGGTGCCCTAGCCTAAGCCTAGGGGTACCTGAGCCTAAGACTAGGGGTGCCCTAGCCGAAGCCCATGGGTGCCCTAGCCTGAGCCTAGGGGTGCCCAAGCCTTAGGCTAGGGGAGCCCTAGCCTTAGCCTAAGCCTAGGGGTGCCCTAGCCTAAGCCTAGGGGTGCCCTAGCCTAAGCCTAGGGGTGCCCTAGCCTAAGCCTAGGGGTGCCCTAGCCTAAGGATAAGGGTGCCCTTGCCTAAGACTAGGGGTGCCATAGCCTAAGCATAGGGGTGCCCTAGCCTTAGGCTAGGGGAGCCCTAGCCTTAGCCTAAGCCTAGGGGTGCCCTAGCCTAAGCCTAGGGGTGCCCTAGCCTAAGCCTAGGGGTGCCTTAGCCTTAGGCTAGGGAAGCCCTAGCCTTATCCTAAGCCTAGGGTAGCCCTAGCCGAAGCCTAGAGGAGCCCTAGCCTAAGCCTAGGAGTCCCCTAACCTAAGCCTAGGGGTGCCCTAGCCTAATCCTAGGGGTGCCAAATCCTTAGGCTAGGTGAGCCCTAGCCTTAGCCTAAGCCTAGGGTTGCCCTAGCCTTAGCTTAGTGGTGCCCTAGCCTAAGCCAAGGGGTGCTCTAGCCTTAGGCTAGGGGAACCCTAGCCTTAGCCTAAGCCTAGGGGTGCACTAGCCTTATCCTTGGGGGGCCCTAGCCTAAGCCTAGTGGTGCCCTAGCCTGAGCCTAGGGGTGCCCTAGCCGGAGCCGACGGGAGCCCTAACCTGAGGCTAGGGGCGCCCTAGCCTTAGTCTAGCATAGGATTGCCCTAGCCTAAGCTTAGGGGTGCCATAGCCTGAGTCTAGGGGTGCACTAGCCTTAGGCTAGGGGAGCCCTAGCCTTACCCTAAGCCTAGGTTTACCCTAGCCTAAGTCTAGGGGTGCCCTAGCCTGAGCCTAGGTGTGCCCTAGCCTAAGCCTAGGGGTGCCCTAGCCTAAGCCAAGGGGTGCTCTAGCCTTAGGCTAGGGGATCGCTAGCCTTAGCCTAAGCCTAGGGCTGCCCTAGCCTAAGCCTAGGGGTGCCATAGCCTAAGCCTAGGGGTGTCCTAGCCTAAGCCTAGGGGTGCCCTAGCCTGAGTCTAGGGGTGCCATAACCTTAGGCTAGGGGAGCCCTAACCTTAGCCTATGACTAGGGGTGCCCTAGCCTAAGCCTAGGGGTGCCCTAACCTAAGCCTAGGGGTGCCCGAGCCTAAGACTAGGGGTGCCCTAGCCTAAGACTAGGGGTGCCCTAGCCTAAGTCTAGGGGTGCCCTAGCCTAAGCCAAGGGGTGCCCTAGCCTTAGGCTAGGGGAGCCCCAGCCTAAGCCTAAGCCTAGGGGTGCCCTAGCCTAAGCCTAGGGGTGCCCTAGCCTAAGCCTAGAGGTGCCCTAGCCTAAGCCTAGGGGTGTCCTAGCCTAAGCCTAGGGGTGCCCTAGCCTGAGCCTAGGGGTGCCCTATCCTAAGGCTAGGGGTGCCTTGGCCTTTAGGCTAGGGGAGCCCTAGCCTTATCCTAAGCCTAGGGGTGCCCTAGCCTAAGCCTAGGGGTACCTGAGCCTAAGCCCAGGGGTGCCCTAGCCTAAGCCTAGGGGTGCCCTAGCCTAAGCCTAGGGATGCCCTAGCCATAGGCTAGGGGAGCTCTAGCCTTAGCCTAAGACTAGGGGTGCCCTAGCCGACGCCCAGGGGTGCCCTAGCCTGAGCCTAGGGGTGCCCAAGCCTTAGGCTAGGGGAGCCCTAGCCTTAGCCTAAGCCTAGGGGTGCCATAGCCTAAGCCTACGGGTGCCCTAGCCTAAGCCTAGGGGTGCCCTAGCCTAAGCCTAGGGGTGCCCTAGCCATAGGCTTGGGGAGCCCTAGCCATAGGCTAGGGGAGCCCTAGCCTTATCCAAAGACTAGGGGTGCCCTAGCCTAAGCCTAGGGGTGCCCTAGCCTAAGCCTAGGGGTGCCCTAGCCTTAGGCTCTGGGAGCCCTAGCCTTAGCCTAAGCCTAGGGTTGCCCTAGCTTAAGCCTAGGGGTGCCCTAGCCTAAGCCTAGGGGTGTCCATGCCTAAGCCTAGGGGTGCCCTAGCCTGAGCCTAGGGGTGCCCTAGCCTTAGGCTAGGGGAGCCCTAACCTTAGCCTATGCCTAGGCGTGCCCTAGCCTAAGCCTAGGGGTGCCCTAACCTAAGCCTAGGGGTGCCCTAGCCTAAGACTAGGGGTGCCCTAGACTAAGCCTAGAGGTGCCCTAGCCTAAGCCTAGGGGTGCGCTAGCCTGAGCTTAGGGATGCCCTAGCCTTAGGCTAGGGGAGCCCCAGCCTAAGCCTAAGCCTTGGGGTGCCCTAGCCTAAGCCTAGGGGTGCCCTAGCCTAAGCCTAGGGGTGCCCTAGCCTAAGTCTAGGGGTGTCCTAGCCTGAGCCTAGGGGTGCCCTAGCCTGAAACTAGGGGTGCCCTATCCTGAGGCTGGGGGAGCCCTAGCGTAAGCCTAAGCCTAGGGGTGCCCTAGCCTAAGCCTAGGGGTGCCGTAGCCTAAGGTTAGGGGTGCCTTGGCCTTTAGACTAGGGGAGCCCTTGCCTTATCCTAAGCCTAGGGGTGCTCTAGCCTAAGCCTAGGGGTACCTGAGCCTAAGACTAGGGGTGCCCTAGCCGAAGCCCAGGGGTGCCCTAGCCTGAGCCTAGGGGTGCCCATGCCTTAGGCTAGGGGAACCCTAGCCTTAGCCTAAGCCTAGGGGTGCACTAGCCTTATCCTTGGGGGGCCCTAGCCTAAGCCTAGTGGTGCCCTAGCCTGAGCCTAGGGGTGCCCTAGCCGGAGCCGACGGGAGCCCTAACCTGAGGCTAGGGGCGCCCTAGCCTTAGTCTAGCATAGGATTGCCCTAGCCTAAGCCTAGGGGTGCCATAGCTTGAGTCTAGGGGTGCACTAGCCTTAGGCTAGGGGAGCCCTAGCCTTACCCTAAGCCTAGGTTTGCCCTAGCCTAAGCCTAGGGGTGCCCTAGCCTGAGCCTAGGTGTGCCCTAGCCTAAGCCTAGGGGTGCCCTAGCCTAAGCCAAGGGGTGCTCTAGCCTTAGGCTAGGAGAGCGCTAGCCTTAGCCTAAGCCTAGGGCTGCCCTAGCCTAAGCCTAGGGGTGCCATAGCCTAAGCCTAGGGGTGTCCTAGCCTAAGCCTAGGGGTGCCCTAGCCTGAGTCTAGGGGTGCCATAACCTTAGGCTAGGGGAGCCCTAACCTTAGCCTATGACTAGGGGTGCCCTAGCCTAAGCCTAGGGGTGCCCTAACCTAAGCCTAGGGGTGCCCGAGCCTAAGACTAGGCGTGCCCTAGCCTAAGACTAGGGGTGCCCTAGCCTTAGGCTAGGGGAGCCCCAGCCTACGCCTAAGCCTACGGGTGCCCTAGCCTAAGCCTAGGGGTGCCCTAGCCTAAGCCTAGAGGTGCCCTAGCCTAAGCCTAGGGGTGTCCTAGCCTAAGCCCAGGGGTGCCCTAGCCTGAGCCTAGGGGTGCCCTAGCCTAAGGCTAGGGGTGCCTTGGCCTTTAGGCTAGGGGAGCCCTAGCCTTATCCTAAGCCTAGGGGTGCCCTAGCCTAAGCCTAGGGGTACCTGAGCCTAAGCCTAGGGGTGCCCTAGCCTAAGCCTAGGGGTGCCCTAGCCTAAGCCTAGGGGTGCCCTAGCCATAGGCATGGGGAGCCCTAGCCATAGGCTAGGGGAGCCCTAGCCTTATCCTAAGACTAGGGGTGCCCTAGCCTAAGCCTAGGGGTGCCCTAGCCTAAGCCTAGGGGTGCCCTAGCCTTAGGCTATGGGAGCCCTAGCCTTAGCCTAAGCCTAGGGTTGCCCTAGCTTAAGCCTAGGGGTGCCCTAGCCTAAGCCTAGGGGTGTCCTTGCCTAAGCCTAGGGGTGCCCTAGCCTGAGCCTAGGGGTGCCCTAGCCTTAGGCTAGGGGAGCCCTAACCTTAGCCTATGCCTAGGCGTGCCCTAGCCTAAGCCTAGGGGTGCCCTAACCTAAGCCTAGGGGTGCCCTAGCCTAAGACTAGGGGTGCCCTAGACTAAGCCTAGAGGTGCCCTAGCCTGAGCCTAGGGGTGCGCTAGCCTGAGCCTAGGGATGCCCTAGCCTTAGGCTAGGGGAGCCCCAGCCTAAGCCTAAGCCTAGGGGTGCCCTAGCCTAAGCCTAGGGGTGCCCTAGCCTAAGCCTAGGGGTGCCCTAGCCTAAGTCTAGGGGTGTCCTAGCCTGAGCCTAGGGGTGCCCTAGCCTGAAACTAGGGGTGCCCTATCCTGAGGCTAGTGGAGCCCTAGCGTAAGCCTAACCCTAGGGGTGCCCTAGCCTAAGCCTAGGGGTGCCGTAGCCTAAGGCTAGGGGTGCCTTGGCCTTTAGGCTAGGGGAGCCCTTGCCTTATCCTAAGCTAGGGGTGCCCTAGCCTAAGCCTAGGGGTACCTGAGCCTAAGACTAGGGGTGCCCTAGCCGAAGCCCAGGGGTGCCCTAGCCTGAGCCTAGGGGTGCCCAAGCCTTAGGCTAGGGGAGCCCTAGCCTTAGCCTAAGCCTAGGGGTGCCCTAGCCTAAGCCTAGGGGTGCCCTAGCCTAAGCCTAGGGGTGCCCTAGCCTAAGCCTAGGGGTGCCCTAGCGTAAGCCTAGGGGTGCTCTAGCCTTATGCTAGGGTAGCCGTAGCCTTAGCCTAAGCCTAGGGGAGCCCTAGCTTAAGCTTAGGGGTGCCCTAGCCTAAGCCTAGGGGTGCCCTAGCCTGAGCCTAGGGGTGCCTTAGCCTTAGGCTATGGGAACCCTAGCATTAGCGTAAGCCTCGGGGTGCCCTAGCTTACGCCTAGGGGTGTCGTAGCCTAAGCCTAGGGGTGCCTTAGCCTTAGGCTAGGGCAGCCCTAGCCTTATCCTAATCCTAGGGGATCCCTAGCCTAAGCCTAGGGGTGCCCTAGCCTAAGCCTAGGGGTCCCCTAACCTAATCCTAGGGGTGCCCTAGCCTAAGACTAGGGGTGCCCTAGCCTAAGACAAGGGGTGCCCTAGACTAAGCCTAGGGGTGCCCTAGCGTTAGCCTAAGCCTAGGGGTGCCCTAGCCTAAGCCTAGGGTTTCCATAGCCTAAGGCTTAGGGTGCCCTAGCCTAAGCCTATGGCTGCTCTAGCTTAAGCCTATGGGTGCCCTAGCCTTAGGTTAGGCGAGCCCTAGCCTTGGCCTAAGCCTAGGGCTGCCCTAGCCTAAGCCTACGGGTGCCCTAGCCTGAGCCTAGGGGTGCGTTAGCCTTAGGCTAGGAGTGCCCTAGCCTTAGCCTAAGCCTCGGCGTTCCCTAGCCTAAGCCGAGGGGTGCTTAGACTAAGGCTAAGGGTGCCCTAGCCTAAGACTAGGGGTGCCCTAGCCTAAGCCTAGGGGTGCCCTAGCCTAAGCCTAGGGGTGCCCTAGCCTAAGCCTAGGGGTGCCCTAGCCTAAGCCTAGGGGAGCCCTAGCCTAAGCCTAGGGGTGGCCTAGCCTAAGCCTAGGGGTGCCTTAGCCTTAGGCTTGGTCAGCCCTAGCCTTATCCTAAGCCTACGGGAGCCCTAGCCTAAGCCTAGGGGTGCCCTAGCCTAAACATAGGGGTCCCCTAACCTAAGCCTAGTGGTGCCCTAGCGTAAGCCTAGGGGTGCCCTAGCCTAAGCTTAGGGGTGCCCTAGCCTTAGTGTAGGTGAGCCCTAGCCTTAGCCTAAGCTTTGGGTTGCCCTAGCCTTAGCCTAGTGGTGCCCTAGCCTAAGCCAAGGGGTGCTCTAGCGTTAGGCTAGGGGAACCCTAGCCTTAGCCTAAGCCTAGGGGTGCCCTAGCCTAAGCCTAGGGGGGCCCTAGCCTAAGCATAGGGGTGCCCTAGCCTGAGCCTAGGGGTGCCCTAGCCTGAGCCTACGGGTGCCCTAACCTGAGGCTAGAGGGGCCCTAGCCTTAGTCTAGCATAGGATTGCCCTTGCCTAAGCATAGGAGTGCCATAGCCTGAGTCTAGGGGTGCACTAGCCTTAGGCTAGGGGAGCCCTAGCCTTAGCTTAAGCTTAGGGTTGCCCTAGCCTAAGCTAGGGGTACCCTAGCCTGAGCCTAGGGGTGCCCTAGCCTAAGGCTAGGCGTGCCCTAGCCTAAGACTAGGGGTGCCGCAGCCTAAGCTTAGGGGTGCCCTAGCCTAAGCCTAGGGGTGCCCTAGCCTGAGACTAGGGGAGCCCTTGCCTTAGCCTAAAGCTAGGGGAGCCCTAGCCTAAGCCTAGGGGTGCCCTAGCCTGAGCCTAGGGGTGCCCTAGCCTAAGGTTTGGGGTGCCCTAGCCTAAGACTAGGGGTGCCCTAGCCTAAGCCTAGGGTGCCCTAGCCTAAGCCTAGGGGTGCCCTAGCCTGAGACTAGGGGAGCCCTTGCCTTAGCCTAAACCTAGGGGAGCCCTAGCTTAGGCCTAGGGGTGCCCTAGCCTAAGCCTAAGGGAGCCCTAGCCTTAGTCTAAGACTTGGGGTGCCCTAGCCTAAGCCTACGGGTGCCCTAGCCTGAGCCTAGGGGTGCCTTAGCCTTAGGCTAGGGGAGCCCTAGCATTATCCTAAGCCTCGGGGTGCCCTAGTCCAAGCCTAGGGGTGCCCTAGCCTAAGGCTAGAGGTGCCCTAGTCTAAGACTAGGGGTGCCCTAGCCTAAGACTAGGGGTGCCCTAGCCTAAGCCTAGGGATGCCCTAGCCATAGGCTAGGGGAGCTCTAGCCTTAGCCTAAGACTAGGGGTGCCCTAGCCGGAGCCGACTGGAGCCCTAACCTGAGGCTAGGGGCGCCCTAGCCTTAGTCTAGCATAGGATTGCCCTAGCCTAAGCCTAGGGGTGCCATAGCCTGAGTCTAGGGGTGCACTAGCCTTAGGCTAGGGGAGCCCTAGCCTTACACTAAGCTAAGGTTTGCCCTAGCCTAAGCCTAGGGGTGCCCTAGCCTGAGCCTAGGTGTGCCCTAGCCTAAGCCTAGGGGTGCCCTAGCCTAAGCCAAGGGGTGCTCTAGCCTTAGGCTAGGGGAGCGCTAGCCTTAGCCTAAGCCTAGGGCTGCCCTAGCCTAAGCCTAGGGGTGCCATAGCCTAAGCCTAGGGGTGTCCTAGCCTAAGCCTAGGGGTGCGCTAGCCTGAGGCTAGGGGTGCCAAAACCTTAGGCTAGCGGAGCCCTAACCTTAGCCTATGACTAGGGGTGCCCTAGCCTAAGCCTAGGGGTGCCCTAAACTAAGCCTAGGAGTGCCCGAGCCTAAGACTAGGGGTGCCCTAGCCTAAGACTAGGGGTGCCCTAGCCTTAGGCTAGGGGAGCCCCAGCCTAAGCCTAAGCCTAGGGGTGCCCTAGCCTAAGCCTAGGGGTGCCCTAGCCTAAGCCTACAGGTGCCCTAGCCTAAGCCTAGGGGTGTCCTAGCCTAAGCCTAGGGGTGCCCTAGCCTGAGCCTAGGGGTGCCCTAGCCTAAGGCTAGGGGTGCCTTGGCCTTTAGGCTAGGGGAGCCCTAGCCTTATCCTAAGCCTAGGGGTGCCCTAGCCTAAGCCTAGGGGTACCTGAGCCGAAGCCTAGGGGTGCCCTAGCCTAAGCCTAGGGGTGCCCTAGCCTAAGCCTAGGGATGCCCTAGCCATAGGCTAGGGGAGCTCTAGCCTTAGCCTAAGACTAGGGGTGCCCTAGCCGACGCCCAGGGGTGCCCTAGCCTAAGCCTAGGGGTGCCCTAGCCTAAGCCTAGGGGTGCCCTAGCCTAAGCCTAGGGGTGCCCTAGCCATAGGCTTGGGGAGCCCTAGCCATAGGCTAGGGGAGCCCTAGCCTTATCCTAAGACTAGGGGTGCCCTAGCCTAAGCCTAGGGGTGCCCTAGCCTAAGCCTAGGGGTGCCCTAGCCTAAGCCTAGGGGTGCCCTAGCCATAGGCTTGGGGAGCCCTAGCCATAGGCTAGGGGAACCCTAGCCTTATCCTAAGACTAGGGGTGCCCTAGCCTAAGCCTAGGGGTGCCCTAGCCTAAGCCTAGGGGTGCCCTAGCCTTAGGCTATGGGAGCCCTAGCCTTAGCCTAAGCCTAGGGTTGCCCTAGCTTAAGCCTAGGGGTGCCCTAGCCTAAGCCTAGGGGTGTCCTTGCCTAAGCCTAGGGGTGCCCTAGCCTGAGCCTAGGGGTGCCCTAGCCTTAGCTTAGTGGTGCCCTAGCCTAAGCCAAGGGGTGCTCTAGCCTTAGGCTAGGGGAACCCTAGCCTTAGCCTCAGCCTAGGGGTGCACTAGCCTTATCCTTGGGGGGCCCTAGCCTAAGCCTAGTGGTGCCCTAGCCTGAGCCTAGGGGTGCCCTAGCCGGAGCCGACGGGAGCCCTAACCTGAGGCTAGGGGCGCCCTAGCCTTAGTCTAGCATAGGATTGCCCTAGCCTAAGCCTAGGGGTGCCATAGCTTGAGTCTAGGGGTGCACTAGCCTTAGGCTAGGGGAGCCCTAGCCTTACCCTACGCCTAGGTTTGCCCTAGCCTAAGCCTAGGGGTGCCCTAGCCTGAGCCTAGGTGTGCCCTAGCCTAAGCCTAGGGGTGCCCTAGCCTAAGCCAAGGGGTGCTCTAGCCTTAGGCTAGGAGAGCGCTAGCCTTAGCCTAAGCCTAGGGCTGCCCTAGCCTAAGCCTAGGGGTGCCATAGCCTAAGCCTAGGGGTGTCCTAGCCTAAGCCTAGGGGTGCCCTAGCCTGAGCCTAGGGGTGCCGTAGCCTAAGGCTAGGGGTGCCTTGGCCTTTAGGCTAGGGGAGCCCTTGCCTTATCCTAAGCCTAGGGGTGCCCTAGCCTAAGCCTAGGGGTACCTGAGCCTAAGACTAGGGGAGCCCTAGCCGAAGCCCAGGGGTGCCCTAGCCTGAGCCTAGGGGTGCCCAAGCCTTAGGCTAGGGGAGCCCTAGCCTTAGCCTAAGCCTAGGGGTGCCCTAGCCTAAGCCTAGGGGTGCCCTAGCCTAAGCCTAGGGGTGCCCTAGCCTAAGCCTAGGGGTGCCCTAGCCTAAGCCTAGGGGTGCCCTAGCGTAAGCCTAGGGGTGCTCTAGCCTTATGCTAGGGTAGCCGTAGCCTTAGCCTAAGCCTAGGGGAGCCCTAGCTTAAGCTTAGGGGTGCCCTAGCCTAAGCCTAGGGGTGCCCTAGCCTGAGCCTAGGGGTGCCTTAGCCTTAGGCTATGGGAACCCTAGCATTAGCGTAAGCCTCGGGGTACCCTAGCTTACGCCTAGGGGTGTAGTAGCCTAAGCCTAGGGGTGCCTTAGCCTTAGGCTAGGGCAGCCCTAGCCTTATCCTAATCCTAGGGGATCCCTAGCCTAAGCCTAGGGGTGCCCTAGCCTAAGCCTAGGGGTCCCCTAACCTAATCCTAGGGGTGCCCTAGCCTAAGACTAGGGGTGCCCTAGCCTAAGACAAGGGGTGCCCTAGACTAAGCCTAGGGGTGCCCTAGCCTTAGCCTAAGCCTAGGGGTGCCCTAGCCTAAGCCTAGGGTTTCCATAGCCTAAGGCTTAGGGTGCCCTAGCCTAAGCCTACGGCTGCTCTAGCTTAAGCCTATGGGTGCCCTAGCCTTAGGTTAGGCGAGCCCTAGCCTTGGCCTAAGCCTAGGGCTGCCCTAGCCTAAGCCTACGGGTGCCCTAGCCTGAGCCTAGGGGTGCGTTAGCCTTAGGCTAGGAGTGCCCTAGCCTTAGCCTAAGCCTCGGCGTTCCCTAGCCTAAGCCGAGGGGTGCTTAGACTAAGGCTAAGGGTGCCCTAGCCTAAGACTAGGGGTGCCCTAGCCTAAGCCTAGGGGTGCCCTAGCCTAAGCCTAGGGGTGCCCTAGCCTAAGCCTAGGGGTGCCCTAGCCTTAGGCTAGAGGAGCCCTAGCCTTAGCCTAAGCCTAGGGGAGCCCTAGCCTAAGCCTAGGGGTGGCCTAGCCTAAGCCTAGGGGTGCCTTAGCCTTAGGCTTGGTCAGCCCTAGCCTTATCCTAAGCCTACGGGAGCCCTAGCCTAAGCCTAGGGGTGCCCTAGCCTAAACATAGGGGTCCCCTAACCTAAGCCTAGTGGTGCCCTAGCGTAAGCCTAGGGGTGCCCTAGCCTAAGCTTAGGGGTGCCCTAGCCTTAGTGTAGGTGAGCCCTAGCCTTAGCCTAAGCTTTGGGTTGCCCTAGCCTTAGCATAGTGGTGCCCTAGCCTAAGCCAAGGGGTGCTCTAGCGTTAGGCTAGGGGAACCCTAGCCTTAGCCTAAGCCTAGGGGTGCTCTAGCCTAAGCCTAGGGGGGCCCTAGCCTAAGCATAGGGGTGCCCTAGCCTGAGCCTAGGGGTGCCCTAGCCTGAGCCTACGGGTGCCCTAACCTGAGGCTAGAGGGGCCCTAGCCTTAGTCTAGCATAGGATTGCCCTTGCCTAAGCATAGGAGTGCCATAGCCTGAGTCTAGGGGTGCACTAGCCTTAGGCTAGGGGAGCCCTAGCCTTAGCTTAAGCTTAGGGTTGCCCTAGCCTAAGCTAGGGGTACCCTAGCCTGAGCCTAGGGGTGCCCTAGCCTAAGGCTAGGCGTGCCCTAGCCTAAGACTAGGGGTGCCGCAGCCTAAGCTTAGGGGTGCCCTAGCCTAAGCCTAGGGGTGCCCTAGCCTGAGACTAGGGGAGCCCTTGCCTTAGCCTAAAGCTAGGGGAGCCCTAGCCTAAGCCTAGGGGTGCCCTAGCCTGAGCCTAGGGGTGCCCTAGCCTAAGGTTTGGGGTGCCCTAGCCTAAGACTAGGGGTGCCCTAGCCTAAGCCTAGGGTGCCCTAGCCTAAGCCTAGGGGTGCCCTAGCCTGAGACTAGGGGAGCCCTTGCCTTAGCCTAAACCTTGGGGAGCCCTAGCTTAAGCCTAGGGGTGCCCTAGCCTAAGCCTAGGGGAGCCCTAGCCTTAGTCTAAGACTTGGGGTGCCCTAGCCTAAGCCTACGGGTGCCCTAGCCTGAGCCTAGTGGTGCCTTAGCCTTAGGCTAGGGGAGCCCTAGCATTATCCTAAGCCTCGGGGTGCCCTAGTCCAAGCCTAGGGGTGCCCTAGCCTAAGGCTAGAGGTGCCCTAGTCTAAGACTAGGGGTGCCCTAGCCTAAGACTAGGGGTGCCCTAGCCTAAGCCTAGGGATGCCCTAGCCATAGGCTAGGGGAGCTCTAGCCTTAGCCTAAGACTAGGGGTGCCCTAGCCGGAGCCGACTGGAGCCCTAACCTGAGGCTAGGGGCGCCCTAGCCTTAGTCTAGCATAGGATTGCCCTAGCCTAAGCCTAGGGGTGCCATAGCCTGAGTCTAGGGGTGCACTAGCCTTAGGCTAGGGGAGCCCTAGCCTTACCCTAAGCCTAGGTTTGCCCTAGCCTAAGCCTAGGGGTGCCCTAGCCTGAGCCTAGGTGTGCCCTAGCCTAAGCCTAGGGGTGCCCTAGCCTAAGCCAAGGGGTGCTCTAGCCTTAGGCTAGGGGAGCGCTAGCCTTAGCCTAAGCCTAGGGCTGCCCTAGCCTAAGCCTAGGGGTGCCATAGCCTAAGCCTAGGGGTGTCCTAGCCTAAGCCTAGGGGTGCGCAAGCCTGAGGCTAGGGGTGCCAAAACCTTAGGCTAGGGGAGCCCTAACCTTAGCCTATGACTAGGGGTGCCCTAGCCTAAGCCTAGGGGTGCCCTAACCTAAGCCTAGGAGTGCCCGAGCCTAAGACTAGGGGTGCCCTAGCCTAAGACTAGGGTTGCCCTAGCCTTAGGCTAGGGGAGCCCCAGCCTAAGCCTAAGCCTAGGGGTGCCCTAGCCTAAGCCTAGGGGTGCCCTAGCCTAAGCCTAGAGGTGCCCTAGCCTAAGCCTAGGGGTGTCCTAGCCTAAGCCTAGGGGTGCCCTAGCCTGAGCCTAGGGGTGCCCTAGCCTAAGGCTAGGGGTGCCTTGGCCTTTAGGCTAGGGGAGCCCTAGCCTTATCCTAAGCCTAGGGGTGCCCTAGCCTAAGCCTAGGGGTACCTGAGCCTAAGCCTAGGGGTGCCCTAGCCTAAGCCTAGGGGTGCCCTAGCCTAAGCCTAGGGATGCCCTAGCCATAGGCTAGGGGAGCTCTAGCCTTAGCCTAAGACTAGGGGTGCCCTAGCCGACACCAGGGGTGCCCTAGCCTGAGCCTAGGGGTGCCCTAGCCTAAGCCTAGGGGTGCCCTAGCCTAAGCCTAGGGGTGCCCTAGCCATAGGCTTGGGGAGCCCTAGCCATAGGCTAGGGGAGCTCTAGCCTTATCCTAAGACTAGGGGTGCCCTAGCCTAAGCCTAGGGGTGCCCTAGCCTAAGCCTAGGGGTGCCCTAGCCTAAGCCTAGGGGTGCCCTAGCCATAGGCTTGGGGAGCCCTAGCCATAGGCTAGGGGAGCCCTAGCCTTATCCTAAGACTAGGGGTGCCCTAGCCTAAGCCTAGGGGTGCCCTAGCCTAAGCCTAGGGGTGCCCTAGCCTTAGGCTATGGGAGCCCTAGCCTTAGCCTAAGCCTAGGGTTGCCCTAGCTTAAGCCTAGGGGTGCCCTAGCCTAAGCCTAGGGGTGTCCTTGCCTAAGCCTAGGGGTGCCCTAGCCTGAGCCTAGGGGTGCCCTAGCCTTAGGCTAGGGGAGCCCTAACCTTAGCCTATGCCTAGGCGTGCCCTAGCCTAAGCCTAGGGGTGCCCTAACCTAAGCCTAGGGGTGCCCTAGCCTAAGACTAGGGGTGCCCTAGACTAAGCCTAGAGGTGCCCTAGCCTAAGTCTAGGGGTGCGCTAGCCTGAGCCTAGGGATGCCCTAGCCTTAGGCTAGGGGAGCCCCAGCCTAAGCCTAAGCCTAGGGGTGCCCTAGCCTAAGCCTAGGGGTGCCGTAGCCTAACGCTAGGGGTGCCTTGGCCTTTAGGCTAGGGGAGCCCTTGCCTTATCCTAAGCCTAGGGGTGCCCTAGCCTAAGCCTAAGGGTACCTGAGCCTAAGACTAGGGGTGCCCTAGCCGAAGCCCAGGGGTGCCCTAACCTGAGCCTAGGGGTGACTTAGCCTTAGGCTAGGAGAGCCCTAGCCTTAGCCTAAGCCTCGGGGTGCCGTAGCCTGAGCCTAGGGGTGCCCTAGCCTAAGGCTAGGGGTGCCTTATCCTAAGTATAGGGGTGCCCTAGCCTAAGCCTAGGGCAGCCCTAGCCTTAGCCTAAGACTAGGGGTGCCCTAGCCGAAGCCCAGGGGTGCCCTAGCCTGAGCCTAGAGGTGCCCAAGCCTTAGGCTAGGGGAGCCCTAGCCTTAGCCTAAGCCTAGGGGTGCCCTACCTAAGCCTAGGGGTGCTCTAGCCTAAGCCTAGGGGTGCCCTAGCCTAAGCCTAGGGGTGCCCTAGTCTAAGCCCAGGGTGCCCTAGCCATAGGCTAGGGGAGTCCTAGCCATAAGCTAGGGGAGCCCTAGCCTTAGCCTAAGACTAGGGGTGCCCTAGCCTAAGCCTAGGGGTGCCCTAGCCTAAGCCTAGGGGTGCCCTAGCCTTAGGCTATGGGAGCCCTAGCCTTAGCCTAAGCCTAGGGCTGCCCTAGCCTAGGCCTAGGGGTGCCCTAGCCTAAGCCTAGGGGTGTCCTAGCCTAAGACTAGGGGTGCCCTAGCCTGAGCCTAGGGGTGCCCTAGCCTTAGGCTAGGGGAGCCCTAACCTTCGCCTATGCCTAGGCGTGCCCTAGCCTAAACCTAGGGGTGCCCTAAACTAAGCCTAGGGGTGCCCTAGCCTAAGACTAGGGGTGCCCTAGCCTAAGCCTAGGGGTGCCCTAGCCTAAGCCTAGGGGTGCGCTAGCCTGAGCCTAGGGATGCCCTAGCCTTAGGCTAGGGGAGCCCCAGCCTAAGCCTAAGCCTAGGGGTGCCCTAGCCTAAGCCTTGGGGTGCCCTAGCCTGAGCCTAGGGGTGCCCTAGTCTGAGGCTAGGGGAGCCCTAGCCTAAGCCTAAGCCTAGGGGTGCCCTAGTCTAAGCCTAGGGGTGCCCTACCTAAGGCTAGGCGTGCCTTGGCCTTTAGGCTAGGGGAGCTCTTGCCTTATCCTTAGCCTAGGGGTGCCCTAGCCTAAGCCTAGGGGTACCTGAGCCTAAGCCTAGGGGTGCCTTAGCCTAAGCCTAGGGGTGCCCTAGCCGAAGCCCACGGGTGCCCTAGCCTGAGCCTAGGGGTGCCCAAGCCTTAGGCTAGGGGAGCCGTAGCCTTAGCCTAAGCCTAGGGGTGCCCTAGACTAAGCCTAGGGGTGCCCTAGGCTAAGCCTAGGGGTGTCCTAGCCTAAGCCTAGGGGTGCCCTAGCCTTAGGCTATGGGAGCCCTAGCCTTAGCCTAAGCCTAGGGGTGCCCTAGCGTAAGCCTAGGGGTGCTCCAGCCTTATGCTAGGGTAGCCGTAGCCTTAGCCTAAGCCTAGGGGAGCCTTAGCTTAAGCTTAGGGGTGCCCTATCGTAAGCCTACGGGTTCCCTAGCCTGAGCCTCGGGGTGCCTTAGCCTTAGGCTTTGGGAACCCTAGCATTAGCGTAAGCCTAGGGGTGCCCTAGCGTAAGCCTAGGGGTGCTCCAGCCTTATGCTAGGGTAGCCGTAGCCTTAGCCTAATCCTAGGGGATCCCTAGCCTAAGCCTAGGGGTGCCCTAGCCTAAGCCTAGGGGTCCCCTAACCTAAGCCTAGGGGTGCCCTAGCCTAAGACTAGGGGTGCCCTAGCCTAAGACAAGGGGTGCCCTAGCCTAAGCCTAGGGGTGACCTAGCCTTAGGCTAGGGGAGCCCTAGCCTTAGCCTAAGCCTAGGGGTGCCCTAGCCTAAGCCTAGGGGTGCCATAGCCTAAGGCTAAGGGTGCCCTAGCCTAAGCCTACGGCTGCTCTAGCTTAAGCCTAGGGGTGCCCTAGCCTTAGGTTAGGCGAGCCCTAGCCTTGGCCTAAGCCTAGGGCTGCCCTAGCCTAAGCCTAGGGGTGCCCTAGCCTGAGCCTAGGGGTGCCTTAGCCTTAGGCTAGGAGTGCCCTAGCCTTAGCCTAAGCCTCGGCGTGCCCTAGCCTAAGCCAAGGGGTGCTCTAGCCTTAGGCTAGGGGAACCCTAGCCTTAGCCTAAGCCTAGGGGTGCCCTAGCCTAAGCCTAGGGGGTCCCTAGCCTAAGCCTAGGGGTGCCCTAGCCTGAGCCTAGGGGTGCCCTGGCCTGAGCCTACGGGTGCCCTAACCTCAGTATAGGGGGGCCCTAGCCTTTGTCTAGCATAGGATTGCCCTTGCCTAAGCATAGGCGTGCCATAGCCTGAGTCTAGGGGTGCACTAGCCTTAGGCTAGGGGAGCCCTAGCCTTAGCCTAAGCCTAGAGTTGCCCTAGCCTAAGCCTAGGGATGCCCTAGCCTGAGCCTAGGGGTGCCCTAGCCTAAGGCTAGGAGTGCCCTAGCCTAAGACTAGGGGTGCCGCAGCCTAAGTTTAGGGGTGTCCTAGCCGAAGCTAGGGTTGCCCTAGCCTGAGACTAGGGGAGCCGTTGCCTTAGCCTAAACCTAGGGGAGCCCTAGCCTAAGCCAAGGGGTGCCCTAGCCTGAGCCTAGGGGTGCCCTAGCCTAAGGTTTGGGGTGCCCTTGCCTAAGTCTAGGGGTGCCCTAGCCTAAGCCTAGGGTGCCCTAGCCTAAGCCTAGGGGTGCCCTAGCCTGAGACTAGGGGAGCCCTTGCCTTAGCCTAAACCTAGGGGAGCCCTAGCCTAAGCCTTTGAATTCCCTAGCCTAAGACTAGGGGTGCCCTAGCCTAAGGCTAGGGGTGCCTTAGCCTAAGCCTATGGGTGCCCTAGCCTAAGCCTAGGGGAGCCCTAGCCTTAGTCTAAGACTTGGGGTGCCCTAGCCTAAGCCTAGGGGTGCCCTAGCCTGAGCCTAGGGGTGCCTTAGCCTTAGGCTAGGGGAGCCCTAGCATTAGCCTAAGCCTCGGGGTGCCCTAGTCCAAGCCTAGGGGTACCCTAGCCTAAGGCTAGGGGTGCCCTAGTCTAAGACTAGGGGTGCCCTAGCCTAAGACTAGGGGTACACTAGCCAAAGCCTAGGGGTGCCCTAGCCTTAGGCTAGGGTAGCCCTAGCCTTAGCCGAAGCCTAGGGATGCCCTCGCCTAAGCCTAGGTGTGCCCTAGCCTAAGGCTAAGGGTGCCCTTGCCTAAGAATAGGGGCGCCCTAGCCTAAGCATAGTGGTGCCCTAGCCTGAGCCTAGGGGTGTCTTAGCCTTAGGCTAGGAGAGCCCTAGCCTTAGCCTAAGCCTCGGGGTGCCCTAGCCTAAGCCTAGGGGTGCTTAGCCTAAGGCTAGGGGTGCCCTTGCCTAAGACTAGGGGTGCCGTAGCCTAAGCCTAGGGGTGCCCTAGCCTAAGGCTAGGGGTGCCCTAGCCTGAGCCTAGGGGTGCCTTAGCCTTAGGCTAGGGGAGCCCTAGCATTAGCCTAAGCCTCGGGGTGCCCTAGTCCAAGCCTAGGGGTACCCCTGCCTAAGGCTAGGGGTGCCCTAGTCTAAGACTAGGGGTGCCCTAGCCTAAGACTAGGGGTACACTAGCCAAAGCCTAGGGGTGCCCTAGCCTTAGGCTAGGGTAGCCCTAGCCTTAGCCGAAGCCTAGGGATGCCCTAGCCTAAGCCTAGGGGTGCCCTAGCCTAAGGCTAAGGGTGCCCTTGCCTAAGAATAGGGGCGCCCTAGCCTAAGCATAGTGGTGCCCTAGCCTGAGCCTAGGGGTATCTTAGCCTTAGGCTAGGAGAGCCCTAGCCTTAGCCTAAGCCTCGGGGTGCCCTAACCTAAGCCTAGGGGTGCTTAGCCTAAGGCTAGGGGTGCCCTTGCCTAAGACTAGGGGTGCCGTAGCATAAGCCTAGCGGTGCCCTAGCCTAAAGCTAGGGGTGCCTTAGCCTAAGAATAGGGGTGCCCTAGCCTAAGGCTAGGGGAGCCCTAGCCTTAGTCTAATACTTGGCGTGCCCTAGCCTAAGTCTAGGGGTGCCCTAGCCTGAGCCTAGGGGTGCCTTAGCCTTAGGCTAGGGGAGCCCTAGCATTAGCCTAAGCCTCGGGGTGCCCTAGTCCAAGCCTAGGGGTGCCCTAGCCTAAGGCTAGGGGTGCCCTAGCCTAAGACTAGGGGTGCCCTAGCCTAAGACTAGGGGTGCCCTAGCCTAAGCCTAGGGGTGCCCTAGCCTTAGGCTAGGGGAGCCCTAGCCTTAGCCTAAGCCTAGGGGTGCCTAGCCCAAGCCTAGGGGTGCCCTAGCCTAAGGATAAGGGTGCACTTGCCTAAGACTAGGGGTGCCATAGCCTAAGCATAGGGGTGCCCTAGCCTTAGAGTAGGGGAGCACTAGCCTTAGCCTAAGCCTAGGGGTGCCCTAGCCTAAGCCTAGGGGTGCCCTAGCCTAAGCCTAGGGGTGCCTTAGCCTTAGGCTTGGGAAGCCCTAGCCTTATCCTAAGCCTAGGGTAGCCCTAGCCGAAGCCTAGGGGAGCCCTAGCCTAAGCCTAGGAGTCCCCTAACCTAAGCCTAGGGGTGCCCTAGCCTAATCCTAGGGGTGCCAAATCCTTAGGCTAGGTGAGCCCTAGCCTTAGCCTAAGCCTAGGGTTGCCCTAGCCTTAGCTTAGTGGTGCCCTAGCCTAAGCCAAGGGGTGCTCTAGCCTTAGGCTAGGGGAACCCTAGCCTTAGCCTAAGCCTAGGGGTGCACTAGCCTTATCCTTGGGGTGCCCTAGCCTAAGCCTAGGGGTGCCCTAGCCTGAGCCTAGGGGTGCCCTAGCCAGAGCCGACGGGAGCCCTAACCTGGGGCTAGGGGCGCCCTAGCCTTAGTCTAGCATAGGATTGCCCTAGCCTAAGCCAAGGGGTGCCATAGCCTGAGTCTAGGGGTGCACTAGCCTTAGGCTAGGGGAGCCCTAGCCTTACCCTAAGCCTAGGGTTGCCCTAGCCTAAGCCTAGGGGTGCCCTAGCCTGAGCCTAGGTGTGCCCTAGCCTGAGCCTAGGGGTGCCCTAGCCTAAGCCTAGGGGTGCCCTAGCCTAACCTAGCGGTGCCCTAGCCTGAGACTAGGGGAGCCCTAGCCTTAGCCTAAACCTAGGGGAGCCCTAGCCTAAGCCTAGGGGTGCCCTAGCCTAAGCCTAGGGGTGCCCTAGGCTAAGCCTAGGGGTGCCCTAGCCTAAGCCTAGGGGTGCCCAAGCCTAAGATTAGGGGTGTCCTAGCCTAAGCCTAGGGGTGCCCTAGCTTGAGCCTAGGGATGCCCTAGCCTTAGGCTAGGGGAGCCCTAGCCTTAGCCTAAGCCTAAGGGTGCCCTAGCCTAAGCCTAGGGGTGCCCTAGCCTAAGCCAAGGGGTGCTCTAGCCTTAGGCTAGGGGAGCGCTAGCCTTAGCCTAAGCCTAGGGCTGCCCTAGCCTAAGCCTATCGGTGCCCTAGCCTAAGCCTAGGGGTGTCCTAGCCTAAGCCTAGGGGTGCCCAAGCCTGAGGCTAGGGGTGCCATAGCCTTAGGCTAGGGGAGCCCTAACCTTAGCCTATGACTAGGGGTGCCCTAGCCTAAGCCTAGGGGTGCCCTAAACTAAGCCTAGGGGTGCCCCATCCTAAGATTAGGGGTGCCCTAGCCTAAGCCTAGGGGTGCCCTAGCCTAAGCCTAGGGGTGCCCTAGCCTAAGCCTAGGTTTGCCCTAGCCTAAGCCTAGGGGTGCCCTAGCCTAAGCCTAGGGGTGTCCTAGCCTAAGCCTTGGGGTGCCCAAGCCTGAGCCTAGGGGTGCCCTAGCCTTAGGCTATGGGAGCCCAAGCCTTAGCCTAAGCCTCGGGGTGCCCTAGCCTAAGCCTAGGGGTGCTCTAGCCTTAGGCTAGGGTAGCCTTAGCCTAAGCCTAGGGGAGCCCTAGCTTAAGCCTAGGGGTGCCCTAGCCTAAGCCTAGGGGTGCCCTAGCCTGAGGCTAGGGATGCCTAAGCCTTAGGCTATGGGAACCCTACCATTAGCGTAAGCCTCCGGGTGCCCTTGCCTAAGCCTAGGGTTGCGCTAGCCTGAGCCTAGGGATTCCCTAGCTTTAGGCTAGGGGAGCCCCAGCCTAAGCCTAAGCCTAGGGGTGCCCTAGCCTAAGCCTAGGGGTGCCCTAGCCTAAGCCTAGGAGAGCCCTAGCCGGAGCCTAGGGGTGCCCTAGCCTTAGGCTAGGGGAGCCCTAGCCTTAGCCTAAGCCTAGGGGTTCCCTAGCCTAAGCCTAGGGGTGACCTAGCCTAAGCCTAGGGGTGCCCTAGCCTAAGCCTAGGGGTGCCCTAGCTATAGGCTAGGGGAGCCCAGGAAATAGGCTAGGGGAGCCCTAGCCTTAGGCTAAGACTAGGGGTGCCCTAGCCTAAGCCTAGGGGTGCCCTAGCCTAAGCCTAGGGGTGACCTAGCCTTAGGCTATGGGAGCCCTAGCCGTAGCCTAAGCCTAGGGGTGCCCTAGCCTAAGCCTAGGGGTGCTCTAGCCTTAGGCTAGGGTAGCAGTAGCCTTAGCCTAAGCCTAGGGGAGCCCTAGCTTAAGCCTAGGGGTGCCCTAGCCTAAGCCTAGGGGTGCCCTAGCCTGAGCCTAGGGGTGCCTTAGCCTTAGGCTATGGGAACCCTAGCATTAGTGTAAGCCTCGGGGTGCCCTAGCCTAAGCCTAGGGGTGCGCTAGCCTAAGCCTAGGGGTGCCCAAGCCTAAGCCTAGGGGTGCACTAGCCTTAGGCTAGAGGAGCCCTAGCATTAGCCTAAACCTAGGGGTGCCCTAGCCTAAGTCTAGGGGTGCCCTAGCCTAAACACAGGGGTGCCCTAACCTAAGCCCAGGGGTGCCCTAGCCTAAGCCTAGGGGTGTCCTAGCCTAAACCTAGGTGTGCCCTAGCCTAAGCCTAAGGGTACCCTAGCCTAAGCACAGGGGTGCCCTAGCCTAAGACTAGGGGTGCCCTAGCCTAAGCCTAGGGGTGCCCTAGCCTAAGGCTAAGGGTGCCTTAGCCTAAGAATAGGGGTGCTCTAGCCTAAGACTAGGGGTGCCCTAGCCTAAGTCTAGGGGTGCCCTAGCCTGAGCCTAGGGGTGTCTTAGCCTTAGGCTAGGGGAGCCCTAGCATTAGCCTAAGCCTCGGGGTGCCCTAGTCCAAGCCTAGGGGTGCCCTAGCCTAAGGCTAGGGGTGCCCTAGCCTAAGACTAGGGGTGCCCTAGCCTAAGACTAGGGGTGCCCTAGCCTAAGCCTAGGGGTGCCCTAGCCTTAGGCTAGGGGAGCCCTAGCCTTAGCCTAAGCCTAGGGGTGCCCTAGCCTAAGCCTAGGGGTGCCCTAGCCTAAGGATAAGGGTGCCCTTGCCTAAGACTAGAGGTGCCATGGCCTAAGCATAGGGGTGCCCTAGCCTTAGGCTAGGGGAGCCCTAGCCTTAGCCTAAGCCTATGGGTGCCCTAGCCGAAGCCTAGGGGTGCCCTAGCCTAAGCCTAGGTGTGCCTTAGCCTTAGGCTAGGGAAGCCCTAGCCTTATCCTAAGCCTAGGGTAGCCCTAGCCGAAGCCTAGGGGAGCCGTAGCCTAAGCCTAGGAGTCCCCTAACCTAAGCCTAGGGGTGCCCTAGCCTAATCCTAGGCGTGCCAAATCCTTAGGCTAGGTGAGCCCTAGCCTTAGCCTAAGCCTAGGGTTGCCCTAGCCTTATCCTTGGGGGGCCCTAGCCTAAGCCTAGTGGTGCCCTAGCCTAAGCCAAGGGGTGCTCCAGCCTTAGGCTAGGGGAACCCTAGCCTTAGCCTAAGCCTAGGTGTGCACTAGCCTTATCCTTGGGGGGCCCTAGCCTAAGCCTAGTGGTGCCCTAGCCTGAGCCTAGGGGTGCCCTAGCCGGAGCCGACGGGAGCCCTAACCTGAGGCTAGGGGCGCCCTAGCCTTAGTCTAGCATAGGATTGCCCTAGCCTAAGCCTAGGGGTGCCCTAGCCTGAGCCTAGGTGTGCCCTAGCCTGAGCCTAGGGGTGCCCTAGCTAAGGCTAGGGGTGCCCTAGCCTAACCTACGGTGCCCTAGCCTGAGACTAGGGGAGCCCTAGCCTTAGCCTAAACCTAGGGGAGCCCTAGCCTAAGCCTAGTGGTGCCCTAGCCTAAGACTAGGGGTGCCCTAGGCTAAGCCTAGGGGTGCCCTAGCCTAAGCCTAGGGGTGCCCTAGGCTAAGCCTAGGGGTGCCCTAGCCTAAGCCTAGGGGTGCCCAAGCCTAAGACTAGGGGTGTCCTAGCCTAAGCCTAGGGGTGTCCTTGCTTGAGCCTAGGGATCCCCTAGCCTTAGGCTAGGGGAGCCCTAGCCTTAGCCTAAGCCTAGGGGTGCCCTAGCCTAAGCCAAGGGGTGCCCTAGCCTATGCCTAGGGGTGCCCTAGCCTAAGCCTAGGGGTGCCCTAGCCATAGGCTAGGGGAGCCCTAGCCATAGGCTAGGGGAGCCCTAGCCTTACCCTAAGACTAGGGGTGCCCTAGCCTAAGCCTAGGGTTGCCCTAGCCTAAGCCTAGGGGTGCCCTAGCCTAAGCCTAGGGGTGCCCGAGCCTTAGGCTATAGGAGCCCTAGCCTTAGCCTAAACCTAGGGGTGCCCTAGCCTAAGCCTAGGGGTGCTCTAGCCTTAGGCTAGGGTAGCCGTAGCCGTAGCCTAAGCCTAGGGGAGCACTAGCTTAAGCCTCGGGGTGCCCTAGCGTAAGCCTAGGGGTGCCCTACCCTAAGCCTAGGGGTGCCCTAGCCTAAGCCTAGGGGTGCCATAGCCTAAGCCTAGGGGTGCCTTAGCCTTAGGCTAGGCGAGCCCTAGCATTAGACTAAGCCTCGGGGTGCCCTAGCCTAAGCCTCGGGGTGCCCTAGCCTAAGGCTAGGGGTTCCCTAGCCTAAGCCTAGGGTTGCCCTAGCTTGAGACTAGGGGTGCCCTAGCCTGAGCCTAGGGGTGCCCTAGCCTGAGCCTACGGGTTCCCTTGCCTGAGGCTAGGGGAGCCTTAGCCTTAGTTTAGCCTAGGATTGCCCTAGCCAAAGCTTAGGGGTGCCATAGCCTGAGTCTAGGGGTGCCCTAGCCTGAGGCTAGGGGAGCCGTAGCCTTAGCCTAAGCCTAGGGGTGCCAAGCTTAAGCCTAGGGGTGCCCTAGCCTAAGCCTAGGGATGCCCTACCCTAAGCCTTGGTGTGCCCTAGCCTGAGCCTAGGGGTGCCTTAGCCTTATGCTAGGGGAGCCCTAGCATTAACCTAAGCCTCGGGGTGCCCTAGCCTAAGCCTAGGGGTGCCCTAGCCTAAGGCTAGGGGTGCCCTAGCCTTATACTAGGGGTGCCCTAGCCTAAGACTAGGGGTCCCCTAGCCTAAGCCTAGGGTTGCTCTAGCCTTAGGCTAGGGTATCCGTAGCCTTCGCCTAAGCCTAGGGGAGCCCTAGATTAAGCCTAGGGGTGCCCTAGCCTAAGTCTAGGGGTGCCCTAGCCGGAGCCTAGCGGTGCTGTAGCCTTAGGCTAGGGGAGCCCTAGCCGTAGCCTAAGCCTAGGGGTGCCCTAGCCTAAGCCTAGGGGTGCCCTAGCCTAAGCCTAGGGGTGCCCTAGCCTAAGCCTAGGGGTGCCCTAGCCTAAGCCTAGGGGTGCCCTAGCCTAAGGCTAGGGGAGCCCTAGCCTGAGCCTAGGGGTGCCCTAGCCTAAGGCTAGGGGAGCCCTAGCCTGAGCCTAGGGGTGCCCTAGCCTGAGCCTAGGGGTGCCCTAGCCTTAGGCTAGGGGAGCCCTAGCCTTAGCCTAAACCTAGGGGTGCCGTACCCTAAGCCTAGGGTTGCCCTAGCCTAAGCCTAGTAGTGCCCTTGCCTAAGCATAGGGGTGCCCTATCCTATGCCTAGGGGTACCCTAGCCTAAGCCTAGGGGTGCCCTAGCCATAGGCTAGGGGAGCCCTAGCCTTAGCCTAAGCCTTGGTGTGCCCTAGCCTCAGCCTAGGGGTGCCCTAGCCTAAGCCTCGGGGTGCTCTAGCCTTAGGCTAGGGGAGCCCTAGCCTTAGCCTAAGCCTAGGGGTGCCCTAGCCTAAGCCTAGGGGTGCCTTACCCTAAGCCTAGGGGTGCCCCAGCCTAAGCCTAGGGGTGCCCTAGCCTTAAGCTAGGAGTTCCCTAGCCGAAGCCTAGGGGTGCCCTACCCTAATCCTAGGGGTGGCCTAGCCTGAGACTAGGGGTGCCCTAGCCTGAGAATAGGGGTGCCCTAGCCTGAGCCTACGGGTGCCCTAGCCTGAGGCTAGGGAGGCCTAGTCTTAGTCCAGCCTAGGATTGCCCTAGCCTAAGCTTAGGGGTACCATAGCCTGAGTCTAGGGGTGCCCTAGCCTAAGGCTAGGGGTGCCCTAGCCTAAGATTACGGGTGCCCTAGCCTAAGACTAGGGGTGCACTAGCCTAAGCCTAGGGGTGCCCTAGCCTTAGCCTAAGCCTAGGGGTGCCCTAGCCTAAGCCTAGTGGTGCCCTAACCTAAGGCTAAGGGTGCCCTTGCCTAAGCCAACGGGTGCTCTAACCTAAGCCTAGGGGTGCCCTAGCCTTAGGTTTGGCGAGCCCTAGCCTTGGCCTAAGCCTAGGGCTGCCCTAGCCTAAGCCTAGGGTTGCCCTAGCCTGAGCCTAGGGGTGCCTTAGCCTTAGGCTACGAGAGACCTAGCCTTAGCCTAAGCCTCGGGGTGCCCTAGCCTAAGCCTAGGGGTGCCCTAGCCTAAGCCTAGGGGTGCCCTGGCCTTAGGCTAGGGGAGCCCTAGCCTTAGCCTAACCTATGGCTGCCTAGCCTAAGCCTATTTACTCTAGCCTAAGCCTAGGGGTGCCCTACCCTAAGCCTAGGGGTGCCCTAGCCTAAGCCTAGCGGTGCCCTAGCCTATCTAGGGGTGCCCTAGCCTTAGGTTAGGTGAGCCCTAGCCTTATCCTAATCCTATGGGTCCCCTAGCCTAAGCCTAGGGGTGCCCTAGCCTAAGCTTAGGGGTGCCCTAGCCTAAGCCTAGGGGTGCCCAACCTAAGCCTAGGGGTGCCCTAGCCTAAGCTAGGGGTGCCCTAGCCTAAGACTAGGGGTGCCCTAGCCTAAGCCTAGTGGTGCCCTAGCCTAAGCCTAGGGATGCCCTAGCCTAAGCCTAGGGGTGCCCTAGCCTTAGGCTAGGTGAGCCCTAACCTTAGCCTAAACCTAGGGCTGCCCTAGCCTTAGCCTAAGCCTAGGAGTGCCCTAGCCTAAGCCTAGGGGTGCCCTAGCCTAAGCCTAGGGGTGCCCTAGCCTAAGCCTAGGGGTGCCCTAGCCTAAGCCTAGGGGTGCCGTAACCATAGGCTAGGGGAGCCCTAGCCATAGGCTAGGGGAGCCCTAGCCTTAGCCTAAGACTAGGGGTGCCCTAGCCTAAGCCTAGTGGTGCCCTAGCCTAAGGCTAGGGGTGCCCTAGCCTAAGACTAGGGGTGCCCAAGCCTAAGACTAGGGGTCCCCTAGCCTAAGCCTAGGGGTGCTCTAGCCTTAGGCTAGGGTATCCATAGCCTTAGCCTAAGCCTAGGGGAGCCCTAGCTTAAGCCTAGGGGTGCCCTAGCCTAAGCCTAGGGGTGCCCTAGCCTGAGCCTAGGGATGCTGTAGCCTTAGGCTAGGGGAGCCCTAGCCTTAGCCTAAGCCTAGGGGTGCCCTAGCCTAAGCCTAGGGGTGCGCTACCCTAAGGCTAGGGGAGCCCTAGCCTGAGCCTTGGGGTGCCCTAGCCTGAGCCTAGGGGTGCCCTAGCCTTAGGCTAGGGGAGCCCTAGCCTTAGCCTAAACCTAGGGGTGCCCTAGCCTAAGTCTAGGGTTGCCCTAGCCCAAGCCTAGGAGTGCCCTTGCCTAAGCATAGGGGTGCCCTATCCAAGCTTAGGGGTGCCCTAGCCTAAGCCTAGGGGTGCCCTAGCCTAAGCCTCCGGGTGCTCTAGCCTAAGGCTAGGGGAACCCTAGCCTTAGCCTAATCCTAGGGGTGCCCTAGCCTAAGCCTAGGGGTGCCCTAGCCTAAGCCTAGGGTTGCCCTACCCTAAGCCTAGGGGTGCCCTAGTCTAAGCATAGGGGTGCCCCAGCCTAAGCCTAGGGTTGCCCTAGCCTTAGGCTAGGAGTTCCCTAACCTAAGCCTAGGGGTGCCCTACCCTAATCCTAGGGGTGCCCTAGCCTGAGCCTAGGGGTGCCCTAGCCTGAGCCTACGGGTGCACTAGCCTAAGGCTAGGGGAGGCCTAGCCTTAGTCAAGCCTAGGATTGCCCTAGCCTAAGCTTAGGGGTACCATAGCCCGAGTCTAGGGGTGCCCTAGCCTGAGGCTAGGGGAGCCGTAGCCTGAGCCTAAGCCTAAGGGTGCCCTAGCCTAAGCCTAGGGGTGCACTAGCCTAAGCTAGGTGTGCTCTCGTCTAAGCCTAGGGGTGCCCTGCCCTGAGCCTAGTGGTGCCTTAGCCTTAGGCTAGGGGACCCCTAGCATTAGCTTAAGCCTCGGGGTGCCCTAGCCTAAGCCTAGGGGTGCCCTATCCTAAGGCTAGGTGTGCCCTAGCCTAAGACTAGGGGTGCCCTAGCCTAAGACTAGGGGTGCCCTAACCTAAGGCTAAGGGTGCCCTTGCCTAAGCCTACGGGTGCTCTAACCTAAGCCTAGGGGTGCCCTAGCCTTAGGTTAGGCGAGCCCTACCCTTGGCCTAAGGCTAGGGCTGCCCTAGCCTAAGCCTAGGAGTGCCCTAGCCTGAGCCTAGGGGTGCCTTAGCCTTAGGCTACGAGAGACCTAGCCTTAGCCTAAGCCTCGGGGTGTCCTAGCCTAAGCCTAGGGGTGCCCTAGCCTAAGCCTAGGGGTGCCCAGGCCTTAGGCTAGGGGAGCCCTAGCCTTAGCCTAACCTATGGCTGCCCTAGCCTAAGCCTAGGGGTGCCCTACCCTAAGCCTAGGGGTGCCCTAGCCTAAGCCTCGGGGTGCCCTAGCCTAAGCTTAGAGGTGCCCTAGCCTAAGCCTAGGGGTGCCCAACCTAAGCCTAGGGGTGCCCTAGCCTAAGCTAGGGGTGTCCTAGCCTAAGCCTAGGGGTGCCCTAGCCTAAGCCTAGGAGTGCCCTAGCCATAGTCTAGGGGAGCCCTAGCCTTAGCCTAAGACTAGGGGTGCCCCAGCCTAAGCCTAGGGGTGCCCTAGCCTTAGGCTATGTGAGCCCTAGCCTTAGCCTAAGCCTAGGGGTGCCCTAGCCTAAGCCTAGGCGTGCTCTAGCCTTAGTCTAGGGTAGCCGTAGCCTTAGCCTAAGCCTAGGGGAGCCCTAGCTTAAGCCTATGGGTGCCCTAGCCTAAGCCTAGGGGTGCCCTAGCCTGAGCCTAGGGGTGCCTTAGCCTTAGGCTATGGGAACCCTTGCATTAGCGTAAGCCTCGGGGTGCCCTAGCCTAAGCCTAGGGGTGCGCTAGCCTAAGGCTAGGGGTGCTCTAGCCTAAGGCTAGGGGTGCCCTAGCCTGAGACTAGGGGTGCCCTAGCCTGAGCCTAGGGCTGCCCTAGCCTGAGCCTAGGGGTGCCCTAGCCTGAGCCTACGGGTGCCCTAGCCTGAGGCTAGGGGAACCCTAGCCTTAGCCTAATCCTAGGGGTGCCCTAGCCTAAGCCTAGGGGTGCCCTAGCCTAAGCCTAGGGTTGCCCTACCCTAAGCCTAGGGGTGCCCTAGTCTAAGCATAGGGGTGCCCCAGCCTAAGCCTAGGGGTGCCCTAGCCTTAGGCTAGGAGTTCCCTAACCTAAGCCTAGGGGTGCCCTACCCTAATCCTAGGGGTGCCCTAGCCTGAGCCTAGGGGTGCCCTAGCCTGAGCCTACGGGTGCACTAGCCTAAGGCTAGGGGAGGCCTAGCCTTAGTCAAGCCTAGGATTGCCCTAGCCTAAGCTTAGGGGTACCATAGCCCGAGTCTAGGGGTGCCCTAGCCTGAGGCTAGGGGAGCCGTAGCCTGAGCCTAAGCCTAAGGGTGCCCTAGCCTAAGCCTAGGGGTGCCCTAGCCTAAGCCTAGGGGTGCCCTAACCTAAGCTTTGGGGTGCCCTAGCCTGAGCCTAGGCGTGCCTTATCCTTAGGCTAGGGGAGCCCTAGCATTAACCTAAGCCTCGGGGTGCCCTTGCCTAACCCTAGGGGTGCCCTAACCTAAGGCTAGGTGTGCCTTATCCTAAGATTAAGGGTGCCCTAGCCTAAGCCTAGGGGAGTCCTAACCTTAGCCTAAGCCTCGTGGTGCCCTAGCCTAAGCCTAGGCGTTTCCTAGCCTAAGGCTAGGGGTGCCCTAGCCTAAGACTAGGGGTCCCCTAGCCTAAGACTAGGGGTCCCCTAGCCTAAGCCTAGGTGCGCTCTAGCCTTAGGCAGGGGATCCGTAGCCATAGCCTAAGCCTAGGGGAGCCCTAGCTTAAGCCTATGGGTGCCCTAGCCTAAGCCTAGGGGTGCCCTAGCCTGAGCTTAGGGGTGCCCAAGCCTTAGACTAGGGGAGCCCTAGCCTTAGCCTAAGACTAGGGGTGCCATAGCCTAGGCCTAGGGGTGCCCTAGCCTAAGCCTGGGGATGCCCTAGCCTAAGCCTAGGGGTGCCATAGCCATAGGCTAGGGGAGCCCTAGCCATAGGCTAGGGGAGCCCTAGCCTTAGCCTAAGACTAGGGGTGCCCTAGCCTAAGCCTTGGGGTGATCTAGCCTTAGGCTAGGGTAGCCGTAGCCTTAGCCTAAGTCTGTGGGAGCCCTAGCTTAAGCCTAGGGGTGCCCTAGCCTAAGCCTAGGGGTGCCCTAGCCTAAGCCTAGGGGTGCCCTAGCCTGAGCCTAGGGGTGCCTTAGCCTTATGCTAGGGGAGCCCTAGCATTTGCCTTAGCCTCGGGGTACCCTAGCCTAAGCCTAGGGGTGCCCTAGCCTAAGGCTCGGGGTTCCCTTGCCTAAGCCTAGGGGTGCCCTAGCTTGAGACTAGGGGTGTCCTAGAATGAGCCTAGGGCTGCCCTAGCATGAGCCTAGGGGTGCCCTAGCCTAAGCCTACGGGTGCCCTTGCCTGAGGCTAGGGGATCCCTAGCCTTAGTTTAGCCTAGGATTGCCCTAGCCTAAGCTTAGGGGTGCCATAGCCTGAGTCTAGGGGTGCCGTAGCAGGAGGCTAGGGGAGCCGTAGCCTTAGCCTAAGCCTAGGGGTGCCTAGCCTAAGCCTAGGGGTGCCCTAGCCTAAGCCTAGGGGTGCCCTAGCCTAAGCCTTGGGGTGCCCTAACCTAAGGCTAAGGGTGCCCTTGCCTAAGCCTACGGGTGCTCTAACCTAAGCCTAGGGGTGCCCTAGCCTTAGGTTAGGCGAGCCCTACCCTTGGCCTAAGGCTAGGGCTGCCCTAGCCTAAGCCTAGGAGTGCCCTAGCCTGAGCCTAGGGGTGCCTTAGCCTTAGGCTACGAGAGACCTAGCCTTAGCCTAAGCCTCGGGGTGTCCTAGCCTAAGCCTAGGGGTGCCCTAGCCTAAGCCTAGGGGTGCACAGGCCTTAGGCTAGGGGAGCCCTAGCCTTAGCCTAACCTATGGCTGCCCTAGCCTAAGCCTAGGGGTGCCCTACCCTAAGCCTAGGGGTGCCCTAGCCTAAGCCTCGGGGTGCCCTAGCCTAAGCTTAGAGGTGCCCTAGCCTAAGCCTAGGGGTGCCCAACCTAAGCCTAGGGGTGCCCTAGCCTAAGCTAGGGGTGCCCTAGCCTAAGCCTAGTGGTTCCCTAGCCTAAGCCTAGGGGTGCCCTAGCCATAGGCTAGGGGAGCCCTAGCCTTAGCCTAAGCCTAGGGGTGCCCTAGCCTAAGCCTAGGGGTGTCCTAGCCTAAGCCTAGGGGTGCCCTAGCCTAAGCCTAGGAGTGCCCTAGCCATAGTCTAGGGGAGCCCTAGCCTTAGCCTAAGACTAGGGGTGCCCCAGCCTAAGCCTAGGGGTGCCCTAGCCTAAGCCTAGGGGTGCCCTAGCCTTAGGCTATGTGAGCCCTAGCCTTAGCCTAAGCCTAGGGGTGCCCTAGCCTAAGCCTAGGGGTGCTCTAGCCTTAGTCTAGGGTAGCCGTAGCCTTAGCCTAAGCCTAGGGGAGCCCTAGCTTAAGCCTACGGGTGCCCTAGCCTAAGCCTAGGGGTGCCCTAGCCTGAGCCTAGGGGTGCCTTAGCCTTAGGCTATGGGAACCCTTGCATTAGCGTAAGCCTCGGGGTGCCCTAGCCTAAGCCTAGGGGTGCGCTAGCCTAAGGCTAGGGGTGCTCTAGCCTAAGGCTAGGGGTGCCCTAGCCTGAGACTAGGGGTGCCCTAGCCTGAGCCTAGGGCTGCCCTAGCCTGAGCCTAGGGGTGCCCTAGCCTGAGCCTACGGGTGCCCTAGCCTGAGGCTAGGGGAGCCCTAGCCTTAGTTTAGCCTAGGATTGCCCTAGCCTAAGCTTAGGGATGCCATAGCCTGAGTCTAGGGGTGCCCTACCTGAGGCTAGGGGAGCCGTAGCCTTAGCCTAAGCCTAGGGGTGCCCTAGCCTAACACTAGGGGTGCCCTAGCCTAATCCTAGGGGTACCCTAGCCTAAGCCTAGGGGTGCCATAGCTTGAGACTAGGGGTGCCTTAGCCTTAGGCTAGGGGAGCCCTAGCATTAGCCTAAGCCTCGGGGTGCCCTATCCTAAGCCTAGGGGTGCCCTAGCCTAAGGCTAGGGGTGCACTAGCCTAAGACTAGGGGTGCCCTAGCCTAAGCCTAGGGGTTCCCTAGCCTTAGGCTAGGGGAGCCCTAGCCTTAGCCTAGGGGTGTCCTAGCCTTTGCCTAGGGGTACCCTAGCCTGAGCCTAGGGGTGCCCTAGCCTTAGGCTAGGGGAGCACTAGCCTAAGCCTAAGCCTAGGGGTGCGCTAGCCTAAAGCTAAGGGCGCTTTGCCTAAGCCGACGGGTGCTCTAGCCTAGGCCTAGGGGTGCCCTAGCCTTAGGTTAGGCGAGCCCTAGCCTTGGCCAAAGCCTAGGGCTGCCCTAGCCTAAGCCTAGGGCTGCCCTAGCCTAAGCGTAGGGGTGCTTAGCCTAAGGCTAAGGGTGCCCTAGCCAAAGACTAGGGGTGCTCTAGCCTAAGCCTAGGGGTGCCCTAGCCTAAGCCTAGGGGCGCCCTAACCTAAGCCCAGGGGTGCCCTAGCCTAAGCCTACGGGTGTCCTAGCCTAAGCCTAGTGGTGCCCTAGCCTGAGCCTAGGGGTGCTCTAGCCTTAGGCTAGGGGAGCACTAGCCTAAACCTAAGCCTAGGGGTGCCCTAGCCTAAGCCTAGGGGTGCCCTAGCCTAAGCCTAGGGGTGCCCTAGCCTTAGGCTAGGGGAGCCTTAGTCTTATCCTAAGCCTAGGGGTGCCGTAGCCTAAGCCTAGGGGTACTTGAGCCAAAGCCTAGGGCTGCCCTAGTCTAAGCCTAGGGGTGCCCTAGCCTAAGCCTAGGGGTGCCCTCGCCATAGGCTAGTGGAGCCCCAGCCTTAGCCTAAGCCTAGGGGTGCCCTAGCCTAAGCCTAGGGGTGCCCTAGCCTGAGCTTAGGGGTGCCCAAGCCTTAGACTAGGGGAGCCCTAGCCTTAGCCTAAGACTAGGGGTCCATAGCCTAGGCCTAGGGGTGCCCTAGCCTAAGCCTAGGGATGCCCTAGCCTAAGCCTTGGGGTGCTCTAGCCTTAGGCTAGGGTAGCCGTAGCCTTAGCCTAAGCCTAGGGGAGCCCTAGCTTAAGCCAAGGGGTGCCCTAGCCTAAGCCTAGGGGTGCCCTAGCCTAAGCCTAGGGGTGCCCTAGCCTGAGCCTAGGGGTGCCTTAGCCTTAGGCTACGGGAGCCCTAGCATTTGCTTTAGCCTCGGGGCACCCTAGCCTAAGCCTAGGGGTGCCCTAGCCTAAGGCTAGGGGTTCCCTTGCCTAAGCCTAGGGGTGCTCTAGCTTGAGACTAGGGGTGTCCTAGAATGAGCCTAGGGCTGCCCTAGCATGAGCCTAGGGGTGCCCTAGCCTGAGCCTACGGGTGCCCTTGCCTGAGGCTAGGGGAGCCCTTGCCTTAGTTTAGCCTAGGATTGCCCTAGCCTAAGCTTAGGGGTGCCATAGCCTGAGTCTAGGGGTGCCTTAGCCTGAGGCTAGGGGAGCCGTAGCCTTAGCCTAAGCCTAGGGGTGCCTAGCCTAAGCCTAGGGGTGCCCTAGCCTAAGCCTAGGGGTGCCCTAACCTAAGCTTTGGGGTGCCCTAGCCTGAGCCTAGGCGTGCCTTATCCTTAGGCTAGGGGAGCCCTAGCATTAACCTAAGCCTCGGGGTGCCCTAGCCTAAGCCTAGGGGTGCCCTAACCTAAGGCTAGGTGTGCCTTATCCTAAGATTAAGGGTGCCCTAGCCTAAGCCTAGGGGAGTCCTAACCTTAGCCTAAGCCTCGTGGTGCCCTAGCCTAAGCCTAGGCGTTTCCTAGCCTAAGGCTAGGGGTGCCCTAGCCTAAGACTAGGGGTCCCCTAGCCTAAGACTAGGGGTCCCCTAGCCTAAGCCTAGGTGCGCTCTAGCCTTAGGCAGGGGATCCGTAGCCATAGCCTAAGCCTAGGGGAGCCCTAGCTTAAGCCTATGGGTGCCCTAGCCTAAGCCTAGGGGTGCCCTAGCCTGAGCTTAGGGGTGCCCAAGCCTTAGACTAGGGGAGCCCTAGCCTTAGCCTAAGACTAGGGGTGCCATAGCCTAGGCCTAGGGGTGCCCTAGCCTAAGCCTGGGGATGCCCTAGCCTAAGCCTAGGGGTGCCCTACCCTAAGCCTAGGGGTGCCCTAGCCTAAGCCTCGGGGTGCCCTAGCCTAAGCTTAGAGGTGCCCTAGCCTAAGCCTAGGGGTGCCCAACCTAAGCCTAGGGGTGCCCTAGCCTAAGCTAGGGGTGCCCTAGCCTAAGCCTAGTGGTTCCCTAGCCTAAGCCTAGGGGTGCCCTAGCCATAGGCTAGGGGAGCCCTAGCCTTAGCCTAAGCCTAGGGGTGCCCTAGCCTAAGCCTAGGGGTGTCCTAGCCTAAGCCTAGGGGTGCCCTAGCCTAAGCCTAGGAGTGCCCTAGCCATAGTCTAGGGGAGCCCTAGCCTTAGCCTAAGACTAGGGGTGCCCCAGCCTAAGCCTAGGGGTGCCCTAGCCTAAGCCTAGGGGTGCCCTAGCCTTAGGCTATGTGAGCCCTAGCCTTAGCCTAAGCCTAGGGGTGCCCTAGCCTAAGCCTAGGGGTGCTCTAGCCTTAGTCTAGGGTAGCCGTAGCCTTAGCCTAAGCCTAGGGGAGCCCTAGCTTAAGCCTACGGGTGCCCTAGCCTAAGCCTAGGGGTGCCCTAGCCTGAGCCTAGGGGTGCCTTAGCCTTAGGCTATGGGAACCCTTGCATTAGCGTAAGCCTCGGGGTGCCCTAGCCTAAGCCTAGGGGTGCGCTAGCCTAAGGCTAGGGGTGCTCTAGCCTAAGGCTAGGGGTGCCCTAGCCTGAGACTAGGGGTGCCCTAGCCTGAGCCTAGGGCTGCCCTAGCCTGAGCCTAGGGGTGCCCTAGCCTGAGCCTACGGGTGCCCTAGCCTGAGGCTAGGGGAGCCCTAGCCTTAGTTTAGCCTAGGATTGCCCTAGCCTAAGCTTAGGGATGCCATAGCCTGAGTCTAGGGGTGCCCTACCTGAGGCTAGGGGAGCCGTAGCCTTAGCCTAAGCCTAGGGGTGCCCTAGCCTAACACTAGGGGTGCCCTAGCCTAATCCTAGGGGTACCCTAGCCTAAGCCTAGGGGTGCCATAGCTTGAGACTAGGGGTGCCTTAGCCTTAGGCTAGGGGAGCCCTAGCATTAGCCTAAGCCTCGGGGTGCCCTATCCTAAGCCTAGGGGTGCCCTAGCCTAAGGCTAGGGGTGCACTAGCCTAAGACTAGGGGTGCCCTAGCCTAAGCCTAGGGGTTCCCTAGCCTTAGGCTAGGGGAGCCCTAGCCTTAGCCTAGGGGTGTCCTAGCCTTTGCCTAGGGGTACCCTAGCCTGAGCCTAGGGGTGCCCTAGCCTTAGGCTAGGGGAGCACTAGCCTAAGCCTAAGCCTAGGGGTGCGCTAGCCTAAAGCTAAGGGCGCTTTGCCTAAGCCGACGGGTGCTCTAGCCTAGGCCTAGGGGTGCCCTAGCCTTAGGTTAGGCGAGCCCTAGCCTTGGCCAAAGCCTAGGGCTGCCCTAGCCTAAGCCTAGGGCTGCCCTAGCCTAAGCCTAGGGGTGCTTAGCCTAAGGCTAAGGGTGCCCTAGCCAAAGACTAGGGGTGCTCTAGCCTAAGCCTAGGGGTGCCCTAGCCTAAGCCTAGGGGCGCCCTAACCTAAGCCCAGGGGTGCCCTAGCCTAAGCCTACGGGTGTCCTAGCCTAAGCCTAGTGGTGCCCTAGCCTGAGCCTAGGGGTGCTCTAGCCTTAGGCTAGGGGAGCACTAGCCTAAACCTAAGCCTAGGGGTGCCCTAGCCTAAGCCTAGGGGTGCCCTAGCCTAAGCCTAGGGGTGCCCTAGCCTTAGGCTAGGGGAGCCTTAGTCTTATCCTAAGCCTAGGGGTGCCGTAGCCTAAGCCTAGGGGTACTTGAGCCAAAGCCTAGGGCTGCCCTAGTCTAAGCCTAGGGGTGCCCTAGCCTAAGCCTAGGGGTGCCCTCGCCATAGGCTAGTGGAGCCCCAGCCTTAGCCTAAGCCTAGGGGTGCCCTAGCCTAAGCCTAGGGGTGCCCTAGCCTGAGCTTAGGGGTGCCCAAGCCTTAGACTAGGGGAGCCCTAGCCTTAGCCTAAGACTAGGGGTCCATAGCCTAGGCCTAGGGGTGCCCTAGCCTAAGCCTAGGGATGCCCTAGCCTAAGCCTTGGGGTGCTCTAGCCTTAGGCTAGGGTAGCCGTAGCCTTAGCCTAAGCCTAGGGGAGCCCTAGCTTAAGCCAAGGGGTGCCCTAGCCTAAGCCTAGGGGTGCCCTAGCCTAAGCCTAGGGGTGCCCTAGCCTGAGCCTAGGGGTGCCTTAGCCTTAGGCTACGGGAGCCCTAGCATTTGCTTTAGCCTCGGGGCACCCTAGCCTAAGCCTAGGGGTGCCCTAGCCTAAGGCTAGGGGTTCCCTTGCCTAAGCCTAGGGGTGCTCTAGCTTGAGACTAGGGGTGTCCTAGAATGAGCCTAGGGCTGCCCTAGCATGAGCCTAGGGGTGCCCTAGCCTGAGCCTACGGGTGCCCTTGCCTGAGGCTAGGGGAGCCCTTGCCTTAGTTTAGCCTAGGATTGCCCTAGCCTAAGCTTAGGGGTGCCATAGCCTGAGTCTAGGGGTGCCTTAGCCTGAGGCTAGGGGAGCCGTAGCCTTAGCCTAAGCCTAGGGGTGCCTAGCCTAAGCCTAGGGGTGCCCTAGCCTAAGCCTAGGGGTGCCCTAACCTAAGCTTTGGGGTGCCCTAGCCTGAGCCTAGGCGTGCCTTATCCTTAGGCTAGGGGAGCCCTAGCATTAACCTAAGCCTCGGGGTGCCCTAGCCTAAGCCTAGGGGTGCCCTAACCTAAGGCTAGGTGTGCCTTATCCTAAGATTAAGGGTGCCCTAGCCTAAGCCTAGGGGAGTCCTAACCTTAGCCTAAGCCTCGTGGTGCCCTAGCCTAAGCCTAGGCGTTTCCTAGCCTAAGGCTAGGGGTGCCCTAGCCTAAGACTAGGGGTCCCCTAGCCTAAGACTAGGGGTCCCCTAGCCTAAGCCTAGGTGCGCTCTAGCCTTAGGCAGGGGATCCGTAGCCATAGCCTAAGCCTAGGGGAGCCCTAGCTTAAGCCTATGGGTGCCCTAGCCTAAGCCTAGGGGTGCCCTAGCCTGAGCTTAGGGGTGCCCAAGCCTTAGACTAGGGGAGCCCTAGCCTTAGCCTAAGACTAGGGGTGCCATAGCCTAGGCCTAGGGGTGCCCTAGCCTAAGCCTGGGGATGCCCTAGCCTAAGCCTAGGGGTGCCCTAGCCATAGGCTAGGGGAGCCCTAGCCATAGGCTAGGGGAGCCCTAGCCTTAGCCTAAGACTAGGGGTGCCCTAGCCTAAGCCTTGGGGTGATCTAGCCTTAGGCTAGGGTAGCCGTAGCCTTAGCCTAAGTCTAGGGGAGCCCTAGCTTAAGCCTAGGGGTGCCCTAGCCTAAGCCTAGGGGTGCCCTAGCCTAAGCCTAGGGGTGCCCTAGCCTGAGCCTAGGGGTGCCTTAGCCTTATGCTAGGGGAGCCCTAGCATTTGCCTTAGCCTCGGGGTACCCTAGCCTAAGCCTAGGGGTGCCCTAGCCTAAGGCTCGGGGTTCCCTTGCCTAAGCCTAGGGGTGCCCTAGCTTGAGACTAGGGGTGTCCTAGAATGAGCCTAGGGCTGCCCTAGCATGAGCCTAGGGGTGCCCTAGCCTAAGCCTACGGGTGCCCTTGCCTGAGGCTAGGGGATCCCTAGCCTTAGTTTAGCCTAGGATTGCCCTAGCCTAAGCTTAGGGGTGCCATAGCCTGAGTCTAGGGGTGCCGTAGCAGGAGGCTAGGGGAGCCGTAGCCTTAGCCTAAGCCTAGGGGTGCCTAGCCTAAGCCTAGGGGTGCCCTAGCCTAAGCCTAGGGGTGCCCTAGCCTAAGCCTTGGGGTGCCCTAGCCTGAGCCTAGGCGTGCCTTATACTTAGGCTAGGGGAGCCCTAGCATTAACCTAAGCCTCGGGGTGCCCTAGCTTAAGCCTAGGGGTGCCCTAACCTAAGGCTAGGTGTGCCTTATCCTAAGACTAAGGGTGCCCTAGCCTAAGCCTAGGGGAGCCCTAGCCTTAGCCTAAGACTCGTGGTGCCCTAGCCTAATCCTAGGGGTACCCTAGCCTAAGGCTAGGGGTGCCCTAGCCTAAGACTAGGGGTGCCCAAGCCTAAGACTAGGGGTCCCCTAGCCTAAGCCTAGGGGCGCTCTAGCCTTAGGCAGGGGATCCGTAGCCTTAGCCTAAGCCTAGGGGAGCCCTAGCTTAAGCCTAGGGGTGCCCTAGCCTAAGCCTAGGGGTGCCCTAGCCTGAGTCTAGGGGTGCTGTAGCCTTAGGCTAGGGGAGCCCTAGCCTTAGCCTAAGCCTAGGGGTGCCCTAGCCTAAGCCTAGGGGTGCCCTAGCCTAAGGCTAGGGGAGCCCTTGCCTGAGCCTAGGGGTGCCCTAACCTGAGCCTAGGGGTGCCCTAGCCTTAGGCTAGGGGAACCCTAGCCTTAGCCTAAGCCTCGGGGTGCCCTAGCCTAAGCCTAGGGTTGCCCTAACCTAAGCCTAGGAGTGCCCTTGCCTAAGCATTGGGGTGCCCTATCCTAAGCCTAGGGGTGCCCTAGCCTAAGCCTAGGGGTGCCCTAGCCATAGGCTAGGGGAGCCCTAGCCTTAGCCTAAGCCTAGGTGTGCCCTAGCCTCAGCCTAGGGGTGACCTAGCCTTAGCCTAGTGGTGCCCTAACCTTAAGCTAGGGGAGCCCTAGCCTTAACCTAAGCCTAGGGGTGCCCTAGCCTAAGCCTTGGGGTGCCCTAGCCTAAGCCTCGGGGTGCTCTACCCTTAGGCTAGGGGAGCCCTAGCCTTAGCCTAAGCCTAGGGGTGCCCTAGCCTAAGCCTAGGGGTGCCCTACCCTAAGCCTAGGGGTGCCCTAGCCTAAGCCTAGGGGTGCCCCAGCCTAAGCCTAGGGGTGCCCTAGCCTTAGGCTAGGAGTTCCCTAGCCTAAGCCTAGGGGTGCCCTACCCTAATCCTAGGGGTGGCCTAGCCTGAGACTAGGGGTGCCCTAGCCTGAGCCTAGGGGTGCCCTAGCCTTAGCCAACGGGTGCCCTAGCCTGAGGCTAGGGGAGGCCTAGCCTTAGTCCAGCTTAGGATTGCCCTAGCCTAAGCTTAGGGGTACCATAGCCTGAGTTTAGGGGTGCCCTAGCCTGAGGCTAGGGGAGCCGTAGCCTTAGCCTAAGCCTAAGGGTGCCCTAGCCTAAGCCTAGGGGTGCACTAGCCTAAGCTAGGGGTGCCCTAGACTAAGCCTAGGGGTGCCCTAACCTGAGCCTAGGGGTGCCTTAGCCTTAGGCTAGGGGAGCCCTAGCATTAGCCTAAGCCTCGGGGTGCCCTAGCCTAAGACTAGGGGTGCCCTAGCCTAAGGCTAGGGGTGCCCTAGCCTAAGACTAGGGGTGCCCTAACCTAAGACTAGGGGTGCCCTAGCCTAAGCCTAGGCGTGCCCTAGCCTTAGGCTAGGGGAGCCCTAGCCTTAGCCTAAGACTAGGGGTGCCCTAGCCTAAGCCTAGGGGTGCCCTTACCTAAGGCTAAGGGTGCCCTTGCCTAAGCCTACGGGTGCTCTAACCTAAGCCTAGGGGTGCCCTAGCCTTAGGTTAGGCGGGCCCTAGCCTTGGCCTAAGCCTAGGGCTGCCCTAGCCTAAGCCTAGGGGTGCCCTAGCCTGAGCCTAGGGGTGCCTTAGCCTTAGGCTACGAGAGACCTAGCCTTAGCCTAAGCCTCGGGATGCCCTAGCCTAAGCCTAGGGGTGCCCTAGCCTAAGCCTAGGGGTTCCCAGGCCTTAGGCTAGGGGAGCCCTAGCCTTAGCCTAACCTATGGGTCCCCTAGCCTAAGCCTAGGGGTGCCCTAGCCTTAGGTTAGGTGAGCCCTAGCCTTAGCCTAAGCCTATGGGTCCCCTAGCCTAAGCCTAGGGGTGCCCTAGCCTAAGCTAGGAGTGCCCTAGCCTAAGCCTAGGGGTGCCCTAGCCTAAGCCTAGGGGTGCCCTAGCCTGAGCCTAGGGGTGCCTTAGCCTTAGGCTAGGGGAGCCCTAGCATTTGCCTTAGCCTCGGGGAACCCTAGCCTAAGCCTAGGGGTGCCCTAGCCTAAGGCTAGGGGTTCCCTTGCCTAAGCCTAGGGGTGCTCTAGCTTGAGACTATGGGTGTCCTAGAATGAGCCTAGGGCTGCCCTAGCATGAGCCTAGGGGTGCCCTAGCCTGAGCCTACGGGTGCCCTTGCCTGAGGCTAGGGGAGCCCTAGCCTTAGTTTAGCCTAGGATTGCCCTAGCCTAAGCTTAGGGGTGCCCTAGCCTGAGCCTAGGGGTGCCTTAGCCTTAGGCTACGAGAGACCTAGCCTTAGCCTAAGCCTCGGGGTGCCCTAGCCTAAGCCTAGGGGTGCCCTAGCCTAAGCCTAGGGGTGCCCTGGCCTTAGGCTAGGGGAGCCCTAGCCTTAGCCTAACCTATGGCTGCCTAGCCTAAGCCTATTTACTCTAGCCTAAGCCTAGGGGTGCCCTACCCTAAGCCTAGGGGTGCCCTAGCCTAAGCCTAGCGGTGCCCTAGCCTATCTAGGGGTGCCCTAGCCTTAGGTTAGGTGAGCCCTAGCCTTATCCTAATCCTATGGGTCCCCTAGCCTAAGCCTAGGGGTGCCCTAGCCTAAGCTTAGGGGTGCCCTAGCCTAAGCCTAGGGGTGCCCAACCTAAGCCTAGGGGTGCCCTAGCCTAAGCTAGGGGTGCCCTAGCCTAAGACTAGGGGTGCCCTAGCCTAAGCCTAGTGGTGCCCTAGCCTAAGCCTAGGGATGCCCTAGCCTAAGCCTAGGGGTGCCCTAGCCTTAGGCTAGGTGAGCCCTAACCTTAGCCTAAACCTAGGGCTGCCCTAGCCTTAGCCTAAGCCTAGGAGTGCCCTAGCCTAAGCCTAGGGGTGCCCTAGCCTAAGCCTAGGGGTGCCCTAGCCTAAGCCTAGGGGTGCCCTAGCCTAAGCCTAGGGGTGCCGTAACCATAGGCTAGGGGAGCCCTAGCCATAGGCTAGGGGAGCCCTAGCCTTAGCCTAAGACTAGGGGTGCCCTAGCCTAAGCCTAGTGGTGCCCTAGCCTAAGGCTAGGGGTGCCCTAGCCTAAGACTAGGGGTGCCCAAGCCTAAGACTAGGGGTCCCCTAGCCTAAGCCTAGGGGTGCTCTAGCCTTAGGCTAGGGTATCCATAGCCTTAGCCTAAGCCTAGGGGAGCCCTAGCTTAAGCCTAGGGGTGCCCTAGCCTAAGCCTAGGGGTGCCCTAGCCTGAGCCTAGGGATGCTGTAGCCTTAGGCTAGGGGAGCCCTAGCCTTAGCCTAAGCCTAGGGGTGCCCTAGCCTAAGCCTAGGGGTGCGCTACCCTAAGGCTAGGGGAGCCCTAGCCTGAGCCTTGGGGTGCCCTAGCCTGAGCCTAGGGGTGCCCTAGCCTTAGGCTAGGGGAGCCCTAGCCTTAGCCTAAACCTAGGGGTGCCCTAGCCTAAGTCTAGGGTTGCCCTAGCCCAAGCCTAGGAGTGCCCTTGCCTAAGCATAGGGGTGCCCTATCCAAGCTTAGGGGTGCCCTAGCCTAAGCCTAGGGGTGCCCTAGCCTAAGCCTCCGGGTGCTCTAGCCTAAGGCTAGGGGAACCCTAGCCTTAGCCTAATCCTAGGGGTGCCCTAGCCTAAGCCTAGGGGTGCCCTAGCCTAAGCCTAGGGTTGCCCTACCCTAAGCCTAGGGGTGCCCTAGTCTAAGCATAGGGGTGCCCCAGCCTAAGCCTAGGGTTGCCCTAGCCTTAGGCTAGGAGTTCCCTAACCTAAGCCTAGGGGTGCCCTACCCTAATCCTAGGGGTGCCCTAGCCTGAGCCTAGGGGTGCCCTAGCCTGAGCCTACGGGTGCACTAGCCTAAGGCTAGGGGAGGCCTAGCCTTAGTCAAGCCTAGGATTGCCCTAGCCTAAGCTTAGGGGTACCATAGCCCGAGTCTAGGGGTGCCCTAGCCTGAGGCTAGGGGAGCCGTAGCCTGAGCCTAAGCCTAAGGGTGCCCTAGCCTAAGCCTAGGGGTGCACTAGCCTAAGCTAGGTGTGCTCTCGTCTAAGCCTAGGGGTGCCCTGCCCTGAGCCTAGTGGTGCCTTAGCCTTAGGCTAGGGGACCCCTAGCATTAGCTTAAGCCTCGGGGTGCCCTAGCCTAAGCCTAGGGGTGCCCTATCCTAAGGCTAGGTGTGCCCTAGCCTAAGACTAGGGGTGCCCTAGCCTAAGACTAGGGGTGCCCTAACCTAAGGCTAAGGGTGCCCTTGCCTAAGCCTACGGGTGCTCTAACCTAAGCCTAGGGGTGCCCTAGCCTTAGGTTAGGCGAGCCCTACCCTTGGCCTAAGGCTAGGGCTGCCCTAGCCTAAGCCTAGGAGTGCCCTAGCCTGAGCCTAGGGGTGCCTTAGCCTTAGGCTACGAGAGACCTAGCCTTAGCCTAAGCCTCGGGGTGTCCTAGCCTAAGCCTAGGGGTGCCCTAGCCTAAGCCTAGGGGTGCCCAGGCCTTAGGCTAGGGGAGCCCTAGCCTTAGCCTAACCTATGGCTGCCCTAGCCTAAGCCTAGGGGTGCCCTACCCTAAGCCTAGGGGTGCCCTAGCCTAAGCCTCGGGGTGCCCTAGCCTAAGCTTAGAGGTGCCCTAGCCTAAGCCTAGGGGTGCCCAACCTAAGCCTAGGGGTGCCCTAGCCTAAGCTAGGGGTGTCCTAGCCTAAGCCTAGGGGTGCCCTAGCCTAAGCCTAGGAGTGCCCTAGCCATAGTCTAGGGGAGCCCTAGCCTTAGCCTAAGACTAGGGGTGCCCCAGCCTAAGCCTAGGGGTGCCCTAGCCTTAGGCTATGTGAGCCCTAGCCTTAGCCTAAGCCTAGGGGTGCCCTAGCCTAAGCCTAGGCGTGCTCTAGCCTTAGTCTAGGGTAGCCGTAGCCTTAGCCTAAGCCTAGGGGAGCCCTAGCTTAAGCCTATGGGTGCCCTAGCCTAAGCCTAGGGGTGCCCTAGCCTGAGCCTAGGGGTGCCTTAGCCTTAGGCTATGGGAACCCTTGCATTAGCGTAAGCCTCGGGGTGCCCTAGCCTAAGCCTAGGGGTGCGCTAGCCTAAGGCTAGGGGTGCTCTAGCCTAAGGCTAGGGGTGCCCTAGCCTGAGACTAGGGGTGCCCTAGCCTGAGCCTAGGGCTGCCCTAGCCTGAGCCTAGGGGTGCCCTAGCCTGAGCCTACGGGTGCCCTAGCCTGAGGCTAGGGGAACCCTAGCCTTAGCCTAATCCTAGGGGTGCCCTAGCCTAAGCCTAGGGGTGCCCTAGCCTAAGCCTAGGGTTGCCCTACCCTAAGCCTAGGGGTGCCCTAGTCTAAGCATAGGGGTGCCCCAGCCTAAGCCTAGGGGTGCCCTAGCCTTAGGCTAGGAGTTCCCTAACCTAAGCCTAGGGGTGCCCTACCCTAATCCTAGGGGTGCCCTAGCCTGAGCCTAGGGGTGCCCTAGCCTGAGCCTACGGGTGCACTAGCCTAAGGCTAGGGGAGGCCTAGCCTTAGTCAAGCCTAGGATTGCCCTAGCCTAAGCTTAGGGGTACCATAGCCCGAGTCTAGGGGTGCCCTAGCCTGAGGCTAGGGGAGCCGTAGCCTGAGCCTAAGCCTAAGGGTGCCCTAGCCTAAGCCTAGGGGTGCCCTAGCCTAAGCCTAGGGGTGCCCTAACCTAAGCTTTGGGGTGCCCTAGCCTGAGCCTAGGCGTGCCTTATCCTTAGGCTAGGGGAGCCCTAGCATTAACCTAAGCCTCGGGGTGCCCTTGCCTAACCCTAGGGGTGCCCTAACCTAAGGCTAGGTGTGCCTTATCCTAAGATTAAGGGTGCCCTAGCCTAAGCCTAGGGGAGTCCTAACCTTAGCCTAAGCCTCGTGGTGCCCTAGCCTAAGCCTAGGCGTTTCCTAGCCTAAGGCTAGGGGTGCCCTAGCCTAAGACTAGGGGTCCCCTAGCCTAAGACTAGGGGTCCCCTAGCCTAAGCCTAGGTGCGCTCTAGCCTTAGGCAGGGGATCCGTAGCCATAGCCTAAGCCTAGGGGAGCCCTAGCTTAAGCCTATGGGTGCCCTAGCCTAAGCCTAGGGGTGCCCTAGCCTGAGCTTAGGGGTGCCCAAGCCTTAGACTAGGGGAGCCCTAGCCTTAGCCTAAGACTAGGGGTGCCATAGCCTAGGCCTAGGGGTGCCCTAGCCTAAGCCTGGGGATGCCCTAGCCTAAGCCTAGGGGTGCCATAGCCATAGGCTAGGGGAGCCCTAGCCATAGGCTAGGGGAGCCCTAGCCTTAGCCTAAGACTAGGGGTGCCCTAGCCTAAGCCTTGGGGTGATCTAGCCTTAGGCTAGGGTAGCCGTAGCCTTAGCCTAAGTCTGTGGGAGCCCTAGCTTAAGCCTAGGGGTGCCCTAGCCTAAGCCTAGGGGTGCCCTAGCCTAAGCCTAGGGGTGCCCTAGCCTGAGCCTAGGGGTGCCTTAGCCTTATGCTAGGGGAGCCCTAGCATTTGCCTTAGCCTCGGGGTACCCTAGCCTAAGCCTAGGGGTGCCCTAGCCTAAGGCTCGGGGTTCCCTTGCCTAAGCCTAGGGGTGCCCTAGCTTGAGACTAGGGGTGTCCTAGAATGAGCCTAGGGCTGCCCTAGCATGAGCCTAGGGGTGCCCTAGCCTAAGCCTACGGGTGCCCTTGCCTGAGGCTAGGGGATCCCTAGCCTTAGTTTAGCCTAGGATTGCCCTAGCCTAAGCTTAGGGGTGCCATAGCCTGAGTCTAGGGGTGCCGTAGCAGGAGGCTAGGGGAGCCGTAGCCTTAGCCTAAGCCTAGGGGTGCCTAGCCTAAGCCTAGGGGTGCCCTAGCCTAAGCCTAGGGGTGCCCTAGCCTAAGCCTTGGGGTGCCCTAACCTAAGGCTAAGGGTGCCCTTGCCTAAGCCTACGGGTGCTCTAACCTAAGCCTAGGGGTGCCCTAGCCTTAGGTTAGGCGAGCCCTACCCTTGGCCTAAGGCTAGGGCTGCCCTAGCCTAAGCCTAGGAGTGCCCTAGCCTGAGCCTAGGGGTGCCTTAGCCTTAGGCTACGAGAGACCTAGCCTTAGCCTAAGCCTCGGGGTGTCCTAGCCTAAGCCTAGGGGTGCCCTAGCCTAAGCCTAGGGGTGCACAGGCCTTAGGCTAGGGGAGCCCTAGCCTTAGCCTAACCTATGGCTGCCCTAGCCTAAGCCTAGGGGTGCCCTACCCTAAGCCTAGGGGTGCCCTAGCCTAAGCCTCGGGGTGCCCTAGCCTAAGCTTAGAGGTGCCCTAGCCTAAGCCTAGGGGTGCCCAACCTAAGCCTAGGGGTGCCCTAGCCTAAGCTAGGGGTGCCCTAGCCTAAGCCTAGTGGTTCCCTAGCCTAAGCCTAGGGGTGCCCTAGCCATAGGCTAGGGGAGCCCTAGCCTTAGCCTAAGCCTAGGGGTGCCCTAGCCTAAGCCTAGGGGTGTCCTAGCCTAAGCCTAGGGGTGCCCTAGCCTAAGCCTAGGAGTGCCCTAGCCATAGTCTAGGGGAGCCCTAGCCTTAGCCTAAGACTAGGGGTGCCCCAGCCTAAGCCTAGGGGTGCCCTAGCCTAAGCCTAGGGGTGCCCTAGCCTTAGGCTATGTGAGCCCTAGCCTTAGCCTAAGCCTAGGGGTGCCCTAGCCTAAGCCTAGGGGTGCTCTAGCCTTAGTCTAGGGTAGCCGTAGCCTTAGCCTAAGCCTAGGGGAGCCCTAGCTTAAGCCTACGGGTGCCCTAGCCTAAGCCTAGGGGTGCCCTAGCCTGAGCCTAGGGGTGCCTTAGCCTTAGGCTATGGGAACCCTTGCATTAGCGTAAGCCTCGGGGTGCCCTAGCCTAAGCCTAGGGGTGCGCTAGCCTAAGGCTAGGGGTGCTCTAGCCTAAGGCTAGGGGTGCCCTAGCCTGAGACTAGGGGTGCCCTAGCCTGAGCCTAGGGCTGCCCTAGCCTGAGCCTAGGGGTGCCCTAGCCTGAGCCTACGGGTGCCCTAGCCTGAGGCTAGGGGAGCCCTAGCCTTAGTTTAGCCTAGGATTGCCCTAGCCTAAGCTTAGGGATGCCATAGCCTGAGTCTAGGGGTGCCCTACCTGAGGCTAGGGGAGCCGTAGCCTTAGCCTAAGCCTAGGGGTGCCCTAGCCTAACACTAGGGGTGCCCTAGCCTAATCCTAGGGGTACCCTAGCCTAAGCCTAGGGGTGCCATAGCTTGAGACTAGGGGTGCCTTAGCCTTAGGCTAGGGGAGCCCTAGCATTAGCCTAAGCCTCGGGGTGCCCTATCCTAAGCCTAGGGGTGCCCTAGCCTAAGGCTAGGGGTGCACTAGCCTAAGACTAGGGGTGCCCTAGCCTAAGCCTAGGGGTTCCCTAGCCTTAGGCTAGGGGAGCCCTAGCCTTAGCCTAGGGGTGTCCTAGCCTTTGCCTAGGGGTACCCTAGCCTGAGCCTAGGGGTGCCCTAGCCTTAGGCTAGGGGAGCACTAGCCTAAGCCTAAGCCTAGGGGTGCGCTAGCCTAAAGCTAAGGGCGCTTTGCCTAAGCCGACGGGTGCTCTAGCCTAGGCCTAGGGGTGCCCTAGCCTTAGGTTAGGCGAGCCCTAGCCTTGGCCAAAGCCTAGGGCTGCCCTAGCCTAAGCCTAGGGCTGCCCTAGCCTAAGCGTAGGGGTGCTTAGCCTAAGGCTAAGGGTGCCCTAGCCAAAGACTAGGGGTGCTCTAGCCTAAGCCTAGGGGTGCCCTAGCCTAAGCCTAGGGGCGCCCTAACCTAAGCCCAGGGGTGCCCTAGCCTAAGCCTACGGGTGTCCTAGCCTAAGCCTAGTGGTGCCCTAGCCTGAGCCTAGGGGTGCTCTAGCCTTAGGCTAGGGGAGCACTAGCCTAAACCTAAGCCTAGGGGTGCCCTAGCCTAAGCCTAGGGGTGCCCTAGCCTAAGCCTAGGGGTGCCCTAGCCTTAGGCTAGGGGAGCCTTAGTCTTATCCTAAGCCTAGGGGTGCCGTAGCCTAAGCCTAGGGGTACTTGAGCCAAAGCCTAGGGCTGCCCTAGTCTAAGCCTAGGGGTGCCCTAGCCTAAGCCTAGGGGTGCCCTCGCCATAGGCTAGTGGAGCCCCAGCCTTAGCCTAAGCCTAGGGGTGCCCTAGCCTAAGCCTAGGGGTGCCCTAGCCTGAGCTTAGGGGTGCCCAAGCCTTAGACTAGGGGAGCCCTAGCCTTAGCCTAAGACTAGGGGTCCATAGCCTAGGCCTAGGGGTGCCCTAGCCTAAGCCTAGGGATGCCCTAGCCTAAGCCTTGGGGTGCTCTAGCCTTAGGCTAGGGTAGCCGTAGCCTTAGCCTAAGCCTAGGGGAGCCCTAGCTTAAGCCAAGGGGTGCCCTAGCCTAAGCCTAGGGGTGCCCTAGCCTAAGCCTAGGGGTGCCCTAGCCTGAGCCTAGGGGTGCCTTAGCCTTAGGCTACGGGAGCCCTAGCATTTGCTTTAGCCTCGGGGCACCCTAGCCTAAGCCTAGGGGTGCCCTAGCCTAAGGCTAGGGGTTCCCTTGCCTAAGCCTAGGGGTGCTCTAGCTTGAGACTAGGGGTGTCCTAGAATGAGCCTAGGGCTGCCCTAGCATGAGCCTAGGGGTGCCCTAGCCTGAGCCTACGGGTGCCCTTGCCTGAGGCTAGGGGAGCCCTTGCCTTAGTTTAGCCTAGGATTGCCCTAGCCTAAGCTTAGGGGTGCCATAGCCTGAGTCTAGGGGTGCCTTAGCCTGAGGCTAGGGGAGCCGTAGCCTTAGCCTAAGCCTAGGGGTGCCTAGCCTAAGCCTAGGGGTGCCCTAGCCTAAGCCTAGGGGTGCCCTAACCTAAGCTTTGGGGTGCCCTAGCCTGAGCCTAGGCGTGCCTTATCCTTAGGCTAGGGGAGCCCTAGCATTAACCTAAGCCTCGGGGTGCCCTAGCCTAAGCCTAGGGGTGCCCTAACCTAAGGCTAGGTGTGCCTTATCCTAAGATTAAGGGTGCCCTAGCCTAAGCCTAGGGGAGTCCTAACCTTAGCCTAAGCCTCGTGGTGCCCTAGCCTAAGCCTAGGCGTTTCCTAGCCTAAGGCTAGGGGTGCCCTAGCCTAAGACTAGGGGTCCCCTAGCCTAAGACTAGGGGTCCCCTAGCCTAAGCCTAGGTGCGCTCTAGCCTTAGGCAGGGGATCCGTAGCCATAGCCTAAGCCTAGGGGAGCCCTAGCTTAAGCCTATGGGTGCCCTAGCCTAAGCCTAGGGGTGCCCTAGCCTGAGCTTAGGGGTGCCCAAGCCTTAGACTAGGGGAGCCCTAGCCTTAGCCTAAGACTAGGGGTGCCATAGCCTAGGCCTAGGGGTGCCCTAGCCTAAGCCTGGGGATGCCCTAGCCTAAGCCTAGGGGTGCCCTACCCTAAGCCTAGGGGTGCCCTAGCCTAAGCCTCGGGGTGCCCTAGCCTAAGCTTAGAGGTGCCCTAGCCTAAGCCTAGGGGTGCCCAACCTAAGCCTAGGGGTGCCCTAGCCTAAGCTAGGGGTGCCCTAGCCTAAGCCTAGTGGTTCCCTAGCCTAAGCCTAGGGGTGCCCTAGCCATAGGCTAGGGGAGCCCTAGCCTTAGCCTAAGCCTAGGGGTGCCCTAGCCTAAGCCTAGGGGTGTCCTAGCCTAAGCCTAGGGGTGCCCTAGCCTAAGCCTAGGAGTGCCCTAGCCATAGTCTAGGGGAGCCCTAGCCTTAGCCTAAGACTAGGGGTGCCCCAGCCTAAGCCTAGGGGTGCCCTAGCCTAAGCCTAGGGGTGCCCTAGCCTTAGGCTATGTGAGCCCTAGCCTTAGCCTAAGCCTAGGGGTGCCCTAGCCTAAGCCTAGGGGTGCTCTAGCCTTAGTCTAGGGTAGCCGTAGCCTTAGCCTAAGCCTAGGGGAGCCCTAGCTTAAGCCTACGGGTGCCCTAGCCTAAGCCTAGGGGTGCCCTAGCCTGAGCCTAGGGGTGCCTTAGCCTTAGGCTATGGGAACCCTTGCATTAGCGTAAGCCTCGGGGTGCCCTAGCCTAAGCCTAGGGGTGCCCTACCCTAAGCCTAGGGGTGCCCTAGCCTAAGCCTCGGGGTGCCCTAGCCTAAGCTTAGAGGTGCCCTAGCCTAAGCCTAGGGGTGCCCAACCTAAGCCTAGGGGTGCCCTAGCCTAAGCTAGGGGTGCCCTAGCCTAAGCCTAGTGGTTCCCTAGCCTAAGCCTAGGGGTGCCCTAGCCATAGGCTAGGGGAGCCCTAGCCTTAGCCTAAGCCTAGGGGTGCCCTAGCCTAAGCCTAGGGGTGTCCTAGCCTAAGCCTAGGGGTGCCCTAGCCTAAGCCTAGGAGTGCCCTAGCCATAGTCTAGGGGAGCCCTAGCCTTAGCCTAAGACTAGGGGTGCCCCAGCCTAAGCCTAGGGGTGCCCTAGCCTAAGCCTAGGGGTGCCCTAGCCTTAGGCTATGTGAGCCCTAGCCTTAGCCTAAGCCTAGGGGTGCCCTAGCCTAAGCCTAGGGGTGCTCTAGCCTTAGTCTAGGGTAGCCGTAGCCTTAGCCTAAGCCTAGGGGAGCCCTAGCTTAAGCCTACGGGTGCCCTAGCCTAAGCCTAGGGGTGCCCTAGCCTGAGCCTAGGGGTGCCTTAGCCTTAGGCTATGGGAACCCTTGCATTAGCGTAAGCCTCGGGGTGCCCTAGCCTAAGCCTAGGGGTGCGCTAGCCTAAGGCTAGGGGTGCTCTAGCCTAAGGCTAGGGGTGCCCTAGCCTGAGACTAGGGGTGCCCTAGCCTGAGCCTAGGGCTGCCCTAGCCTGAGCCTAGGGGTGCCCTAGCCTGAGCCTACGGGTGCCCTAGCCTGAGGCTAGGGGAGCCCTAGCCTTAGTTTAGCCTAGGATTGCCCTAGCCTAAGCTTAGGGATGCCATAGCCTGAGTCTAGGGGTGCCCTACCTGAGGCTAGGGGAGCCGTAGCCTTAGCCTAAGCCTAGGGGTGCCCTAGCCTAACACTAGGGGTGCCCTAGCCTAATCCTAGGGGTACCCTAGCCTAAGCCTAGGGGTGCCATAGCTTGAGACTAGGGGTGCCTTAGCCTTAGGCTAGGGGAGCCCTAGCATTAGCCTAAGCCTCGGGGTGCCCTATCCTAAGCCTAGGGGTGCCCTAGCCTAAGGCTAGGGGTGCACTAGCCTAAGACTAGGGGTGCCCTAGCCTAAGCCTAGGGGTTCCCTAGCCTTAGGCTAGGGGAGCCCTAGCCTTAGCCTAGGGGTGTCCTAGCCTTTGCCTAGGGGTACCCTAGCCTGAGCCTAGGGGTGCCCTAGCCTTAGGCTAGGGGAGCACTAGCCTAAGCCTAAGCCTAGGGGTGCGCTAGCCTAAAGCTAAGGGCGCTTTGCCTAAGCCGACGGGTGCTCTAGCCTAGGCCTAGGGGTGCCCTAGCCTTAGGTTAGGCGAGCCCTAGCCTTGGCCAAAGCCTAGGGCTGCCCTAGCCTAAGCCTAGGGCTGCCCTAGCCTAAGCCTAGGGGTGCTTAGCCTAAGGCTAAGGGTGCCCTAGCCAAAGACTAGGGGTGCTCTAGCCTAAGCCTAGGGGTGCCCTAGCCTAAGCCTAGGGGCGCCCTAACCTAAGCCCAGGGGTGCCCTAGCCTAAGCCTACGGGTGTCCTAGCCTAAGCCTAGTGGTGCCCTAGCCTGAGCCTAGGGGTGCTCTAGCCTTAGGCTAGGGGAGCACTAGCCTAAACCTAAGCCTAGGGGTGCCCTAGCCTAAGCCTAGGGGTGCCCTAGCCTAAGCCTAGGGGTGCCCTAGCCTTAGGCTAGGGGAGCCTTAGTCTTATCCTAAGCCTAGGGGTGCCGTAGCCTAAGCCTAGGGGTACTTGAGCCAAAGCCTAGGGCTGCCCTAGTCTAAGCCTAGGGGTGCCCTAGCCTAAGCCTAGGGGTGCCCTCGCCATAGGCTAGTGGAGCCCCAGCCTTAGCCTAAGCCTAGGGGTGCCCTAGCCTAAGCCTAGGGGTGCCCTAGCCTGAGCTTAGGGGTGCCCAAGCCTTAGACTAGGGGAGCCCTAGCCTTAGCCTAAGACTAGGGGTCCATAGCCTAGGCCTAGGGGTGCCCTAGCCTAAGCCTAGGGATGCCCTAGCCTAAGCCTAGGGGTGCACAGGCCTTAGGCTAGGGGAGCCCTAGCCTTAGCCTAACCTATGGCTGCCCTAGCCTAAGCCTAGGGGTGCCCTACCCTAAGCCTAGGGGTGCCCTAGCCTAAGCCTCGGGGTGCCCTAGCCTAAGCTTAGAGGTGCCCTAGCCTAAGCCTAGGGGTGCCCAACCTAAGCCTAGGGGTGCCCTAGCCTAAGCTAGGGGTGCCCTAGCCTAAGCCTAGTGGTTCCCTAGCCTAAGCCTAGGGGTGCCCTAGCCATAGGCTAGGGGAGCCCTAGCCTTAGCCTAAGCCTAGGGGTGCCCTAGCCTAAGCCTAGGGGTGTCCTAGCCTAAGCCTAGGGGTGCCCTAGCCTAAGCCTAGGAGTGCCCTAGCCATAGTCTAGGGGAGCCCTAGCCTTAGCCTAAGACTAGGGGTGCCCCAGCCTAAGCCTAGGGGTGCCCTAGCCTAAGCCTAGGGGTGCCCTAGCCTTAGGCTATGTGAGCCCTAGCCTTAGCCTAAGCCTAGGGGTGCCCTAGCCTAAGCCTAGGGGTGCTCTAGCCTTAGTCTAGGGTAGCCGTAGCCTTAGCCTAAGCCTAGGGGAGCCCTAGCTTAAGCCTACGGGTGCCCTAGCCTAAGCCTAGGGGTGCCCTAGCCTGAGCCTAGGGGTGCCTTAGCCTTAGGCTATGGGAACCCTTGCATTAGCGTAAGCCTCGGGGTGCCCTAGCCTAAGCCTAGGGGTGCCCTACCCTAAGCCTAGGGGTGCCCTAGCCTAAGCCTCGGGGTGCCCTAGCCTAAGCTTAGAGGTGCCCTAGCCTAAGCCTAGGGGTGCCCAACCTAAGCCTAGGGGTGCCCTAGCCTAAGCTAGGGGTGCCCTAGCCTAAGCCTAGTGGTTCCCTAGCCTAAGCCTAGGGGTGCCCTAGCCATAGGCTAGGGGAGCCCTAGCCTTAGCCTAAGCCTAGGGGTGCCCTAGCCTAAGCCTAGGGGTGTCCTAGCCTAAGCCTAGGGGTGCCCTAGCCTAAGCCTAGGAGTGCCCTAGCCATAGTCTAGGGGAGCCCTAGCCTTAGCCTAAGACTAGGGGTGCCCCAGCCTAAGCCTAGGGGTGCCCTAGCCTAAGCCTAGGGGTGCCCTAGCCTTAGGCTATGTGAGCCCTAGCCTTAGCCTAAGCCTAGGGGTGCCCTAGCCTAAGCCTAGGGGTGCTCTAGCCTTAGTCTAGGGTAGCCGTAGCCTTAGCCTAAGCCTAGGGGAGCCCTAGCTTAAGCCTACGGGTGCCCTAGCCTAAGCCTAGGGGTGCCCTAGCCTGAGCCTAGGGGTGCCTTAGCCTTAGGCTATGGGAACCCTTGCATTAGCGTAAGCCTCGGGGTGCCCTAGCCTAAGCCTAGGGGTGCGCTAGCCTAAGGCTAGGGGTGCTCTAGCCTAAGGCTAGGGGTGCCCTAGCCTGAGACTAGGGGTGCCCTAGCCTGAGCCTAGGGCTGCCCTAGCCTGAGCCTAGGGGTGCCCTAGCCTGAGCCTACGGGTGCCCTAGCCTGAGGCTAGGGGAGCCCTAGCCTTAGTTTAGCCTAGGATTGCCCTAGCCTAAGCTTAGGGATGCCATAGCCTGAGTCTAGGGGTGCCCTACCTGAGGCTAGGGGAGCCGTAGCCTTAGCCTAAGCCTAGGGGTGCCCTAGCCTAACACTAGGGGTGCCCTAGCCTAATCCTAGGGGTACCCTAGCCTAAGCCTAGGGGTGCCATAGCTTGAGACTAGGGGTGCCTTAGCCTTAGGCTAGGGGAGCCCTAGCATTAGCCTAAGCCTCGGGGTGCCCTATCCTAAGCCTAGGGGTGCCCTAGCCTAAGGCTAGGGGTGCACTAGCCTAAGACTAGGGGTGCCCTAGCCTAAGCCTAGGGGTTCCCTAGCCTTAGGCTAGGGGAGCCCTAGCCTTAGCCTAGGGGTGTCCTAGCCTTTGCCTAGGGGTACCCTAGCCTGAGCCTAGGGGTGCCCTAGCCTTAGGCTAGGGGAGCACTAGCCTAAGCCTAAGCCTAGGGGTGCGCTAGCCTAAAGCTAAGGGCGCTTTGCCTAAGCCGACGGGTGCTCTAGCCTAGGCCTAGGGGTGCCCTAGCCTTAGGTTAGGCGAGCCCTAGCCTTGGCCAAAGCCTAGGGCTGCCCTAGCCTAAGCCTAGGGCTGCCCTAGCCTAAGCCTAGGGGTGCTTAGCCTAAGGCTAAGGGTGCCCTAGCCAAAGACTAGGGGTGCTCTAGCCTAAGCCTAGGGGTGCCCTAGCCTAAGCCTAGGGGCGCCCTAACCTAAGCCCAGGGGTGCCCTAGCCTAAGCCTACGGGTGTCCTAGCCTAAGCCTAGTGGTGCCCTAGCCTGAGCCTAGGGGTGCTCTAGCCTTAGGCTAGGGGAGCACTAGCCTAAACCTAAGCCTAGGGGTGCCCTAGCCTAAGCCTAGGGGTGCCCTAGCCTAAGCCTAGGGGTGCCCTAGCCTTAGGCTAGGGGAGCCTTAGTCTTATCCTAAGCCTAGGGGTGCCGTAGCCTAAGCCTAGGGGTACTTGAGCCAAAGCCTAGGGCTGCCCTAGTCTAAGCCTAGGGGTGCCCTAGCCTAAGCCTAGGGGTGCCCTCGCCATAGGCTAGTGGAGCCCCAGCCTTAGCCTAAGCCTAGGGGTGCCCTAGCCTAAGCCTAGGGGTGCCCTAGCCTGAGCTTAGGGGTGCCCAAGCCTTAGACTAGGGGAGCCCTAGCCTTAGCCTAAGACTAGGGGTCCATAGCCTAGGCCTAGGGGTGCCCTAGCCTAAGCCTAGGGATGCCCTAGCCTAAGCCTTGGGGTGCTCTAGCCTTAGGCTAGGGTAGCCGTAGCCTTAGCCTAAGCCTAGGGGAGCCCTAGCTTAAGCCAAGGGGTGCCCTAGCCTAAGCCTAGGGGTGCCCTAGCCTAAGCCTAGGGGTGCCCTAGCCTGAGCCTAGGGGTGCCTTAGCCTTAGGCTACGGGAGCCCTAGCATTTGCTTTAGCCTCGGGGCACCCTAGCCTAAGCCTAGGGGTGCCCTAGCCTAAGGCTAGGGGTTCCCTTGCCTAAGCCTAGGGGTGCTCTAGCTTGAGACTAGGGGTGTCCTAGAATGAGCCTAGGGCTGCCCTAGCATGAGCCTAGGGGTGCCCTAGCCTGAGCCTACGGGTGCCCTTGCCTGAGGCTAGGGGAGCCCTTGCCTTAGTTTAGCCTAGGATTGCCCTAGCCTAAGCTTAGGGGTGCCATAGCCTGAGTCTAGGGGTGCCTTAGCCTGAGGCTAGGGGAGCCGTAGCCTTAGCCTAAGCCTAGGGGTGCCTAGCCTAAGCCTAGGGGTGCCCTAGCCTAAGCCTAGGGGTGCCCTAACCTAAGCTTTGGGGTGCCCTAGCCTGAGCCTAGGCGTGCCTTATCCTTAGGCTAGGGGAGCCCTAGCATTAACCTAAGCCTCGGGGTGCCCTAGCCTAAGCCTAGGGGTGCCCTAACCTAAGGCTAGGTGTGCCTTATCCTAAGATTAAGGGTGCCCTAGCCTAAGCCTAGGGGAGTCCTAACCTTAGCCTAAGCCTCGTGGTGCCCTAGCCTAAGCCTAGGCGTTTCCTAGCCTAAGGCTAGGGGTGCCCTAGCCTAAGACTAGGGGTCCCCTAGCCTAAGACTAGGGGTCCCCTAGCCTAAGCCTAGGTGCGCTCTAGCCTTAGGCAGGGGATCCGTAGCCATAGCCTAAGCCTAGGGGAGCCCTAGCTTAAGCCTATGGGTGCCCTAGCCTAAGCCTAGGGGTGCCCTAGCCTGAGCTTAGGGGTGCCCAAGCCTTAGACTAGGGGAGCCCTAGCCTTAGCCTAAGACTAGGGGTGCCATAGCCTAGGCCTAGGGGTGCCCTAGCCTAAGCCTGGGGATGCCCTAGCCTAAGCCTAGGGGTGCCCTAGCCATAGGCTAGGGGAGCCCTAGCCATAGGCTAGGGGAGCCCTAGCCTTAGCCTAAGACTAGGGGTGCCCTAGCCTAAGCCTTGGGGTGATCTAGCCTTAGGCTAGGGTAGCCGTAGCCTTAGCCTAAGTCTAGGGGAGCCCTAGCTTAAGCCTAGGGGTGCCCTAGCCTAAGCCTAGGGGTGCCCTAGCCTAAGCCTAGGGGTGCCCTAGCCTGAGCCTAGGGGTGCCTTAGCCTTATGCTAGGGGAGCCCTAGCATTTGCCTTAGCCTCGGGGTACCCTAGCCTAAGCCTAGGGGTGCCCTAGCCTAAGGCTCGGGGTTCCCTTGCCTAAGCCTAGGGGTGCCCTAGCTTGAGACTAGGGGTGTCCTAGAATGAGCCTAGGGCTGCCCTAGCATGAGCCTAGGGGTGCCCTAGCCTAAGCCTACGGGTGCCCTTGCCTGAGGCTAGGGGATCCCTAGCCTTAGTTTAGCCTAGGATTGCCCTAGCCTAAGCTTAGGGGTGCCATAGCCTGAGTCTAGGGGTGCCGTAGCAGGAGGCTAGGGGAGCCGTAGCCTTAGCCTAAGCCTAGGGGTGCCTAGCCTAAGCCTAGGGGTGCCCTAGCCTAAGCCTAGGGGTGCCCTAGCCTAAGCCTTGGGGTGCCCTAGCCTGAGCCTAGGCGTGCCTTATACTTAGGCTAGGGGAGCCCTAGCATTAACCTAAGCCTCGGGGTGCCCTAGCTTAAGCCTAGGGGTGCCCTAACCTAAGGCTAGGTGTGCCTTATCCTAAGACTAAGGGTGCCCTAGCCTAAGCCTAGGGGAGCCCTAGCCTTAGCCTAAGACTCGTGGTGCCCTAGCCTAATCCTAGGGGTACCCTAGCCTAAGGCTAGGGGTGCCCTAGCCTAAGACTAGGGGTGCCCAAGCCTAAGACTAGGGGTCCCCTAGCCTAAGCCTAGGGGCGCTCTAGCCTTAGGCAGGGGATCCGTAGCCTTAGCCTAAGCCTAGGGGAGCCCTAGCTTAAGCCTAGGGGTGCCCTAGCCTAAGCCTAGGGGTGCCCTAGCCTGAGTCTAGGGGTGCTGTAGCCTTAGGCTAGGGGAGCCCTAGCCTTAGCCTAAGCCTAGGGGTGCCCTAGCCTAAGCCTAGGGGTGCCCTAGCCTAAGGCTAGGGGAGCCCTTGCCTGAGCCTAGGGGTGCCCTAACCTGAGCCTAGGGGTGCCCTAGCCTTAGGCTAGGGGAACCCTAGCCTTAGCCTAAGCCTCGGGGTGCCCTAGCCTAAGCCTAGGGTTGCCCTAACCTAAGCCTAGGAGTGCCCTTGCCTAAGCATTGGGGTGCCCTATCCTAAGCCTAGGGGTGCCCTAGCCTAAGCCTAGGGGTGCCCTAGCCATAGGCTAGGGGAGCCCTAGCCTTAGCCTAAGCCTAGGTGTGCCCTAGCCTCAGCCTAGGGGTGACCTAGCCTTAGCCTAGTGGTGCCCTAACCTTAGGCTAGGGGAGCCCTAGCCTTAACCTAAGCCTAGGGGTGCCCTAGCCTAAGCCTTGGGGTGCCCTAGCCTAAGCCTCGGGGTGCTCTACCCTTAGGCTAGGGGAGCCCTAGCCTTAGCCTAAGCCTAGGGGTGCCCTAGCCTAAGCCTAGGGGTGCCCTACCCTAAGCCTAGGGGTGCCCTAGCCTAAGCCTAGGGGTGCCCCAGCCTAAGCCTAGGGGTGCCCTAGCCTTAGGCTAGGAGTTCCCTAGCCTAAGCCTAGGGGTGCCCTACCCTAATCCTAGGGGTGGCCTAGCCTGAGACTAGGGGTGCCCTAGCCTGAGCCTAGGGGTGCCCTAGCCTTAGCCAACGGGTGCCCTAGCCTGAGGCTAGGGGAGGCCTAGCCTTAGTCCAGCTTAGGATTGCCCTAGCCTAAGCTTAGGGGTACCATAGCCTGAGTTTAGGGGTGCCCTAGCCTGAGGCTAGGGGAGCCGTAGCCTTAGCCTAAGCCTAAGGGTGCCCTAGCCTAAGCCTAGGGGTGCACTAGCCTAAGCTAGGGGTGCCCTAGACTAAGCCTAGGGGTGCCCTAACCTGAGCCTAGGGGTGCCTTAGCCTTAGGCTAGGGGAGCCCTAGCATTAGCCTAAGCCTCGGGGTGCCCTAGCCTAAGACTAGGGGTGCCCTAGCCTAAGGCTAGGGGTGCCCTAGCCTAAGACTAGGGGTGCCCTAACCTAAGACTAGGGGTGCCCTAGCCTAAGCCTAGGCGTGCCCTAGCCTTAGGCTAGGGGAGCCCTAGCCTTAGCCTAAGACTAGGGGTGCCCTAGCCTAAGCCTAGGGGTGCCCTTACCTAAGGCTAAGGGTGCCCTTGCCTAAGCCTACGGGTGCTCTAACCTAAGCCTAGGGGTGCCCTAGCCTTAGGTTAGGCGGGCCCTAGCCTTGGCCTAAGCCTAGGGCTGCCCTAGCCTAAGCCTAGGGGTGCCCTAGCCTGAGCCTAGGGGTGCCTTAGCCTTAGGCTACGAGAGACCTAGCCTTAGCCTAAGCCTCGGGATGCCCTAGCCTAAGCCTAGGGGTGCCCTAGCCTAAGCCTAGGGGTTCCCAGGCCTTAGGCTAGGGGAGCCCTAGCCTTAGCCTAACCTATGGGTCCCCTAGCCTAAGCCTAGGGGTGCCCTAGCCTTAGGTTAGGTGAGCCCTAGCCTTAGCCTAAGCCTATGGGTCCCCTAGCCTAAGCCTAGGGGTGCCCTAGCCTAAGCTAGGAGTGCCCTAGCCTAAGCCTAGGGGTGCCCTAGCCTAAGCCTAGGGGTGCCCTAGCCTGAGCCTAGGGGTGCCTTAGCCTTAGGCTAGGGGAGCCCTAGCATTTGCCTTAGCCTCGGGGAACCCTAGCCTAAGCCTAGGGGTGCCCTAGCCTAAGGCTAGGGGTTCCCTTGCCTAAGCCTAGGGGTGCTCTAGCTTGAGACTATGGGTGTCCTAGAATGAGCCTAGGGCTGCCCTAGCATGAGCCTAGGGGTGCCCTAGCCTGAGCCTACGGGTGCCCTTGCCTGAGGCTAGGGGAGCCCTAGCCTTAGTTTAGCCTAGGATTGCCCTAGCCTAAGCTTAGGGGTGCCATAGCCTGAGTCTAGGGGTGCCCTAGCCTGAGGCTAGGGGAGCCGTAGCCTTAGCCTAAGCCTAGGGGTGCCTAGCCTAAGCCTAGGGGTGCCCTAGCCTAAGCCTAGGGGTGCCCTAACCTAAGCTTTGGGGTGCCCTAGCCTGAGCCTAGGCGTGCCTTATCCTTAGGCTAGGGGAGCCCTAGCATTAACCTAAGCCTCGGGGTGCCCTAGCCTAAGCCTAGGGGTGCCCTAACCTAAGGCTAGGTGTGCCTTATCCTAAGATTAAGGGTGCCCTAGCCTAAGCCTAGGGGAGCCCTAACCTTAGCCTAAGCCTCGTGGTGCCCTAGCCTAAGCCTAGGCGTTCCCTAGCCTAAGGCTAGGGGTGCCCTAGCCTAAGACTAGGGGTGCCCTAGCCTAAGACTAGGGGTCCCCTAGCCTAAGCCTAGGTGCGCTCTAGCCTTAGGCAGGGGATCCGTAGCCATAGCCTAAGCCTAGGGGAGCCCTAGCTTAAGCCTATTGGTGCCCTAGCCTAAGCCTAGGGGTGCCCTAGCCTGAGCTTAGGGGTGCCCAAGCCTTAGACTAGGGGAGCCCTAGCCTTAGCCTAAGACTAGGGGTGCCATAGCCTAGGCCTAGGGGTGCCCTAGCCTAAGCCTGGGGATGCCCTAGCCTAAGCCTAGGGGTGCCCTAGCCATAGGCTAGGGGAGCCCTAGCCATAGGCTAGGGGAGCCCTAGCCTTAGCCTAAGACTAGGGGTGCCCTAGCCTAAGCCTTGGGGTGATCTAGCCTTAGGCTAGGGTAGCCGTAGCCTTAGCCTAAATCTAGGGGAGCCCTAGCTTAAGCCTAGGGGTGCCCTAGCCTAAGCTTAGGGGTGCCCTAGCCTAAGCCTAGGGGTGCCCTAGCCTGAGCCTAGGGGTGCCTAAGCCTTAGGCTAGGGGAGCCCTAGCATTTGCCTTAGCCTCGGGGTACCCTAGCCTAAGCCTAGGGGTGCCCTAGCCTATGGCTCGGGGTTCCCTTGCCTAAGCCTAGGGGTGCCCTAGCTTGAGACTAGGGGTGTCCTAGAATGAGCCTAGGGCTGCCCGAGCATGAGCCTAGGGGTGCCCTAGCCTAAGCCTACGGGTGCCCTTGCCTGAGGCTAGGGGATCCCTAGCCTTAGTTTAGCCTAGGATTGCCCTAGCCTAAGCTTAGGGGTGCCATAGCCTGAGTCTAGGGGTGCCCTAGCAGGAGGCTAGGGGAGCCGTAGCCTTAGCCTAAGCCTAGGGGTGCCTAGCCTAAGCCTAGGGGTGCCCTAGCCTAAGCCTAGGGGTGCCCTAGCCTAAGCCTTGGGGTGCCCTAGCCTGAGCCTAGGCGTGCCTTATCCTTAGGCTAGGGGAGTCCTAGCATTAACCTAAGCCTCGGGGTGCCCTAGCTTAAGCCTAGGGGTGCCCTAACCTAAGGCTAGGTGTGCCTTATCCTAAGACTAAGGGTGCCCTAGCCTAAGCCTAGGGGAGCCCTAGCCTTAGCCTAAGACTCGTGGTGCCCTAGCCTAAGCCTAGGCGTGCCCTAGCCTAAGGCTAGGGGTGCCCTAGCCTAAGACTAGGGGTGCCCAAGCCTAAGACTAGGGGTCCCCTAGCCTAAGCCTAGGGGTGCTCTAGCCTTAGGCAGGGGATCCGTAGCCTTAGCCTAAGCCTAGGGGAGCCCTAGCTTAAGCCTAGGGGTGCCCTAGCCTAAGCCTAGGGGTGCCCTAGCCTGAGCCTAGGGGTGCTGTAGCCTTAGGCTAGGGGAGCCCTAGCCTTAGCCTAAGCCTAGGGGTGCCCTAGCCTAAGCCTAGGGGTGCCCTAGCCTAAGGCTAGGGGAGCCCTTGCCTGAGCCTAGGGGTGCCCTAGCCTGAGCCTAGGGGTGCCCTAGCCTTAGGCTAGGGGAGCCCTAGCCTTAGCCTAAGCCTCGGGGTGCCCTAGCCTAAGCCTAGGGTTGCCCTAACCTAAGCCTAGGAGTGCCCTTGCCCAAGCATTGGGGTGCCCTATCCTAAGCCTAGGGGTGCCCTAGCCTAAGCCTAGGGGTGCCCTAGCCATAGGCTAGGGGAGCCCTAGCCTTAGCCTAAGCCTAGGTGTGCCCTAGCCTCAGCCTAGGGGTGACCTAGCCTTAGCCTAGTGGTGCCCTAACCTTAGGCTAGGGGAGCCCTAGCCTTAACCTAAGCCTAGGGGTGCCCTAGCCTAAGCCTCGGGGTGCTCTACCCTTAGGCTAGGGGAGCCCTAGCCTTAGCCTAAGCCTAGGGGTGCCCTAGCCTAAGCCTAGGGGTGCCCTACCCTAAGCCTAGGGGTGCCCTAGCCTAAGCCTAGGGGTGCCCCAGCCTAAGCCTAGGGGTGCCCTAGCCTTAGGCTAGGAGTTCCCTAGCCTAAGCCTAGGGGTGCCCTACCCTAATCCTAGGGGTGGCCTAGCCTGAGACTAGGGGTGCCCTAGCCTGAGCCTAGGGGTGCCCTAGCCTTAGCCAACGGGTGCCCTAGCCTGAGGCTAGGGGAGGCCTAGCCTTAGTCCAGCTTAGGATTGCCCTAGCCTAAGCTTAGGGGTACCATAGCCTGAGTTTAGGGGTGCCCTAGCCTGAGGCTAGGGGAGCCGTAGCCTTAGCCTAAGCCTAAGGGTGCCCTAGCCTAAGCCTAGGGGTGCACTAGCCTAAGCTAGGGGTGCCCTAGACTAAGCCTAGGGGTGCCCTAACCTGAGCCTAGGGGTGCCTTAGCCTTAGGCTAGGGGAGCCCTAGCATTAGCCTAAGCCTCGGGGTGCCCTAGCCTAAGACTAGGGGTGCCCTAGCCTAAGGCTAGGGGTGCCCTAGCCTAAGACTAGGGGTGCCCTAACCTAAGACTAGGGGTGCCCTAGCCTAAGCCTAGGCGTGCCCTAGCCTTAGGCTAGGGGAGCCCTAGCCTTAGCCTAAGACTAGGGGTGCCCTAGCCTAAGCCTAGGGGTGCCCTTACCTAAGGCTAAGGGTGCCCTTGCCTAAGCCTACGGGTGCTCTAACCAAAGCCTAGGGGTGCCCTAGCCTTAGGTTAGGCGGGCCCTAGCCTTGGCCTAAGCCTAGGGCTGCCCTAGCCTAAGCCTAGGGGTGCCCTAGCCTGAGCCTAGGGGTGCCTTAGCCTTAGGCTACGAGAGACCTAGCCTTAGCCTAAGCCTCGGGATGCCCTAGCCTAAGCCTAGGGGTGCCCTAGCCTAAGCCTAGGGGTGCCCAGGCCTTAGGCTAGGGGAGCCCTAGCCTTAGCCTAACCTATGGGTCCCCTAGCCTAAGCCTAGGGGTGCCCTAGCCTTAGGTTAGGTGAGCCCTAGCCTTAGCCTAAGCCTATGGGTCCCCTAGCCTAAGCCTAGGGGTGCCCTAGCCTAAGCTAGGAGTGCCCTAGCCTAAGCCTAGGGGTGCCCTAGCCTAAGCCTAGGGGTGCCCTAGCCTGAGCCTAGGGGTGCCTTAGCCTTAGGCTAGGGGAGCCCTAGCATTTGCCTTAGCCTCGGGGAACCCTAGCCTAAGCCTAGGGGTGCCCTAGCCTAAGGCTAGGGGTTCCCTTGCCTAAGCCTAGGGGTGCTCTAGCTTGAGACTATGGGTGTCCTAGAATGAGCCTAGGGCTGCCCTAGCATGAGCCTAGGGGTGCCCTAGCCTGAGCCTACGGGTGCCCTTGCCTGAGGCTAGGGGAGCCCTAGCCTTAGTTTAGCCTAGGATTGCCCTAGCCTAAGCTTAGGGGTGCCATAGCCTGAGTCTAGGGGTGCCCTAGCCTGAGGCTAGGGGAGCCGTAGCCTTAGCCTAAGCCTAGGGGTGCCTAGCCTAAGCCTAGGGGTGCCCTAGCCTAAGCCTAGGGGCGCCCTAACCTAAGCTTTGGGGTGCCCTAGCCTGAGCCTAGGCGTGCCTTATCCTTAGGCTAGGGGAGCCCTAGCATTAACCTAAGCCTCGGGGTGCCCTAGCCTAAGCCTAGGGGTGCCCTAACCTAAGGCTAGGTGTGCCTTATCCTAAGATTAAGGGTGCCCTAGCCTAAGCCTAGGGGAGCCCTAACCTTAGCCTAAGCCTCGTGGTGCCCTAGCCTAAGCCTAGGCGTTCCCTAGCCTAAGGCTAGGGGTGCCCTAGCCTAAGACTAGGGGTCCCCTAGCCTAAGCCTAGGTGCGCTCTAGCCTTAGGCAGGGGATCCGTAGCCATAGCCTAAGCCTAGGGGAGCCCTAGCTTAAGCCTATTGGTGCCCTAGCCTAAGCCTAGGGGTGCCCTAGCCTGAGCTTAGGGGTGCCCAAGCCTTAGACTAGGGGAGCCCTAGCCTTAGCCTAAGACTAGGGGTGCCATAGCCTAGGCCTAGGGGTGCCCTAGCCTAAGCCTGGGGATGCCCTAGCCTAAGCCTAGGGGTGCCCTAGCCATAGGCTAGGGGAGCCCTAGCCATAGGCTAGGGGAGCCCTAGCCTTAGCCTAAGACTAGGGGTGCCCTAGCCTAAGCCTTGGGGTGATCTAGCCTTAGGCTAGGGTAGCCGTAGCCTTAGCCTAAGTCTAGGGGAGCCCTAGCTTAAGCCTAGGGGTGCCCTAGCCTAAGCTTAGGGGTGCCCTAGCCTAAGCCTAGGGGTGCCCTAGCCTGAGCCTAGGGGTGCCTAAGCCTTAGGCTAGGGGAGCCCTAGCATTTGCCTTAGCCTCGGGGAACCCTAGCCTAAGCCTAGGGGTGCCCTAGCCTAAGGCTAGGGGTTCCCTTGCCTAAGCCTAGGGGTGCTCTAGCTTGAGACTATGGGTGTCCTAGAATGAGCCTAGGGCTGCCCTAGCATGAGCCTAGGGGTGCCCTAGCCTGAGCCTACGGGTGCCCTTGCCTGAGGCTAGGGGAGCCCTAGCCTTAGTTTAGCCTAGGATTGCCCTAGCCTAAGCTTAGGGGTGCCATAGCCTGAGTCTAGGGGTGCCCTAGCCTGAGGCTAGGGGAGCCGTAGCCTTAGCCTAAGCCTAGGGGTGCCTAGCCTAAGCCTAGGGGTGCCCTAGCCTAAGCCTAGGGGTGCCCTAACCTAAGCTTTGGGGTGCCCTAGCCTGAGCCTAGGCGTGCCTTATCCTTAGGCTAGGGGAGCCCTAGCATTAACCTAAGCCTCGGGGTGCCCTAGCCTAAGCCTAGGGGTGCCCTAACCTAAGGCTAGGTGTGCCTTATCCTAAGATTAAGGGTGCCCTAGCCTAAGCCTAGGGGAGCCCTAACCTTAGCCTAAGCCTCGTGGTGCCCTAGCCTAAGCCTAGGCGTTCCCTAGCCTAAGGCTAGGGGTGCCCTAGCCTAAGACTAGGGGTGCCCTAGCCTAAGACTAGGGGTCCCCTAGCCTAAGCCTAGGTGCGCTCTAGCCTTAGGCAGGGGATCCGTAGCCATAGCCTAAGCCTAGGGGAGCCCTAGCTTAAGCCTATTGGTGCCCTAGCCTAAGCCTAGGGGTGCCCTAGCCTGAGCTTAGGGGTGCCCAAGCCTTAGACTAGGGGAGCCCTAGCCTTAGCCTAAGACTAGGGGTGCCATAGCCTAGGCCTAGGGGTGCCCTAGCCTAAGCCTGGGGATGCCCTAGCCTAAGCCTAGGGGTGCCCTAGCCATAGGCTAGGGGAGCCCTAGCCATAGGCTAGGGGAGCCCTAGCCTTAGCCTAAGACTAGGGGTGCCCTAGCCTAAGCCTTGGGGTGATCTAGCCTTAGGCTAGGGTAGCCGTAGCCTTAGCCTAAATCTAGGGGAGCCCTAGCTTAAGCCTAGGGGTGCCCTAGCCTAAGCTTAGGGGTGCCCTAGCCTAAGCCTAGGGGTGCCCTAGCCTGAGCCTAGGGGTGCCTAAGCCTTAGGCTAGGGGAGCCCTAGCATTTGCCTTAGCCTCGGGGTACCCTAGCCTAAGCCTAGGGGTGCCCTAGCCTATGGCTCGGGGTTCCCTTGCCTAAGCCTAGGGGTGCCCTAGCTTGAGACTAGGGGTGTCCTAGAATGAGCCTAGGGCTGCCCGAGCATGAGCCTAGGGGTGCCCTAGCCTAAGCCTACGGGTGCCCTTGCCTGAGGCTAGGGGATCCCTAGCCTTAGTTTAGCCTAGGATTGCCCTAGCCTAAGCTTAGGGGTGCCATAGCCTGAGTCTAGGGGTGCCCTAGCAGGAGGCTAGGGGAGCCGTAGCCTTAGCCTAAGCCTAGGGGTGCCTAGCCTAAGCCTAGGGGTGCCCTAGCCTAAGCCTAGGGGTGCCCTAGCCTAAGCCTTGGGGTGCCCTAGCCTGAGCCTAGGCGTGCCTTATCCTTAGGCTAGGGGAGTCCTAGCATTAACCTAAGCCTCGGGGTGCCCTAGCTTAAGCCTAGGGGTGCCCTAACCTAAGGCTAGGTGTGCCTTATCCTAAGACTAAGGGTGCCCTAGCCTAAGCCTAGGGGAGCCCTAGCCTTAGCCTAAGACTCGTGGTGCCCTAGCCTAAGCCTAGGCGTGCCCTAGCCTAAGGCTAGGGGTGCCCTAGCCTAAGACTAGGGGTGCCCAAGCCTAAGACTAGGGGTCCCCTAGCCTAAGCCTAGGGGTGCTCTAGCCTTAGGCAGGGGATCCGTAGCCTTAGCCTAAGCCTAGGGGAGCCCTAGCTTAAGCCTAGGGGTGCCCTAGCCTAAGCCTAGGGGTGCCCTAGCCTGAGCCTAGGGGTGCTGTAGCCTTAGGCTAGGGGAGCCCTAGCCTTAGCCTAAGCCTAGGGGTGCCCTAGCCTAAGCCTAGGGGTGCCCTAGCCTAAGGCTAGGGGAGCCCTTGCCTGAGCCTAGGGGTGCCCTAGCCTGAGCCTAGGGGTGCCCTAGCCTTAGGCTAGGGGAGCCCTAGCCTTAGCCTAAGCCTCGGGGTGCCCTAGCCTAAGCCTAGGGTTGCCCTAACCTAAGCCTAGGAGTGCCCTTGCCCAAGCATTGGGGTGCCCTATCCTAAGCCTAGGGGTGCCCTAGCCTAAGCCTAGGGGTGCCCTAGCCATAGGCTAGGGGAGCCCTAGCCTTAGCCTAAGCCTAGGTGTGCCCTAGCCTCAGCCTAGGGGTGACCTAGCCTTAGCCTAGTGGTGCCCTAACCTTAGGCTAGGGGAGCCCTAGCCTTAACCTAAGCCTAGGGGTGCCCTAGCCTAAGCCTCGGGGTGCTCTACCCTTAGGCTAGGGGAGCCCTAGCCTTAGCCTAAGCCTAGGGGTGCCCTAGCCTAAGCCTAGGGGTGCCCTACCCTAAGCCTAGGGGTGCCCTAGCCTAAGCCTAGGGGTGCCCCAGCCTAAGCCTAGGGGTGCCCTAGCCTTAGGCTAGGAGTTCCCTAGCCTAAGCCTAGGGGTGCCCTACCCTAATCCTAGGGGTGGCCTAGCCTGAGACTAGGGGTGCCCTAGCCTGAGCCTAGGGGTGCCCTAGCCTTAGCCAACGGGTGCCCTAGCCTGAGGCTAGGGGAGGCCTAGCCTTAGTCCAGCTTAGGATTGCCCTAGCCTAAGCTTAGGGGTACCATAGCCTGAGTTTAGGGGTGCCCTAGCCTGAGGCTAGGGGAGCCGTAGCCTTAGCCTAAGCCTAAGGGTGCCCTAGCCTAAGCCTAGGGGTGCACTAGCCTAAGCTAGGGGTGCCCTAGACTAAGCCTAGGGGTGCCCTAACCTGAGCCTAGGGGTGCCTTAGCCTTAGGCTAGGGGAGCCCTAGCATTAGCCTAAGCCTCGGGGTGCCCTAGCCTAAGACTAGGGGTGCCCTAGCCTAAGGCTAGGGGTGCCCTAGCCTAAGACTAGGGGTGCCCTAACCTAAGACTAGGGGTGCCCTAGCCTAAGCCTAGGCGTGCCCTAGCCTTAGGCTAGGGGAGCCCTAGCCTTAGCCTAAGACTAGGGGTGCCCTAGCCTAAGCCTAGGGGTGCCCTTACCTAAGGCTAAGGGTGCCCTTGCCTAAGCCTACGGGTGCTCTAACCAAAGCCTAGGGGTGCCCTAGCCTTAGGTTAGGCGGGCCCTAGCCTTGGCCTAAGCCTAGGGCTGCCCTAGCCTAAGCCTAGGGGTGCCCTAGCCTGAGCCTAGGGGTGCCTTAGCCTTAGGCTACGAGAGACCTAGCCTTAGCCTAAGCCTCGGGATGCCCTAGCCTAAGCCTAGGGGTGCCCTAGCCTAAGCCTAGGGGTGCCCAGGCCTTAGGCTAGGGGAGCCCTAGCCTTAGCCTAACCTATGGGTCCCCTAGCCTAAGCCTAGGGGTGCCCTAGCCTTAGGTTAGGTGAGCCCTAGCCTTAGCCTAAGCCTATGGGTCCCCTAGCCTAAGCCTAGGGGTGCCCTAGCCTAAGCCTAGGGGTGCCCTAGCCTAAGCCTAGGGGTGCCCTAGCCTTAGGCTAGGTGAGCCCTAACCTTAGCCTAAGCCTAGGGCTGCCCTAGCCTAAGCCTAGGGGTGCCCTAGCCATAGGCTAGGGGAGCCCTAGCCTTAGCCTAAGCCTAGGGGTGCCCTAGCCTAAGCCTAGGGGTGCCCTAGCCTAAGCCTAGGGGTGCCATAGCCTAAGCCTAGGGGTGCCCTAGCCTAAGCCTAGGGGTGCCCTAGCCTAAACCTAGGGGAGCCCTAGCCTAAGCCTAGAGGTGCCCTAGCCTTAGTCTAGGGGAGCCCTAGCCTTAGCCTAAGCCTAGGGGTGCCCTATTCTAAGCCTAGGGGTGTCCTAGCCTTAGTCTAGGGGAGCCCTAGCCTTAGACTAAGCCTAGGGGTGCCCTAGCCTAAGCCTAGGGGTTCCCTAGCCTGAGCCTAGGGGTGCCTTAGCCTTAGGCTAGGGGAGCCCTAGCATTAGCCTAAGCCTCGTGGTGCCGTAGCCTAAGGCTAGGGGTGCCTTAGCCTAAGACTAGCAGTGCCCTATCCTAAGCCTAGGGGAGCCCTGGCCTTAGTCTAAGCCTTGGGGTGCCCTAGCCTGTGCCTAGGGGTGCCTTAGCCTTAGGCTAGGGGAGCCCTAGCATTAGCCTAAGCCTCGGGGTGCCCTAGCCTAAGCCTAGGTGTGCCCTAGCCTAAGGCTAGGGGTGCCCTAGCCTAAGAGTCGGGATGGCCTAACCTAAGACTAGGGGTGCCCTAGCATAAGCCTAGGGGTGCCTTAACCTTAGGCTAGGAGATCCCTAGCCTTAGCCTAAGGCTAGGGGTGCCCTAGCCTAATCCTAGGGGTGCCCTAACCTAAGGCTAAGGGTGCCCTTGCCTAAGCCTACGGGTGCTCTAACCTAAACCTAGGGGTGCCCTAGCCTTAGGTTAGGCGAGCCCTAGCCTTGGCCTAAGCCTAGGGCTGTCCTAGCCTAAGCCTAGGGGTGCCCTAGCCTGATCCTAGGGGTGCCTTAGCCTTAGGCTAGGAGAGCCCTAGCCTTAGCCTAAGCCTCGGGGTGCCCAAGCCTAACACTAGGGGTGCCCTATCCTAAGCCTAGGGGTGCCCAGGCCTTAGGCTAGAGGAGCCCTAGCCTTAGCCTAAGCCTATGTCTGCCCCAGCCTAAACCTAGGGGTACCCTAGCCTAAGCCTAGGGGTACCCTTGCCTAAGTCTAGGGGTGCCCTTGACCTAGGCTAGGGGAGCACTAGCCTTAGCCTAAGCCTAGGGGTGGCCTAGCCTAAGTTTAGGGGTGCCTTAGCCTATGCCTAGTGGTGCCTTAGCCTTAGGCTAGGTGAGCCCTAGCCTTAGCCTAAGGCTAGGGGTGCCCTAGCCTATGCCTAGTGGTGCCTTAGCCTTAGGCTAGGTGAGCCCTAGCCTTAGCCTAAGCCTAGGGGTGCCCTAGCCTAAACCTAGTGGTGCACTAGCCTACGCCTAGGGGTGCCCTAGCCTAAGCCTAGGGTTGCCCTAGCCTAAGCCTAGGGGTGCCCTAGCTTAAGCCTAGGGGTGCCCTAGCCTAAACCTAGGGGTGCCCTAGCCTAAGCCTAGGGGTGCCCTAGCCTTAGGCTAGGGGAGCCCTAGCCTTAGCCTAAGCCTAGGGGTGCCCTATTCTAAGCCTAGGGGTGTCCTAGCCTTAGCCTAGGGGAGCCCTAGCCTTAGGCTAGGGGAGTCCTCGCCTTAGTCGAAGCCTTAGGGTGTCCTAGCCTAAACCTAAGGGTGCCCTAGCCTAAGCCTAGGGGTGCCCTAGCCTAAGCCTAGGGGTGCCCTAGCGTTAGGCTAGATGAGCCCTAGCCTTAGCGTAAGCCTAGGGGTGCCCTAGCCTAAGCCGAGGTGTGCCTTAGCCTAAGCCTAGGGGTGCCCTAGCCTTAGGCTAGGGGAGGCTTAGCCTCAGCCTAAGCCTAGGGGTGCCCTAGCCTTAGGCTTGGGAAGCCCTAGTCTTAGCCTAAGCCTAGGGGTGCCCTAGCCTAAGCCTAGCGGTGTCCTAACCTAAGCCTAGGGGTGCCCTAGCCTAAGCCTAGGGGTGCCCTAGCCTAAGCCTAGGGGTGCCGTAGCCTAAGCCTAGGGGTGCCCTAGCCTAAGCCTATGGGTGCCCTAGCCTTAGACTAGGGTAGCCCTAGCCTTAGCCTTAGCCTAGGGGTGCCCTAGCCTAAGCCTAGGGGTGCCCTAGCCTAAGCCTTTGGATGCCCTAGCCTAAGCCTAGGGGTGCCCTAGCCTAAGCCTAGGGGTGCCCTAGCCTAAGCGTAGGGGTTCCCTAGCCTAAGCCTAGGGGTGCCCTAGCCTAAGCCTAGGGGTGCCCTAGCCTTAGGCTAGGGGAGCCCTAGCCTTAGCCTAAGCCTAGGGGTGCCCTAGCCTAAACCTAAGGGTGCCCTAGCCTAAGCCTAGGGGTGCCCTAGCCTAAGCCTAGGGGTGCCCTCGCCTTAGGCTATGTGAGCCCTAGCAATAGCCTAAGCCTAGGGCCGCCCTAGCCTAATACTAGGGGTGCCCAAGCCTAAGCTTAGGGGTACCCTAGCCTTAGGCTAGGGGAACCCTAGCCTTAGTCCAAGCCTAGGGGTGCTCTTTCCAAAGCCTATGGGTGCCCTAGCCTAAGCCTATGGTTGCCCTAGCCTAAGCCTAGGGGTGTCCTAGCCTAAACCTAAGGGTGCCCTAGCCTAAGCCTAGGGGTGCCCTAGCCTAAGCCTAGGGGTGCCCTAGCCTTAGGCTAGGGGAGCCCTAGCAATAGCCTAAGCCTAGGGCCGCCCTAGCCTAATCCTAGGGGTGCCCAAGCCTAAGCTTATTGGTGCCCTAGCCTTAGGCTAGGGGAGTCCTCGCCTTAGTCGAAGCCTTAGGGTGCCCTACCCTAAGCCTAGTGGTACCCTAGCCTAAGCCTACGGGTGCCCTACCCCAAGCCTAGGGGTGCCCTAGCGTTAGGCTAGAGGAGCCCTAGCCTTAGCCTAAGCCTAGGGGTGCCCTAGCCTAAGCCGAGGGGTGCCCTACCCTAAGCCTAGGGGTGCCCTAGCCTAAGCCTAGGGGTGCCTTAGCCTAAGCCTAGGGGTGCCCTAGCCTAAGCCTAGGGGTGCCCTAGCCTTAGACTAGGGTAGCCCTAGCCTTAGCCTTAGCCTAGGGGTGCCCTAGTCTAAGCCTAGGGGTGCCCTAGCCTAAGCCTTTGGGTGCCCTAGCCTAAGCCTAGGGGTGCCCTAGCCTAAGCCTAGGGGTGCCCTAGCCTAAGCGTAGGGGTTCCCTAGCCTAAGCCTAGGGGTGCCCTAGCCTAAGCCTAGGGGTGCCCTAGCCTTAGGCTAGGGGAGCCCTAGCCTTAGCCTAAGCCTAGGGGTGCCCTAGCCTAAACCTAGGGGAGCCGTAACCTGAGCCTAGGGATGCCCTAGCCTGAGCCTAGGTGTGCCCCAGCCTGACGCTAGGGGAGCCGTAGCCTTAGCCTAAGCCTAGGAATGCCCTAGTCTAAGCCTAATGGTGCCTTAGCCTAAGCCTAGGGGTGCCCTAGCCTGAGCCTCAGCCTAGGGGTGCCCTTGCCTGAGCCTAGGGCTGCCCTAGCCAGAGGCTAGGAGAGCTCTAGCCTGAGCCTCAGCCTAGGGGTGCCCTAGCCTGAGGCTAGGGGAGCCCTAGCCTGAGGCTAGGGGAACCCAAGCCATAGCCTACGCCTAGTGGTACCCTAGCCTAAGCGTAGGGGTGCCCTAGCCTTAGCCTAAGCCTAGGGGTGCCCTAGCCTAAGCATAAGGGTGCCCTAGCCTTAAGCTAGGGGAGCCCTATCCTTAGCCTAAGCCTAGGGGTACCCTATCCTAAGCCTAGGGGTGCCCTAACCTGAGCCTAGGGGAGCCCTAGCCTTAGCCTACGCCTAGTGGTGCCCTAGCCTAAGCCTAGGGGTGCTCTAGCCTAAGCCTAGGGGTGCCCTAGCCTTAGGCTAGGGGAGCCATAGCCTTAGCCTAAGCCTAGGGGTGCCCTAGCCTAAGACTTAGCCTAGGGGTGTCCTAGCCTAAGCCAGAGGTGCCCTAGCCTGAGCCTGTTCTGTCTGACTTCCACCTTAGGACACATAGACCATCTGAGTAAACCCTTTTATTCTGTGTCCTTCTCCTTCCCATAGACAAAACTGCAGCCAGCACCAGACGTTAAACCTGCAGACTAAAGGTTTGTCAAAAGTCTAGAAAGAGCAGTCATACCTTGAAAACCTAGCCTGCAGAAGAGAAGACACAGAATCAAAAGCTACAACTGAAAAAAAAAAAAAAACAAGCTCCAGGTGGGTGTCATTCAGACAACCGATTCCAATGAGTACACTTGAGCTTCTCACAGTGTAAAACTGCTTTTACTTTCATACTATTGTAATTCAAACAGTTTCCCATATCTCACCTCCAAATGTAACTCCAGCAGATTCAAGTATATTAAGGAAGAGGCAATTATTCTGGTGTTTTATCTGCACCGATTATGGAGCCTCAAAGAGTTTTACTATTCTCAGCTCATGCCTTAGATTTTCAACTATTTGAATGTGAAGGAAATCTTAACATGCCGCATTTCATAGGCTGTCTTCAGTGTTGCCTCACCCAGATTTACGTTTTTCATTTCTAGAGTGCCTCAACATGAGTTTTTTTTTTGGGGGGGGTTGGTTAAGGAGCATTATCATTTTCCATCATCAGTTGTTGATGGGAAATTTTACATCCTGCAGGTTCCCGTATACAATAATTACATTAAACAATGGAGCTTTCTGTATCTTCCTGTTTTTCACAACAGGTTATGCTCACTCATATTGTTAGCTTATCACGCCAAATGTCCAAGATGCACAGGTGGTGTTAATTGAAGAGCGGAATGATTCATGCATTGGTCACTTTAGCATTGCAAGTTCATGAGCATCTTGATTTTGAAATTCAGTAAAGTGAGATGATGCCTTAGCCAGTTAAATGCTACTCCTTCCAAACCTCACGTACACTCAGACATATCTGAGCAGAAGCCACATTATCTACGTGAAACAGCTTTGGGTGCTCCCCAGCTATATGCAGATGCCCACAAAACATGAGATTATTTTGCTTTCTCTGACTTGGCTCTTACTAGCATTCAGCCTCATTCCATCTCTTTTGTAGATGGTTGTGGATTCTGGGGGGCCTATGGCATAATGGTGGGCTTATGAGGTTAAAAAATCTTGTAGCGAAGTTTTCTTGATGTGCATTTAATATTTATTTACAACTCTCTTTTATATACGTGTGTCTGTGGATTTCAACATTTAAGTGCACAGATTAGCATATTCCCATAGCGGAGTGAACCTCCCTTCCGTCATGTCTATAGGTATTTCTCCTTCCTATGGGCAGCTGAACAGTAATTTATCTGGGGAACGTCTGGTAAACCATGACAATGGGGCTTCCCCAGCTTTCTGGGATGAAGGGCCAGGCCATTGGTTACCTTTATAGAAGTCTCCTGACACTTCCTAGTGATGTCTGTTTCTGGGATCATAGTGGCTTCCTCTTCCTCGGTTGGTCTTGTTGGTAGGTGCTGTCCAGTTGGTCTGCTTCAAAGCAACCTCAATGTACAGGACAAGGAAAGGCTTGCCAGTCCTGGGCCACCCTCATTTCTTTCTGATGTTTGAACCCATCATTGCAGCTCCCTTGGCCATGAATTCTTCAAACGGCCTGGCTCTTTGTCACTGATCCTCCCCTTTAATCTGACCAAAAGTGTTCGTCATCTGGTCCTCTCTCTGACAAGGTTCTGCCTAGTTTTACTAGCCCTCCACTACCTGACAGTTTATCAATGATTAGCATAAGGTTTTCAGTGGTGTATTTAGGCATTCTCAGTGTGTCCTTATTGGGGGCTCTTACAACTCTTGTTACAATCCATACACCAATTGTATCTGACATAGTCATACGTATATTGCCATCATTCTTTTCTAGACATTTACTTTCTATTGAGCCCTTGGGATCAGCTCCCCTTTTTTTCCTCCTCCCCCACTCGTGGTTCCTTGATAGATTATAGATTGTTATTATTTTCATATCTCACATCGACCATTGTCTATTTTATCCTCAGCTTTCTGTTGCTCCTCTCCCTGCGAGGGGTGTGTGGTTATATGTCATTCATTGCTATCGGTTCCCGTTCCTCCCATCCTCTACCTCCCTTCCCCCTACCCTTTTGGTATCTCTATTCCCATTCCCGTTCCTGGGTTCCATGTGTTGTGAGTTTCATCTCTTGCTAAAACCTATGCACTCTAGTCCAGAGTGGGAAGCGGCACTGGGGTGATGACAGTGGGGGGTGAGGAGGCCTCAAGGGGTCAGAGGCAGATTGTGTGATTCATTGGTGTCATCCATGTCTCCTCAGGGGGGCCTCCACCCAGTGGGACACAGCATCTGGGATACTTGTGGCTTTCTCCTGAGACAGCATGGTAGCCAAGGGACCGGGCATTGAGGGTGGGACTCGGCCTGGCGTGGCAGCACTTGCAGAAGCCACCCCCTCCCCCAGGCACCCACCTGGATATGGACGAGCACGTGAGACAGCTGGCTGTGAACTTTGATGGTGGCCTCAGCGTCTCAGAGCAGGTGGGGTCTGGCCTGAGTCAGCTCCCACAGCTCCAACCTGGAAGCCCTGCCCCAGGCGGGGGTCAGGAGTTATCCCAGCATGCTCTTTCCTCCCCCTCAGCTTCTCTCTGGTCAGCCCTTCAGCTTCCTGGCTGGGTTTAGAACTTGTCCTAAGCTCCCTGAGGGCCACCGTCCTGATATCTTGCTCAGCGCTTCAGGCCTTTCTGCAAACTCTCCTCCCAGGAGCCCAGTATTACTAGCAGTTTACCCCTTGCTCTAACGATGCTCCAGGAGGCCTGCTTGGGAAGTGTTGGGCTGTTGCCTGGTTCAGTCCCACTAACTGCTCCTCAGGAGATAGAAGAGGTTCCCTGCTCCTGGAAAGATTTACTGGCTTTCAAACCCTCTGGAGGATCCCCATGAGTCAGCAGGTGGGGTCATTCTAAAGCCCGGCACTCCACAGGTAGCCACGTTGTGTGCCACCCAGGCATGCTGTGTGTTTGGAGGAGACTGCACACCCTTCAAAGGTAGAAGCTGCACCCCTCCATGGTTCTTGCATGCAGCAAATGCAGGGCCCCTGAGACTCCGGGCCAGCCTCTGGGCTAGGATCATGGGCAAATCGTTATCTCGCCTAAGCTCCATCTGGGCTGGAAACGCAGTAGCTTCTACTGTGACCTGGGTCAGTCTGGGACTGTGCAGGGCATCCTCAGCCCAGCTCAACTCTTCACAGAACGCCCCTGCAGGTGCAGGGAGCCCCTGGCTTGGGAAAGTGACCCTGGTAAGTGGGCTTTGTGACCAGGCTCCCTGATCCACCGACCCAGCTTTGCCTCCTCCACAGGCCGCAGACAGCAGGGGCTGCCCTGGGTTCCCTGAACTCGGGCCCTCTCCAGAGACAGTGTGGACAGGACCTGGAGGGTGTGGAAGTGAGTCGTGCCGGGAAAGTGGATGGAGGAACGGAGGGTAGGGTAGATGCTGGGTGGGCTGAGTGGGGAGGAGATGCCCTGCAGAGTTCTAGAACCAGGGCTGAGGGATGTGGGAACTGTTGTGGCCAGCTGGCCCTTTCGTGAGTTTTAGGAGATGCCTGAACCCCATCCACATTGACCCTCTCCAGCCCCACCTTTGGCAGATGCTGGCAGAGAAGTTCAAGGTCTTCCCGGAGAAAGGGCAGAGTGTGGGGCTGCCAGGGTTCAGGCCCTGAGGGAGCTGGCAGGTGCCCTGGAACTCGCCTCCCCAAGCTCCATGGCCCAGAGTCAAGTCCACAGGAGCTGCGTAGAGGCCGCATGGGTGAGGCTGGACAAGGCAATGAAAGCCCGCACAGAAGTGGGTGCCCAGAGGGACAGGCCAGCGACAGCCAAAGGGCTCGGGACACAGGGGCCTACCCCAGATGTGTGTGTGTGTGCGTGGGTGTGTGTGCTCATGCATAGGGGTGGGCATGTGGGTGTGTGCATGCGTACTTCTGTGTGTATTCTCGTGTGCGCATGTGTGTATGAAGGGGCATGGCTGACTCCAGCTCCCAGCATCAATCAGCCTTCCCCGTCCAACCATGCTCCTTCCTGCCCCCAGTTTGGAGTCCTTCAGCGCAGGTCACTCCTTGTGGCAGGAGCACGAAGTGTGCTCTCCCAATGCTCCCTGAGCACGGTCCACAGTTTCGTTTGGGGCACAGGCCCTGCTGGTCTTCTTGCTGACCGCCACTCTTAGAGCTCCCTGCCTCCCCTCCCCACACCCTCCTTTCTCGGGATCTGGTGTCTCAGTGCACTGAGCACCTGACAGGTCCTGCAACCGAAATCCTGGGGCTGGGTGGCTCCGGGGCCAGCCCTCTCCTCACTGAATGTTGGAGTTGCTACAGGCAGACCCCCTGACAGGCAGCCCACTCGCTCCCTGAGACGCAATCCTCATGTGCTCAGGGCTCCCCATCTTTTTGCCTTCCTCCCAAAATGCGTGTCAAGACCCTTTCCTCCCTCGGGCCCTGCCTGTGGGCCCCGGGCCTCATCAGGAACCTGCTGTGATCAGAGGAAACCATCCATCTTCTAATCACTGAAGGGCAAGAAGGCGCGAATGTACAGCGATGATAATAGGTAAAGGTCATGGTAAAGTCATAGAGGACAGGAAAGACAGGGTCGAGAGAATACAATACAGAGTCAGACATGTTTTATTAGGCATGCTCACTTCAGCTCCTCTTGATGGACCACGTGGAACTGGGAGAAGTGGAACCTTTGCTATCTTGGGACGTGTATAGGGAGCATGGAGACACACCTCTTCAGTAGTGACATGGTTCACAAGGTGGGCGGTATCTATCGTAAGGCCCCTGTACTTGAGCTCACCAAGGTGAGGAAAGCTAATACCTGCATTGGGGGAAGCTACAAGGGGGGCTGGGTGTCACGGTGGGAAGAGAGGGCAAAAGGACCATATCTGCTTCTACACAGAGATACAATCAGTCATGTGCTCACATTAAGGCAGCCTAGCTGTTAACGGAGAATCCGTGGGAATGATTTTTAAAGCAGGATAATGTACTTGGACTTTACCTCTAACTTACCAAAGTAGAGGCTTTCCTACCGTAGAATACCAGCTTTCCAGATTCTCCCTGTTATAAGTTAGGGGATAGAGTCTTCGTCCTATTTCCCTCCGTGTTAACGCCCCACAAATCCCCAAGCCACAGTCTTTGCTCAAAAGGAGGTGGCCCTGTTCTCAGGGAGAAAGTTGCTGGCCTTCCTTCCCGCTGTGCCCTCGATTTCCACCAGGCGGCGCTAGAGCTGTGATGCCACATGCAGAAGGTGGTCCTGGTGGAGGGTGCTGTCCTTGGCCACGACCTGGCGTCTGTGGAGGTCCTGCAGCGCCAGCACCGCCTCCTGCAGGGGAGGGCCCCAGTCCCTCCCCACCGCAAGAACCCCTCTTTGTAGGCAATGGATGGATGAGGAGCCCTCACCCCCAGCTGACCCCAGGCAGGACTGCAGCCTGCCCCTGCCCCCTCTGGGACGGGGGGTGACGGGCCTGGGCTTGACCTAGGCTGGGGTACAGCCAGGATGGCCTGCAGAGTCCTGGGTGGAGGAGCATTCAGCCTGCTCTCTGCCAGCTGCAGAGGGAGTTGGTGGCTGTGGACAAGGTGGTGGTTCAGATGGGGATGGAGTCCATCCAGGTACACCCTGCGGTCCAGGAGAGCCTGGCTGGGCAGCTGGCTGAGGTGCAGGAGGCCTGGGCCACCTGGACATGAAGGCCTGGGAGCAGGGCCAGCAGCTGGAGTGGGTAGCCCATGGCCACGCCTTCCTCAGGCACTGCCAGGAACTGCTGTATGTGCCACCCCACCTGGATGGGGGCTCGCTCTGTTCCATGCGGGTGGGGGCACCCAGCTCTTCCCTGCCTCCTCCCTGTTCTGCCCTCTGGCCCTGATACCTGTTCCCATGCCCTGTCCCCCACCCAGCACTCAGGCTCAAGAGAAGCAGGCGCTAGTCTATATCCTCAGAAAGGCCAGCTGGGGCCAAGGAGACACTGGGGCAGGAGCTCTGCCTGAGAGCCCAGGCAGTGCGGCCGGCGGGGTAGCAGCTGCTGGACACCAGCCACGTCATGGCCCCAGAGATGTGCGCGCCGAGGGCTAGGGCCAGGGTGGTGCGTGGCCAGAGCTCCCTTTCCTGCTTCTCCCTGCTCCATGGTAAGCCAGCCCTGCCCCACCCAAGTGACACCCTGCGCCCCTCCCAACAGCCCTCTGCCCCCCAGGTCACAGTGTCTCCGGGAGCTGGACAGGCAGCTGCAGGAGCTCTGGACGGCCTGGGCCCTTCACCAGGAGCACTGCCAGGTGAGCCAGGACCAGGAGGAGCTGCGGGGAATGCTGGGTCAGGCCGAGGTCTGGCTGGCCTCCTGAGAGGACCTCCTGCTAGATCCTGACTGTGGGGTGAGCAGGGATCCGCCCCTTAGAGGGCCACATGCCTGGCACCAGGACTTGGAAAGGCAGCTGGCAGCCCAGGAGGAGAAGCTCACCCTGCTCCAAATGTAGGTGAGGGTGTGGAGGGCGGGACTGAGGAGGGGTCGAGGGGCCTCCACCTGCGGTGGGGTCTCCAGAGCATTGATCTGCCCTGAGGGGCACCCATTCGGGGAAACAGCCGCAGGGTCCTGTCCTCCATGGGCAGTCTGGCTCTGTGGGGTCCATCACAGCTTCTTCTGCCCAACTGCTCCCTCCCCTCCTCCTCCTGGTTTCCCCCTCTGAGAGCTGCCCCCAGAGCAAGCCCTGTGGGACACAGAGGGTCACTATGGGTGGAAACCAATCAATAATCTCATGGGTGCAGAGCACACTTTGAGGAACACAGGGGAGGTGACACTAGCTACAGAGAATCTGAGTGGAGCGAGGGTTTGTAATCCTTGTGTAGGCTGGGGTTGGGGCTGATAGCGGGGTGGGGGGGATTGATACCACAGGATCCTGTGGGACTGAAAGTGAGGACCTGAGGGTGGCCGGGCAGAGGGAGTGCCCCATCCTCTGAGGTAGGAAGGTGGTCAGCTAGGGTGAGCACGGAGGAAGATGAGCAGGGGCTGATGCAGTCACGCAAATGTAACGTAAGAATCTCACTTTAGTATAAAATGTTTGTCTCCATTGCAAAGCCACCTCTAGCAACTAGGATCCCCTCTCTCCCCATCTGGAGTTGACGAGTGAAGAAAATCAAAAACTGAAGCAAAGCAGTCCACAGGACTAATGGACCACCAACACCACAGCCCTCCATCCTTGTCCTGGAGACCAGGAGAGTTAGATGGTGCCCATCCACCGCCTCAAACTGCTCTGGTTGAGCTCAAACTGGCAACTTGTGCACAGCTTGAAAGCCAATGGAAGTTGACTTCATGAAGAGAAGGCATTACAAGTTTGACAGGGACTGCTGGAACCCCGAGACCAGGGCCCTTCAAATCCAAAACAGAGCCCAGCTCCGGGAATCACCCCTGCCCAAGCAAGAGTCGAGCTGATAAAGTGAACGCATGGCACCTGTGAGGCAAGTGCTTCCCAGAGCAAACGGGAGCATTTGCCCTCAAAAATCAGGAGGGAGGGAGGGGTCAGGGAGGAGGCAAGAAGAGTGCTGTGTTATATTATTGTTAAACTGCTCTGCATGTTTCCACTTAAAACAAAAACCCTCTATATTAAAATTCATATATATATATGTGCATTATATGTGTATATATATATATATATATATATATATATTAGTCAAACCCAAGGTCAGAAAAAGGCATGCCCCGGGCTGCTGCTCGTGGCAAGGTCAGTGATCTGAAACCCATCAGAAAGACGCGGCTCAGCTGTCTGCTCCCATAGTGACAGCCTCAGAGAGCCGCAGGGGCCGTCGTGTGCTGTCCTACAGGGCCTCGATGATAGAAATCGACTCGATGGCAATGTTTTGAGTGCATTGAAGGTCAGAAACTATAGACAGTGATCTATAAACATCCTTCTCTCCTGTAAGGTGTCTGTAACACAATCAAAGGAAAACAATCGGTCTGCTCTCTAGATCTTCAATGGGACCATTTTCAGGGAGCCTGGCCACACACTGCCAGGCTGTGCCTCCTCAGATCCGCTGGCACTGCTAGGAAGGTTGTGGGCCCTGCAGGGGTGGGGGACTCTCCAGCCTGCTCCCCAGCAATAGAGGCACTAGGCCAAGACTGGAAGAGCCCCGGCGGGGGGAGAGTGGGGAGGTTGAGGCAGTCACTGTGCCCTGCTTCTGACACTCTTCATGTGGCTGCTATGGTCACCCTTGACCTCAGGGAAGGCCAAGGTTCACCAGGGCAGAAAACACTTCCTTTTTATGGTGAGGGCCATATCGGGTCTCAACTCCACTGCTAATTAGCTGTGGTCTCTAGCAAGTAACCCAGCCTTTCGGTGCACCCAGTTTCCCCAGTGCTATCTGGAGTCCCCAGAAGGGCCAGGTACAGCCAGGCTGCTTGCAGCTGGGCCAGAACCAGCAGCTGCCCTCACCGTGCCCTGAAGCCAGAAGCCCAGAACTCAAAGGCTGAGCTTTGCTGAAGGTCGTCCGACATGGCCTCTCAGCTTAAGTAAGGGGTCCCAAGCTCCAGGCTGCACAAGTTGCTCCCTGGAACACGTGGCCCGGGCCCCCAGTGTGGGCACACAGAAAGCCAGTTCACCTCTCAGGGGTTTGACAAAGCCACAGCACAGCAAGGGTCTCCCTGGAAGCCCCTCGACCCCATGCCCAGCACCTCCCCCAAACTCATCCCTGCTCCAGGCAGCTGGTACTCACTGTAGGTCCTGTCACCACTGCTGGGCCCTGGGGGCAGTGCTGGGCCACCACTCCAGCAGGCTCTCCGCTAGTGGGGCAGGCTGCCCCCTGGTGGCCACCCATCTTCACTTGGTGCAGAAAGATTGCAAACTTTGTTAAGAGGAGCTGAGAAGAGAGGAGAGGGGTCACAGGGGGCCCTGGCTGGCAGGCTGTGAGACACCTCAGTGAGTGACTGGGCAGGGCAGGACTGGACAGCCACAGAACTTGCCCCTCTACGCAGAGAGGGGAATAGGAAGCCACAGGTGTCCTCAGTCCAGACTGATGTTCCCGATCAGCCCATTGTGCATGTAGCCCCCCCTCCACCACCCGTCTTCATTCGGCTCCAGGGCACCTTCCTTGCCCCTAGCCCCTTCCTCACTAGGGTGTGCTCATAGTCCTCTCTCCTCTGGCAACCTGCTGCTGGCTGCTCAGCCAGCTCTGCAAGTCCTCAGCTTCCCTCAGGAAGCCCTGCAGTGCCAGCATCCTCTTCAGATCCTGGCCCCTGTGGTGACAGCCTGAGTCCCCCAACAGTTAGTGTGCATGTGTCCACACTATGCAGGACAAGGGACCCAATCAAAGGGGCTGCCTGAAGGACAAGGTTCTTCATGGTCTTTGCCCAGGCTGCTCCTCTGGATTCAAGAAGCAAACCCAGGCCAGGGGGAGTTGGGGCTGGCGAGGGTGTGGCTGTGGGGAAGGGCAGGTGACTGGAGCCAGGGAGCCGAGCCCCTGCCCTGCAGGCTCTCCTCAAAGGTTTGTGGGAAGAGGAAACAGTGAAGGCCTCATCTTTTCCTGACACATGTCTGCAGGCCGCCGTCACGGTTCTCTTCAAGGCAGGGGTAGCATCTAGGGGAATAAGCAACCCCAGCCAGTTTTCTGGTACCCACGGATGCAGTGACCCTCACTGTTGGGCTGCCAACTCCCGCAGTGTCTGCAGCTGCTTCCAGAGCCTCCCCTGCATCACACCCAGCTGCTCTGAGACCTCAGTTACAAGGATCTACATATAACTTCCTCCCTGGGGGATGGACAACAGAAAAGTGGGTGAAGGGAGACAAAATATGTAAGATCTGACAAATTATCAATTGTTCATGAGTGAGGGGGAAACAGGGAGGGCGAAGAGAAAAATGTGGACATGATGCCAGGGCCTTAAGTGGAGAGCAAATGTTTTGAGAATGATGAGGGCAATGAATGTACGGATGTGCTTTACACAACTGATGTATGTATGGATTGTGATAAGAGTTGTATGTGCCCCTAATAAAATGATTTTAAAAAAATTAAATCATTTAAATTTCTTAGGACAATGCCATTTGTATTTCAAAGCAACATTCACGAAAGCTATTTTTTCACCTTCACTATCTTCTATTTAGTTGTACATAGTGCAAAAACAATTCTTATGCCTTTTTATGAGATGTAATGCATGTAGACATAAATTTATGCATAATTAAAAATTTGAATGAACAAAATATTTTGTTAAAGAATTTGAACTTTTGTGAAAATCATAGAAAGCATATAGCACTTTATTGAAGGGTTGGGAATTTTTTCCTCTAATTTATTCTAGTATTTGGTCTGAGGTTCTTACGGCATATTCTGATTGTTGTCATGTAAGAGAATGTACATTCCATATAAGAGAAAACTTTCCTTATAATATTTTCCTATCTATTGCTTCCTGCTGTATCTCTCATTTGTTCTTTTATTATTTTTCCTATAAAAACCCAGGCTGCTTAATTTTATTCTTATTAATCATTTATATAAGTTAGGAAAATATTTATTATATATACATTTTTATTAAAAATCTTTTCTTGGAGACTCTTACAACTTTTGTTGCAATCCATATTGATTGCATCAGGCTTTTTGTACATATGTTGCCTTCATTCATTTATAGACATTTCTTTCCTTTTCTTTTTTAAAATCATTTTATTGGGGCTCATACAACTCATCACAATCCATACATACACCAATTGTGTAAAGCACACTTATACATTCATTGCCTTCATCATTCTCAAAATTTGCTTTCCGCTTGGGTTCCTGGAATCAGCTCATTTCCCCTTTCCCCTCTCCCCCTCTCACCCTGCTCCTCTTCCCTCATGAACCCTTAATAATTTATACATTATTATTTTCTCTTATCTTACACTGCGCGGCGTCTCCCTTCACCCAATTTTCTGTTGCCAATCTCCCAGGGGGGAAGTTATATGTAGATCCTTGTGATCGGTTTCCCATTTCTACACCCACTTCCCTCCCCGTATCGCTACTCTCACCGCTAGTCCTGGGGGGTTCATCTGCCCTGGATTCCCTGTGTTTCCAGTTCCCGTCTGTACCGCTGTGTATCTTCTGGTCTAACCAGGTTTGCAAGGTAGAATTGGGATCATGAGAGGTAGGGGGAGGAAGCGTTTAATAACTAGAGGAAGGTTGTGAGTTTCATTATTGCTACACTGAACCCTGAGTGATTCATCTCCTTCCCACTACCCCTCCGCAAGGGATGTCCAGTTGTCTACAGGTGGGCATTGGTCCCCCGTCATGCACTCCCCTCATTCACGATGATATAATCCCCCTCCCGCCTTTGTTGCTTTAAAACTGGTCCCCTCAGCCCTTCATGATCACACATGTTGGTGTGATGCTTCCATATGGGCTTTGTTGCTTCTGGGCCAGCTTTTTTACTTTCAAGCCTCTAAGACCCGGGAGGCTATATCGCTTGATAGCCAGCCACCATCAGCCTTCTTCACCACACTTACTTATGCACACATTCATCTTCAGCATTTATGTGGGGAAGGTGATCACACAATGATGGTTTTTGTTCTTTAGTGTCTGCTACCTGGTCCCTTCAACACCTCGTGTTCACTTAGGCTTGTGTGCTTCTTCTCTGTGGGCTTTGTTGCTTCCGAGCTAGATTTCAGCCTGTTTCCCTTCAAGCCTTTAAGACCCCCAGAGTTTCATTACATTGTGCAGAGAGTGGCTATGAGCCAAACTCACTCGACTGCACCCAACAACAATAACAACAGGACTTGTGCTTCTAACAATATGCTGAAGAAGACCTTAAGAGAATCTCCCCTTCGTTTAGAGCAGTAGCTCTCGACCTGTGGGTCGTGTCTATTTAGGGGGTCAAACAGCCCTTTCATGGGGTGGCCTGAATTATAGCAGTAGCAAAATTATAGCTATGATGTAGCAACAAAAATAATTTTATGGTTGGTTGGTCACGACTACATGAGGAACTGTATGAAAGGGTCGTGAGTAAGAATGTTGAAAACCACTGTCCAAGAGGAAGACTCAATTCTTGATACAGTTGAAGGGCAACAAAATAGACTCAGCCCCAATATAGATGGGATAGCACAGTGGCTGCAACAATAAACACAAGCCAAAGAAACACGCAAGGATGGCACAAGACGGGACAGTGTTTCATTATATTGACATAGAGTTGCTATGAGTCAAAACCCACAAGAAAAAAAAAAAACAGGACTTGTTTTTCTAACAATGTACCTAAGTAGACCTTAAGAGAATCTCCTATTAGTTTAGCGCAGCGGGCCTCAAACTGAGGGTCGTGACCCCTTTTGGGGCACGAATGACCCTTTCACGGCAGTGGGCCGTTCATTAAAGTGGAAAAATTAGAGTTATGATGTAGCAATGAAAATAATTTCATGATTTGGCAGTCACCACTACATGAGGAATGGTATGAAAGAGTCGTGGCATTAGGAAGGTTGAGAACCACTTCCCTAGAGGAAGACAGAATTCTTGGTAGAGTAGAAGGGCAGCAAAGGAGAGGCAGCCCCTACAAGATTGATTAGCCCAGTGGCTGCAACAATGAGCACAGGCAAATGAACAACTCTGAGCATGGCATTGGACTGGGCAGCATTTCATTATATTGTGCATAGAGTTGCTGTGACCAGAAACCCACTCGACAGCACTCAACAAAAATAACTACAGGACTTGTGCTTCTAAAATATGGTGAAGTAGGACTTCAGAGAAAGTCCTTTAACTTTAGAGCAGCAGTTCTCAACCTGTGGGTCGCGCCCCTTGGGAGGGTAGAATGACCCTTTCACGGGGGTGGTTGGATTCATAACGGTAGTTCAATTAGGTGACAATGTACCAATGAAAATAATTTTATGGTTGCTGGTCCCCACTAAATGAGAATCGATATGAAAGGGTAGTGGCATTAGGAAGGTTAAGAACCACTTCTCTAGGGAAAGACACAAATTTGGTACAGAAGGGAAGGAAGAGAGCGGCAGTCTCCAACAAGTTGGATTAGCACAGTGGCTGCAACACTGAGGCCAAGCACACAAGCACGGTGAGGGTGGCACAGGGCAGGGCAGCGTTTCATTATATTGTGCATAGAGTTGCTAAGAGTCAAAACCCACTCGACGGAACTTAACGACAATAACTACAGGACGTGTACTTCTAACAATATGCTGAACTAGATCTTAAGAGAAACTCCTCTAAATTTAGAGCAGTGGTTCTTAACTTGTGGGTCGCGACCCCGATGGGGTTTCAGACGAGCCTCTCACATGTGTTGCCCAATTCATAACAGTAGTGAAATCACAGTAATGGAGTAACAATGAAAAAAAATTACTGTTGGAGGATCACCACAACATTAAGAATTGTATAAAGGAGCCATGCCATTAAGAAGGTTCAGAAACACTGCCTGAGAGGAATACACAAAACGTGGTACTGCAGAAGGGCAGCAAGTGAGAGGCAGACCCTACAAGATGGAATAGCTCAGTGGCTGCAACAATGAATGCCATCAACGAACCACTGTGAGGACGGCACAGGACGGGGCAGCGTTTCATTATATTGTGCGTAGAGTTGCTGAGAGTCAAAACCCACTCGACGGCAACTAACAGCAACACAAAAAGAACTTGAGCTTCTAACAATATGCTGACGTAGATCTTAAGAGAAACACCTCTTAGTTTAGTGCAGGGTTCTCAGCCTATGAATCACGAACCCTTTTGGGGAGTGAGTGGGTTGAATGACCCTTTCACAAGGGTTGCCTGATTCATAAGATTAGCAAAATTACAGTTATGAAATATCAGCGAAAATTTTGTATGACTGGGGGTCCACCACTATTTTGGGAACTGCATGAAAGGGTCGTGGATTTAGGAAGATTGGGAACCACTGTCCGAGAGGAAGACACAAATGTTGGTAGAGTAGAAGGGCAGCAAAGGAGAGGCAGCCCCTCCAAGTTGGAATAGCTCAGTGGCTGCAACAACCAGCGCAAGCAAAGAACCACTGTGAGGAATGCACAGGATGGGGGAGTGTTTCGTTATATTTTGCATGGAATTGCTATGAGCCAAAATCCACTTGAAGGCACCTAAATACAATAACAACAGGACTTTTGCTTCTAACAATGTGCTGAAATATATCTTAAGAGACATTCTTCATAGTTTGGCGCAGAGATTCTCAACCTGTGGGTCATGACTCCATTAGGGTGATGAACTACCCTTGCACAGGGGTGGCCCAATTCATAGCAGTAGCTACATTACAGTTATGAAGTAGCAATGACGATAAATTTATGACTGGGATTGTACCCACTACATGAGGAGTGGTATAAAAGGCCTGTGGCATTAGAGGAAGGTTGAGAGCCACTGTCTTCGAGCAAGACAGAAATCTTGGCAGAGCAGAAAGGCAGCAAATGAGAGGCAGACCCCCAGATGATAGATTAGCGCAGTGGCTGCAACAATGAGTGCAGACAAGAAACCACTGTGAGGATGGCACAGGACGGGGCAGCGTTTCATTATCTTGTGTGTGGAGTTGCTGAGAATCAAACCCACAGGACAACACCTAACAACAATCACTGTAGGACTCATGCTTTTCACAATACGGTGCTGTAGATCCTAAGAGAAAATCCTCTTAGTTTAGAGCAGTGGTTCTCAACCTGTGGGTCGCGAGCCTTTGGGAGGGTCAAATGACCCTTTCACAGTGGAGGCCTGATTCATGACTGTAGCAAAATTAAAGTTACGAAGTAGCAATGAAAATAATTTTATGATTGGGGGTTCATCACTACATGAGGAAATGAATGAAAGGGCAGTAGAGGGGCAGCAAAAGAGAGGCAGCCCCCCAAAAGTTGGATTAGCCCATGGTTGCAACAATGACAACAAGCAAAATAACCACTGTGAGGGTGGCACGAGATGGGGTCACGTTTCATTATATTGTGTATAGAGTTGCTATGAGCCAGCACACACTCAAAGGCACCAAACAATAACAACAGGACTGTGCGTCTATGAATATGCTGAAGTAAACCTTAAGAGAAACTCCCCTTAGTTTAGACCAGTGGTTCTCAAACTGTGTCACAGTGCCTTTAGAAGACTAATGAACCTTTCACATGGGTGGCCTGATCCATAACAGAAGCGGAATTACAGTGATGATGTAGCAATGAAAATATTTTATGGTTGGGGAGTCACCACTACATGAGGACTGGTATAAAATAGTAGTGGCATTCAGAAAGTTGAGAACCACTATTCTTGAGGAAGACACAAATCTTGGTACGGAAGGGCAGGAAAAGAGAGGTAGTCCCTAACAAGATGGATTACCACAGTGGCCGCAACAATGAGCGCAAACAGAAGAACCACCGTGAGGATGCACAGGGCAGGACAACGTTTCATTACATTGTGCATAGGGTTGGTATGAGCCAAAACCCACTCGAAGGCAGCCAAAAACAAGAACAGGATTTGTGCTTCTAACAATATGCTGAAACATCCCTTAAAAAGAAACTCCTCTTAGTGTAGAATAGCAGTTCTCAAACTGTGGGTCGTGATGCCTTTTGGGGGTTGGGGTGGAGAAGGACTATATCACATGGTCGCCTGATTCATAACAGTAGCATAATTTTAGTTATAAAGTAACAAGGAAAGTAATTTTATGATTGGGGGGGGGGGGGGAAGGTCACCAATACATGAGGAATGGTGTGAAAGAATCGTGCATTAGGAAGTTTGAGAACCACTGCCCTAGAGGAAGACACAAATCTGGGTTCAGTAGAGTGTCAGCAAATGAGAGTCAGTCCCCCAAAAGATGGATTAGCACAGAGACAGCAACAATGAGTGAAAACAAAAGAAAAGTGTGAGGGTGTTAGAGGATGGAACAGTGTTTCATGATACTGTGCATAGAGTTGTTATGAGCCAACTTTGAGCCAAACCCACTCGACAGCCCCTAACAACAATAAGAACAGGACTTGTGCGTGTAATAATATACTGAGCTATACCACAGGAGAAACTCCTCTTAATTTAGAACAGCGGTTCTCAACCTGTGATTTGTGACCACTTTGGTTGGTTGAACAACCCTTTCACAGGGTGACTAGATTCATAAGACTTGCAAAATTACAGTTATGGAATAACAGTAGAAAAAAAACCTTTATGCTTTGGGGACCACCACTACAAATTGGGAAGTGTATGGAAAGGTCGTAGAAATAGGAAGGGTGAGAAACACTGTCCTAGAGGAAGACGCAAGTACAGTAGAAGGGCAGCAGAAGAGAGGAAGTCCCTACAAGACAGATTTGCACGGTGGCTGCAACAATGAGCGCAAGCAAAGAACCACCGTGAGGATGATGCAAGACTGGGCAGGCCTTTATTATATTGTGCACAGGGTTTCTATGAGCCCAAACCCTCTCCACGGCCCGAACAACAATAACAGGAGATATCATACATCTAAGAGTATGCTCAACTAAACCTTGAGAGAAACTGCTCTTAGTTTAGAGCAGCCGTTCTCAACTTGTGAGTGGTAAATCCTTTGGGGGTGTTCGAATGACCCTCCCATAGGCGTGGCCAGATACGTAACAGTAGCAAAATTACAGTTATGAAGTAGCAACAGTATAATTTTTTGGTTGTGGGGTCATTACTAGACGAGGAACTGTATGAAAGGGTCGTGGCATTAGGATTGCTGAAAACCACAGTCCTACAGGAAGACACAAGTCTTGATATAGTTGAAGGGCCGCAATATAGAGTCAGCCCCCAAATAGATGGAATAGCATAGTGGCTGCAGCAATGAGCTCAAGCTAAGGGAACACTGTGAGGATGGCACAAGATGGGGCAGTGTTACATTATATGGAGCATAGAGTTGCTATGAGTCAAAACCCACTCGACTGCACCTGACAACAAAACAACAGGACTTGTGTTTCTTATAATGTGCTGAAGTAGACCTTAAGAGAAACTCCTATTAGTTTAGTGCAGCGGTTCTCAACTTTTGGATCACGAGCCCTGTTGGGGGATGGATGAACCTTTCATAGTGGTCGCCCAGTCATAACAGTAGAAAAATTAGAGTTACAAAGTTGCAATGACAATAATTTTATGATTTGGCAGTCAGCACTATATGAGGAACGGTATGAAAATGTTGTGGCATTAGGAAGGTTGAGAACCACTGCCCTAAAGGAAGACACAAATCTTGGTAGAGTAGAAGGGCAACAAAAAATAGCCAGCCCCCCCAAATATGGCTCCAACAATGAGCACTAGCAAACAACCACTGGCAGGATGGCACAGGTCTGGGAAGCATTTCATGATATTGTGCATAGAGATGCGATGAGCCAAAACCCCTCCGCGGAACTTAACAACAATAACAACAGGGCTTGTGTGTTTAACAATATGCTGAAGTAAATCTTAAGAGCAACTCTTCTTAGTTTACAGCAGGGTTCTCAACATTGGGTCGTGAACACTTTCAGGTGGGGGGTGTTTCGAATCACCCCTTCACAGTGATGGCCTGATTCATAACAGTAGCAAAAGTACAGTTATGAAATATCAATGAATATAATTTTATGATCCATAACAGAGGCAAAATTACAATTATGATGTAGCAATGCAAATATTTTATGGTTGGATGTCACCACTACACGAGGAATGGTGTGAAGTGGTTGTGGCATTTGGAAAGTTGAGAACCACTGCTCTAGAGGAAGACACATATCTTGGTACAGAAGGGCAGGAAACGAGAGGCAGTGCCCAACAAGATGGATTAGCACAGTGGCTGCAAAAATGAGTGTGAGAAAAAGAACCACTGTATGGAAGGCACAGGATGGGAAAGCATTTCATTACATGGTGCATAGAGTTGGTATGAGCCTAAACCCATTTGAAGGCACCAAACAACAGGATTTGTGCCTCTAACAATATGCTGAAGAAGACTTTAAAAGAAACTCTTAGTGTAGAGTAACAGTTCTCTAACTGTGGGTCACGACGTCTTAGGAGGGAACAATGAGCATTTCACATGGGTGACCTGATTCATAACAATAGCAAATTTATAGTTATGGAGTAACAAGGAAAATAATTTTATGACTGGGGGGGTCACTAGTACATGAGGAATGGTGTGAAAGAGTCATGACATTAGGAAGGTTGAGAACCACTGCCCTAGAGGGAGACATAGATCTGGGTACAGTAGAAGGGCAGCAAAAAGAGGCAGCCCACAGCACGATGGAATACAACAGTGACTGCAACAATCCGCGCAAGCAAAAGAACCACTGGGAGGATGGCGCAGGACAGGACACCTTTCCATCATATTGTGCTTAGAGTTGCTAGGCGTCGAAAGCTACACAACAGAATCTAACAATAACTATAGGATTTGTGCTTCTGACAATAGGATGAAGTAGATATTAAGAGAAACTCCTCTTACTTTAGACCAGCGGTTTTTAACCTGTGGTTCGCGACCACTTTTCGCAATCGAATGACCCTTTCACAGGTGTGAAATGATTCATAACTGTAGGAAAATTACAGTTATGAAGTAACAATAATGTTATGATGGGGGTCACCACTACATGAGGAACTGTATGAAAGGGTCATGGCATTAGGAAATTTGACAACCACTGCCCTAGAGGAAGACACAAGTCTTGGTATAGTAGAAAGGCCACAAAAAAGAGGCAGCTACCCAAAAGTTGGATTAGCACAGTGGCTGCAACAATGCGCACAAGCAAAAGAACCACTATGAGGATGGCATAGGATGGGAAAGCGTTTCATTATATTGTACATAGAGTTACTATGAGCCAAAACCCACTCGATGGTGCCTAACACCAATAACAACAGAACTTGTGCATTTACCAGTATGCTGAATTCTATCTTAAGAGAATCTCCTCTTAGTTTAGAGCAGGGGATCTTCACCTGTGTGTCGCAACCCCTTTGTGGATATGGAATGAAAATTTCACAGGGGTGTCGTGACTCATAACAGTAACAAAATTACAGTTATGAAGCTGCAATGAAATCATTTTATGGTTGGGGGGGGTCACCACTAAATGAGAATCGGTATGAAAATATCATGGCATTAGGAAAGTTGAGAACCACTGCTCTAGAGGAAGTCCCAAATCTTGGTATGAAAGGGCAGGAAAAGAGAGGCGGTCCCCAACAAGATGCATTAGCACAGTGGCTGCAACAATGAGCGCAAGCAGAGAACCACTGTGAGGATGTCACAGGACAGGGCGGCGTTTCATTATATTGTGCGTAGAGTTGCTATGAGACATACCCACTCGACGGCACCTAACAACAACAACCAATGGACTTGAGCTTCTAACAGTATGGTGAAATAGACCTGAAGAGAAACTCCTCTCAATTTAGAGCAGCGGTTCTCACCATGTGTGTCGTGACCCCTTTGGGGCTTAGACGAACCCTTTACAGGGTTGCACTATTCGTAACTTGTAACAAAACGAGAGTTACGAAGTAGCAAAGAATATAATTTTATGATTGGGGGTCTACCACTACAAAGGAAACTGTATGAAAGTGCCGTGGATTTAGGAAGGTTGAGAAGCACTGTCCTAGAGGAAGACACAGATATTGGTAGAGTAGAAGGGCAGCAAAGGAGAGGCAGCCCCTACAATTTGGAATAGCTCAGTGGCTGCAACAATGAGCGCAAGCAAAGAACCACTGTGAGGAATGCACAGGACGGGGCAGCGTTTCAGTACATTGTACATAGAGTTGCTGTGAGCCAAAATCCACTCGACGGCACCTAACAACAACAGGACTTGGGTGTCTAACAATATACTGAACTACATCTTAAAGAAACACCTCTTAGTTTAGAGCAGCGGTTCTCAACCTGTGGATCGGGCCCTCTTTGGGGGTTGAGATACCCATTCACAGGGGTCGGTCTCTTCTTCATAGTAGCAAAATTACAGTTATGAAGTAGCAACGAAAATAATTTCACGAATGGATGTTCACCACAACATCAGGAACTTCATTATAGTGCTAAGGCATTAGGAAGGTTGAGAACCACTGGTTTAGAGCATAGGAAATCTGATGCAATACTGCATATTTTAACACACATGAAGTTGGAAAATAAAGGAAATTGGGAGAGGACAGTAGTATCAAATTCCTATGAGTCAGAATTGCTCTATATCATAGAGTAGCTAAGACAATGAGAAGAAATGACAAAGTCAAAGAGCTGAAGAGAAAATTCCATAGGACACGTGGCAACAGCTTTATGCTCTTGTTAGACCCTCGAGGCCTCCTTATCTTTTGTTGGCTTTCTTAAGCCCATCCCCACCACTGTGAATAGTCTTCATTAAACTCTCTTTAATTAAACCTTCTGCATGGTTTGTTTTCTGCTAGAACCCTCAGAGATATCATTTAATTTTCTGGATTGCAATTCATCTCTAGCATACAGAAATCTTTCAAGAGTTTGTTTTATGTTTTGTTTTCATCCACAATAGCATTTCCTTCCAGATTTGTTTGTCCTTGAAACATGATCAATAGTTCTTTCCTCTCCAATGAAACCCAAGTGATACGCTGCCTGACTGCCTATGAAGTTCATGTGTAGCCTACATGGAGATCCCAACCATTCCCTAGACAAGTGTTTCTCAAACTTCCGAATGCCATGATTCTTTCATACAGTTCCTCAGGTTGTGTTTACCCCGATCATAAAAATTATTTCATTGCTAATTCATCACTGTAATTTTGCTACTGCGATGAACCAGGCAACCCCTGTGAAAGTGTCATTGGACCCCCAAAGGTGTCGTGACCCACTGGTTGAGATCCACTACCTTAGACCAACGTATGGCCCGAGGGCTGTATAGGGCCCCCCAAATAATCAATTGCTGCCAGCATCACACATCTCACCAACGAGAAGCATTTGTAGCCATCACCTTAGGGGTGAGTTCATTAAATATTTGACCTCTATGGCCCCATGAATGATGTTATAAATCACCACATGGTCCTTGGCAGAAAAACAGGTTTCCAGCTCCTGCTCCAGACCAAAGGTTCCCAAACGTATTCTGCCTACTGCCCTCTTTTCAGAAAAAGAAATTACTCAGGACCCCCCAGCAATGAAAGAATTTTGTACTATAGCCCACCATCCAGGATAAAATGTAGATATCTGCTTTGTAGATCTCTGGATTTTTCTGTGCCCAGTAGGTGGGTGGTGTTGCCCACTTTGGGAAACGAGACTCTAGGAAAATCAGGTGTGTTTTCACTCTCTCTGTAAGAATTTCAGTTGAGGAGCAAGATCTGTCTTGAAAGAAGTGTATCCAGATTGCTCCTTAGAGGCAAGGATGGCTAGACTTCATCTCACATCCTTGGGCATCAGGAGCTATGAGGAGCAACATCATGGAAAAGGGCATCATGCTTGGTAAAGGAGCGCCCAAAAGGGGAGGACCCTCACCAAGATGGATGGACAAAGTTTCTACAACAACACACTAAAACATAACAATTGTGAGGCTGGCACAGGAGCAGGCAGTGTTTCTTTCGGTTGTATGTAGAGTCGCCACGAGTTGAAACCAACTTGACAGCATCCAACAAAACCAGATGTGGAGAAAGCATGGCCTGGTCTGTGTACAGTGGCCCCACCAAGGTTCCTCATCAGTTGTGTTTGAATGGGCCAGGTGCTCTCACAAACCTCCTCTTCAATAGACAACTTAGAATGTTTGCTTTGTGCCCAGGAACCATCCTGAAATTTAAAATGACCATTTGGCACTGAGTTGATTGCGATTCATGGTGAGTCATAGGACTTTCAATGGGCATAACCTTTCAGAAACAGATGGCCAGGCTTTTCTTCCAAGGTATTTCTGGGTGCGCTTGAACCTCCTCAGTTTCTGTTAATGGCCAAGTGTTTTAACCATTTGTACTCTCCAGGGATGACTCACAGCTCTATATATCCTTAAAACTGACATCTCTCCTCTCTTTGGAAAGCCATGGCAATTGTTCTCTTTCAGTAGATTTACCTTCTTTAAATATAGGAATGACATATACTTCTACCACCTCACAGAAAATGTCAGAAACTCGTAGCTCTCATTTAATAATGGCGTGGGTGATTACATATTGGGCTGCTAAGCCCAAAGCCAACAGTTCAAAACCACCAGCCACTCTCAGGGAAAAACATGAAACTTTCCAATCCTATAAAGTTATAATCTCAAATACCCACAGGAGCAGTTGGACCCTGTCCTATAGGGTAGAACTCAGGTCATGGGGAGTCAGAGTGGATTCGATGGCAGTGAGTTTGGTTTGGTTTTTGGACTCCCCTCCTACCACAATAGCTCACAATTACTAAGTGCATGTTATGTACTAGTGTTCTAAGCATTGCATGTACATTCACTCATTTCATCCCACGGGTGGTGGTGTGGGTGAAGCATTAGAACTGCTAACCAGAAGGTCGGTGGTTCAAACCCACCAGCTGTTCTTCGGAATCAAGATGGGGCTGTCTGAGCTCATAAAGATTTTCAGGGTCGGACGTCTGCAGGGACAGTTATTACTTTATCCTGCTGAGTTGCTATGAGTCTGAATGAACTCTAGAGAAGTGGGGTTTTGGTGACTTTTGCAACCCCTTTAAGAGGAGCGCTGGCGGGGCAATAGAGAAGCCCTTGACTATTTACCACTAGCATACCGAAACCCTCATCAGCTTCCCATGAGAATGATGCGTCAATTTGCTCCAGTATCAGTCACAGCCTATGGGAACGCCTATAGAATGGTTCCACTCTGTCCTCCAGGCTCACTATGAGTTGGAATCGACTGACCCATTGGTAGTGCATCAGCTTCTGTCTATAGGTGAGAACACGAATGCACAGAGAAGTGAAGCCATCTGGCCCAGGGGTAACCAGGTTATCCAAGGGAGAGCTGGAATTTAAATCCAAGCAGACCCCTCAGAGACTACAGGCTTAGCTCTACCGTCTGCTGATATCTGGACTAAGAGTGGTTGGATTTTGCCTCCTTTGCCCTACACATCATCTCCACTGTCCCCTATTAAGCAAAATTAGCTTGAGTATTGAACAGGCACCCTCCAGCCCTGCCCGATTGCACACGCGCAGGGGAGAAAAGGATGGGGAGATCACTGGGCTGTTTTAGCTGCCACCTCTACTCGCACTGCGCCAACACACCCACAACGAAGTCAGAGAAAGTATTCTTGGCCTTGTAACCACTCCTCAGCCCTGACACCTTGCAGAGAGCCAAAGCCACTCTCTTGGACACCCACTCGACTGCTACCTGGGAACTTCCCATGGAGCATTTGGGGACAAAGGAGAGGGAGCACGCCTGCAATGTAATTAACATTATGACAACTTGTTCCCCCCTTGGAGAATGACACCATTAGCTGCTTCAATTGTGCATGAAATGTAAATTACACGACTCAGGGGTATCACATCTGAGCAGCCATGATGCTAAGCGACGAGGCTCTCCATCGAGCAGCCCCTCCCCAAGCAGCAGGAACTAAGAAACCCAAGCCCTGAGGCCGACAGCTGAGACCGAGTTCCTGTGGTTTTGAGTGTGCCTACTTCACAGAGCCCACAAGGGAGGATCTTTCCGGGTGGCCCTGGATGCCAGGCTGGGATGTTCCAGCCACCTGCTGTCATCACCCTGGCCCTCCCATTTTCTTTAAAGGGAGTCGAACGCTGGACAGCACTCTTTCCTCTCTATCTCTCAGAAAATTAGGAAAAAGGGGTGGTGGCTGTGGTTGTGGTAATATCCTTCTTGCTAAGGAGTTTTGGTGATGCTGTGGGTTAAGCATCCCGCTACTAATCACAAAGCCAGCAGTTCAAACCCACTAGCTGCTCTGAGAGGGAGAAAGATGAGGCCGTCTGACAATGGACAAATTTATAGTGTCAGAAACCCACAGAGGCAGATCCAAACTCGTCCCCCAGATTATTTCCATAGCCATTCTGCCTCCCATTCATTACTCTGTCTGGCTCAAATTACTCCGTGTTCACTCCCTGGCCAGCCCCCCACAGTTCCCTACCGCCTTTCACCACGAACTCTCTGGACACTACTCAAAATCAGCTTGAGACACTGGATCAGCCACACTTCTTTGTGGCCCATGAAAGAACTTTCCAAAACCTCATGTCACAAGCAGGTCCACTTGCTTTTAGAGAAGAGGCATAGGCGAAATTGTATGTTTCCACCTTGAGAGGGGCAAGCACCACCATGTACAATTAGTAGGTGACCACCAGTGTGTCACTTTTGTGGTCACCACACATCTCCTTTGGGGACCCATTTGCCCCTCTCCTAGCATCCTGATCCCTGGTGCCATGGCTAGACTGGGATGGGAAATCCATGGGCTCAACCAGGAACTTCCAGGTGGAATCAGAGCCACTGTCCCCTCTGCAGAGCCTCTGTGAGGACAGGGAGTTTGGAAACACAGCCTAAAGCTGCAGTAGGATAAATTTAAGAAATGATCACGCATTTACCCTAATGTCAACTGTACAAATCCCACAACCACCCTTCAAATGCCCTGCCACTGAGCAGAGCAAAAAGCAGGAAGAGCCAAAACCTACATATGGGTACAGGAAGACCTCTGGAAGGTGTCCCTGTGGGGGGCCCGGGAAGGGGGAGAGTGGAGTTGAGGAGGCTCAGGGGCTCAGGCTCAGGCTGGGAAAGAGCCAGAGTTCCTAGTTTGACTCTCTCTTTGTCTCTCTGCCTAACCACCCACCTCCCACCCAGTCCAGGAGATTCTTTGAACAAGACCCCACAGGGTCAGAGGTGAGAGCTGTCAGCTCCTGTTACTACCCTGACTTGGGAAACCTCTCTCATTCTGGAAATTCATATATTTTCTTGGGCTTTGATCAAGATCCAGGTCAAGCCTCCCCTCCCCCTTTTCTCACAGAGGCACTTGGTCAGAATGGCAAATAGCCCTCAACTGTGCCATGCACTCCGCCTCTTCATTCCCTGTTCCCTTCGAACCATCTGCTGCAAAAAAAATCACAAAACAGCCCGATGGAGGGCGGGTCAGTGCTTCTTTTTCAGACTTCCCTCTCATTCTTTCTCTGGTCGCATCATCATTCCAGGTACAGCAAACCCATTACTGTCCAGTCAATTCCAACTCATGGAGACCCTATGTAAGTTTTCCAACGTTGTCCAACATTACTGGAACACACAGCCTCATCGTTTTCCTTGAAGCAGCTGGTGGTTTGAACTGTCAACCTTTGAGCTAGCAGTTCAACATTTACATGACATCCCTTCAGAGTGGTGAGTCATAGTCTGCAGACACCGTGGGCAAGAATCATTGTTCTGGCTTATTTTCATAAGGTGGGATTCTAGGTAGGCAGGTGTGACGCAGGTGTAACTGGAAGTCGACTTGATGGCAACAAACAACAACAATGATGTCATTGTTTTGGGACTTGGGAACTGAGACCTCTGAAGCATGGGCTAAGTAACAGCTACTTCAGGTTTGTTAGGTACTTCATTGCTGAGCTCTGTTCTAGATACTGGGAATACAGCTAGAAGGAAGGTGGCATCTCTGTTCCTGGGGTTGAGAGATGAGAGGGGTTGGGAAACTTCCTGTCCTGTTAGTAGTGGGTGTAGACATTGTTTCTGCTGTTAGATGCCATTGAGTCAGTTCCAACCCCTAGCCACCCTATGGATAATAGAACGAAACACAACCCAGTCCTGCCCCATCCTCTCAATTGTTGTTATGTTTGAGCCCCTTGTTGCAGCCACTGTGTCAATCCATTGGCCGAAGTTCTTCCTCATTTTCACTGCCTCTCTGCTTCACCTAGCAGGACGTCCTTCCTCCTCCAGGGACTGGTCTCTCCCTAACAGTATGTCCAAGGTACGTGAGGGGAAGCCTCACCATCCTGGCTTCTAAGGAGTATTCTGGCTGTACTTCTAACCCACATTTGTTTGTTCTTTGGCAGTTCATAGTACTTTCAATATTCTTCACCAGCCTCCCAATTCAAATGCATTGATTCTTCTCTGATCTTCCTTTTCAATGTCCAACTTTCACGTGCATAGAAGGCCATCGAAAATATGACTAAGATGGCTTTAGTCAGGTGCACCTTAATGTAACATTCTTGCTCTTAAACACTTTGAAGAACACTTTTGAAAGAGGTCTCTGGCGGCAGCACGCGGCCCGTTTAAGGGTGAGGAGGAGGGGCGCACAGGTGGAAGCCCATGGCCCCTTTAAGGCTTGGCCTACTTGGCAGCAGCTGGAGCCTATTGAGAACATGACAGGAGGCCAGCCTGCACTTCCTATAGAGGTAAAGGGCTCAGTCTGAAGGCTGTGAGCCAGCCTCGGAGCCGCACTGCCTCCATGGGCCATAATGAACTAATGCGCAAGGCCTAGGACTTCAAAGACCAGGTGTGGCCTGTGCAGCCTTCCCGCCCCTTCCCAGACTCCTGCCCACCAGGGAGGGCCTTGCCACCATGACCCCTGATGTGGGTCTGCAGCCCACCAGGCACCTGGCCAGCCACCAGGATCCTCGCCCTGCCCAGCTGACCCACCCAGGACCACACTCCAGACCCCCTGCCCCCACCCTGGGCCTGCTCACCACCAAGACTCTGCCCTGGGCCCGCTGCCCACCCAGGAACCTGCATCAGGGCCCTTGACAACCCTGGGTCCAGTCCAGGCCGGGCACACACCTGGGATCCCTGTTCCAGGTCCCTGCCCACCTGGGTCTGGGCCTGCCACAAAGACCCTGACCGAGGCCCTCTGCCTACCCAGGAAACACCCCCTGCCCAGCTAGCCCCTGGCTCATCTGGGCACTGCCCCAGGCCCCCTGCCTGCCCAAGATCTTGTGTTAGCCTGACTGGCCATGGAGGATGGAGAGGAAGAGGGACCCTGCCCAGGCCCCTGCACCCAATCCCACTTGGGAAGCCCGGGGTTGGTCCAGCCCCAAAGGTGGCTCCCCTCCTCCAGGCCCACATACCCAGAACTCCATTGGGCCCACTGCTTACCTGAGGCCTCCCCATCAAGGGCTTGGGATATGTAACCCCAGCCTGGGATGGGCTCCTAGCTTGCTAGAGCCCCATGCCACTCTCCTTAAGCCCCAACTATTTAAGATCCCTAGAAAGTGCCTGTGGGCGCCCTTGTTGCGTATCACTCTGGCTGTAAGGGGCTAGGCTGTAGCTCTTGAAACTTGTCTTCTCCATTCTGAACCTTTAGGACATTGGTCCTTCCACAGGGCAGTTCTACAGAAGTGGCAGGGAACTCTATTCCCGAGTGGAGTTGGCCAGGTTTGAGTGGGGGGTGCCCTGGCAGGGACCCCAACTTGGGAGAACAGCCCATCTCCCCTTTCTCTTTCCCAGCTGCAAAAAAAGAAAAAAAGAAAGAGATCTCAAACAGCAGATTTACCCAATACAATACAGCCCTTGAGTTCTTGACCGGGGCTCGCATGATCATTTATTGTGGACCCCAGAAAGAAGATAGCTCTGATCACTTCAGCCTTTTCTCCATTTATCATGATCATGTTGTAGATGACAGGGTCATAATTACATATAAATATGTCCCTGGGACCCAGCTCCTGGGGAGTCCCAAACAACTTGATGTAAAGAAAATAAGAGAGAGAAAACAAGCACTCTGAGTTCTTGGTTGGAAGGACAGTCCTTTGTGAATAGAGGGCTGCAAGGATATTGGAGTTCCTGAAGGGGGACAAAAAGTTCCACACACAACTATTTAACAAATCATTTGCCGTTGGAACCCACCCAGGGACACCATGGAGGAAAGGCCTGGCAACCTGCTTAAAGCCTATAGTCTTGAAAGTCCTATGCAATGCACACATGGGGGCACCATGAGTCAGAATCAAGTCTCTCATGCCTGTTTTGGTTTGGGGCGAGGAGCTATTAGAAGTAGTGGGGTATAATGTTGAATCCCAAAAAAGGAAGGATTTGGTCACCATTAAAGTGACTTCTGACCAAATTACTAACAATCATAGGGACTTTTGTGGGAGAAAGATGAGGAGTGCTACTGCTGTAAATATTTCGTGTCAAAAACCCACAGACAGTTCTACCCTGTCCTATACAGTCGCTGACTTGCTGTCAACTGGATGGCACTAAGATAGCACCTATCTGCTGAAAGGTTGCCATGCGGCAGGACTTGTGCCAAGTCCACTATGGTTATGCCTATGATCTTTGTGGGAGACAAAGCCCTGCTTATGTTTAATGTCTCTGTTGTCAGATCGCTCCATTGTCCAGTCCTGGCTCTATGTCCTTCTAGCTCCATGACCTGGGACAAATCATTGAACCCCCTTTGCGCTGCTGTGTGTAGAAGGGAAGTGAAAAATAGTGCTTAGGTTGTGTGTTCGAGGTTGAGTTTGAATGCATCAATAGATAGAAAGACCTTGTTGTTGTTGTTAGTCTCCAGTAAGTCAAATTTGACTCCTTTTGACCGTAGGTCTGATAGGACAAATCACTGCCCAATCCTATGCCATCTTCCTGCCCATCGGCAGGTTTGAGGTCATTGTTGCGATTATGGTGCCAGTCCGTGTCATGAAGAGTTTCCCCAGATCCACATGATGTCCTCTTCTCGCAACTGGTCTTTCCTAACGACATGACAACATTTTGCCATTCTCTCTTCTAAGAACATTCTGTGAAGAGTGTCCTGGCTCAATTTCCTCCAGGACTGATTTGCTCATTCTCCTGGCCACACACAGTATACTCCACACACGGTCTTTGCCATCACTGCCATTCAAATGCCTCAATCCTTCTGAGAATCCTGGTCCTCACTGTTGTCCCCATGAGAAACTCCATTTCTCGCAGCTTGCTTCAGATCTGCTGAAGTGGAATCTGAGTTTCTGTTAGGCCCCAAGGGCATTGTATTTGTGTGCCTGCTAGAAGCACGGCTGGGGAACAATGTCTGGCCCATAGTAAGTGCTGTATAATTATTGGTTGTGATCAGTGTCATTATTTATTACTCCATCTAATCTTTCCAGCACACTCACAGGTCAGGAAACCAAGATTCTGAGCCTGCCAGTGCCTTTGCTGAGGTTACCCCTCAGGAGAGGGCAGGGGCTCCATGCAAATCGAATATAGGATCAGGCCAACATTTGGATCACTCTGAATGGAGACACAGTCAATGCTCATTAACCAGTCACTCCCCATTGCTTTCGTCACCCAATCCTTATCAACCGTGACTCTGCTTGCTGTCTATGGATTTCCCTATGGATTCTGCATATTTTATATCAATCTCATTATGGTCTGACTTGTTTCACTCAGCAGAAGGTGTTCAAGGTCCCTGCATGGTGTAGCATGTTCCAAAACATCATTCCTTTTTAAAGGCTGAATAATATTCCATTGTATGACTTAGATATTGTTTGGTTTATCCATTCTTCGGGCCCCAGGCGCTTTGGTAATAGTCACCTTTCAGCTATTGTGGGTAGTGCTGCAGTGAAATTGTATACCACATCTCTTTGAGTCTCTGTTTGTTATTCTTTGAGGTATATGCTTAGATGTAGAATTGTGAGGTGGTCATGGATTTCCTCTTCCTTGGATCCATGATCAACGCTCATGCAAGCAGCAGTCAACAGCTTAAAAAATGCATTGCATTGTATTGGCTAAATATTCACAAGACCTCTTTAGAGTATTGAAAAGCAGGGATGTTATTTTGAGAACTAAGGTGCATCTGACACAAGCCATAGTATGTTCAACACTTCCTATGCATGTAAAATTTGGAGATTAAATAAGGCAGACCAAAGAAGAATCAATGCATTTGAATTACGGTGCTAGGAAAAAAGAACCATAGAAAGTACTATGGACTACCAGAAGCACCAATAAACTTGTCTTGGAAGAAGCACAGGCCACATGCTCCTTAGAAGTAAGGATGGCCAGATTTTGTCACCCTTTGGATATGTATTTTCAACATGCTGTCAGGAGAGACCAGGCCCAGGAATAGGACATCATGCTTGGTAAAGTGGAAGGGCAATGGAAAAGAGGAAGGCTCTCATGGGATGGATGGACATGGGGGCTGCAGTAATGGGCTCAAACATAAGAACAATTGTGATGATGGTACTGGGTGGCGTTGTGTTCTGTTTGACATAGGGTTGTTATGAGTGGGAACCAACAGGACCGACCCTAACAACAATAGTAAATCTCTGACTTGTTAAGAAGAAACAAGCATTTTTCATTTCCTCTATGAGCCATGCAGTGAGAAGACCCTGAAGGTCCAGATAGAAACAGCACTTGACCCCTACCCATGATGGGTTCCCAGTCTAGGGGTGAGGCAGCAGATCTCCACTTTTGGATGAGACCTATGCAGCCCTCTTGGGGTTCTAGTGTGTGCTGGAGAGACTCCAGTTAACTTTGCTTTTCTCTATACCCGCCTTTAGGGAAGTGGAAGAACTTTAGAATAAAGCATCCCCCGAGATTTCTGTTGCACAATTAGACAAAAGGAAACCAATGGTGGCTAAAGAGAGTGAACAGAGAATCCAGAGCTGTGTCCGGGTCCTTGGCCATGCAGCTATCAATCAGCACAGTTGAGTTCAGTAATCAGGAAGCGAAGATCCTCAATATCTGGATCCAGTAGGTATAGAAGGCGTAGCTTCAAAGATAAAGAAGGATAAACCCTCTTTCGCTTTCAGGAGGAACTCACCCAGGGAGAACTCATTCAGGTGGGACTGCACTAAAGCCTTAGAACTGGGAGGGTCCATAGGAGCATGTTTACTGCCAGAACGGTGGCTTCCCATTCAAGAGCTTCTATCATATTCCAGCTCATGAATGGTCCTTCGAGTGCCTTGGTTCTTTTGCTGTGACTTCTGTGGCATCACTTGAACTCTCTCTCCATCCCCTCCAGCCAGGAGCAGTGGCAGGAAAAATCTATTAGGGAGAAGTGAGAGAGTGAGCTAGGAGATATTCCGTACACAGATTGCAGTCTCCTTCAGCAAAGGCCCTGTGGGGTGGGGACTTAACTTTTCTGATTCTCTCCTGTTAGAAGTCAACACGGAGCTAAAGAAGCATGAATGGAAGAAAGCAGGATGATGAGCTGACAGCTTTTCCATAAGGAAATAATAGCCGGAAGGGCTCCAAGTTGGGATGAGGGGATGGTGGGGAGGGGAACACACGTGCTGCTACCAAGAGGAGAGTGAGGAGCAAGAGACCAGTAGAGGCTAGTCTCAAAGCCATCTCCAATAACATTTCCCCAACAGGCTGTTTTCCTCTCTCCACTCTAAACACGTCAGCCTTCACCTCCACCAAGCACCGAAACTCCAATGCAGCCTTTATCTGCCCATTCCTCCCACCAATTGGTCCAGTTTACTATGGGAACTATGGGAGTAGTAACGGGTTCCCTCTAATACTACCTACCTCCCTGATTTCAGCACAGATCAATCAACCCGTCCCCGCAGCCCCATATCTAAGGGGAAGGTCCTAGGGGAGAGTAAGGAAAAGATAGATTCAACACAGGACTAGAACAATAGTGAAAAACTTACAAAGAGAGCGAGTGATGTAATTCCAGAGTATTAGTCAATTCCTTTTGTCCTTCCAGCTACCATCCTCTCGCCCAGCTTAACTCCCTGAAGGAGGAAGGATCTCTCAGTGGGTGTCTGCAAAGGTGAGGTTCCAGGCCACTTGGGGGCTTCTGAGGGTTCCCTTCCAAATTTGCCTTCCCTCCCTTCAAAAGAAAGTCACTGGAATTCACCAGCCAGAGTTGGCAAGGCTACCACTGAGTTGCCCAGTTAAGGTTTATGTCCTGGGGAAGACTGTAGCTCACAAAATGCCTTCAAAGGATTGTTTCTTCCCTACAAGCTCTTCCAGAATCTTGTCATTCTACATCCCAAGTTGGAGTCTATGTTTCCTCCTTTGAACCCACGCCAGCCTTATGGCTCTCCAGGAGTCAAGTTTGGCAGGTGAGGTGCGGTGTGACTTCTGAGGTAATACAGCTCCCACCTGGCTCTTTCTCTGTACAAGACCCTCGGAGTCCAGTCCCCTTGCTGTGAGGAAGTGTGATGAAGAAGCCACATGCAGATGCTGACACTAGTCCCTCTTAAAGTCCCAGCAAACACCAGTGGCCATTGTCAAGTACACCAGTGGGGAAGCTGTGTGAGATGTCTCCATCATAAGCCACTGCCAGACGGCAACCACACAGAAGAATCTGCTAGCTTAGTACTGCCAATCCCCAGAACCATAGGAAATGATGACTGATGAGGAAGATAATAATTGACTCCAATTTTGTTTCAAACTGGAAGAAATGTGCTGCACAGCACCGGAGTTGTAGCTCTGGAGCCACAGTCCCGATGCAGATGTATTAAATAATTTATTATCTAGTGATTGTTCCTGGTCCTCACCCTTCCCAGCTTCCCTGTGCCCACCCAGTCCAAGCAGCTGCTTCATCACTTATTCTGTAAAAGTATGTGAGGGTAAGTCAGAAAGCATTGCTCTAAAACCACAGACACTTTATTAAACAAAAATATCAAAATGTGAAGTGACTGTTTCTAGACATAGCCGCCATCTTGATCTACATCGGGGAGGCAAACTTTTGAGATAGAAGAGCCTACTTTTTCTCTCACAAAAATTGAAACATTCTTTGAGATAAAAAAAATATATTTTTGCAACTTCAATCACCATTATCTGAATAATCACTGTCCTTGAAAAGGTTTCCATTTTACTTCAGAGCCACATGCATGGACCGAGAGACCCGCAGTGTATCCCTGACCCCTGCTCTATAGACTTCAGTAATTGTTCTCTGAGGGATTCTCTGCTCATATACACTTCTAGTCACACGACATACCATGACCAACAGGGTCGTTCAAACCCTCTCCAGAGATTCTTCAAGGGTGTGTGTGTGTGTGTGTGTGTGTGTTTGTGTGTGTGTGTGTGTGTGTGTAAAAAGAACACGAAGTCAGAAGACATCCAGAGATTATGGAAGGGTATGAGTGTGAACGTGTGTGTGTCTGTAAAATGGACACGAAGTCAGAAGCCCTCTACAGATTCTGCAAGGGTGTGTGTGTTTGTATGTAAAAAGGACATGACTTTAGAAACCCTCCAGAGATTCATCAAGGGTGTGCGTGTGTGTGTGTGTGTGTGTGTGTGTGTATAAAGGACAAGATGTCAAAAGCGCTCTAGAGATTCTTCAAGGGTATGAGTGTGAGTGGGTGTGTAAAAAGAACACGAAGTCAGAAGCCCTCTGAAGATTCTGCAAGGGTGCATGTATGTGTGTGTTTGGAAAAAGGACATGAAGTCCGAAGCCCTAAGGAGATTCTGGAAGGGTATGATTGTGAGTGTGTGTGTGTGTGTGTGTGCGTGTAAAAAAACACGAATTCAGAAGCCCTCTATAGATTCTGCAAGGGTGTGTGTGTGTCTGTGTGGGTGTGTGCGTGTAAAAAGGACAGGAAATCAGAATCCCTCCAGATATTCTGCAAGGGTGCGTGCATGTGTGTACATGTGTGTGTGTGAGTGTGTAAAAAGGACACGAAGTCAGAAGCCCTCCAGAGGTTCTGCAAGTGTGTGTGTGTGTGTGTGTGTGTGTGTATGTGTAAAGGACAGTAAATCAGAAGCCTTCTAGAGATTCTGCAACGGTGTGTATGTGTGTTTGTGTGTAAAAGGGACACGATGTCAGAAGCCCTCTAGTGATTCTGCCTGGGTATGAGTGTTAGTGTGAGTGTGTGTGTGTGTGTGTGTGTGTGTGTGTGTGTGTGTAAAAGGAAACAAAATCAGAAGCCCTCTAGTGATCCTGCAAGGGGTGTGTGTGTGTGTGTGTGTGTGTGTGTTTGTAAAAAGGACATGAAGTCAGATGCCTTCCAGAGATTCTGCAAGGGTATGGGTATGCATTTGGCTGTGTGTGTGAGTGTGAGTGTGTGTGTGTGTGTGTGTGTGTGTAAAAAGGACCCGAAATCAGAAGCCCTGTTTGTGAACCCTGGCTCTATTCCTTAGTGTTCCTTATCTCTCAATTTTGGATGCCCAGATACCTGAGGGTGTCATGGTTCTGTGTTGGGGTTCTAACGGCAAGGACAGAAGTTAGGCCACACCAGGCACTCCAAAGGAGAAAGATGACACTTTGTGGTCCCCTAGATAGTTCGTATCAGAAACCCACAGGGGCAGTTTTGCTGTGTTCTGTAGGGTCACTGTGAGTCAGAATCGACTCAGCGACAGTGAATGTGGTTGAGTGTTTGAGCACAGTTCCTTTCATCCTCTGTGCAGGCATCTCTGTTTTAAAGGAGTTAGGTCAGTCCCATGTATTAGACTCTCCTTCAGAGCAACTGGGCAGGTGTGTGTCTGCGTGTTTCTAACGTCATCTTGTTTTTCTCATTCAAGGGATGTGGAGAGCAGGGTTCTTCAAATCAGTTTAAAGAGAGAAAGGAGATTAAAAAGAGAACAAAGAAAAGGAGGGTGAAAAAGGATTGGAGTGGGGGTCTGAGGAGAAGAGGGCGTTGCTCAGGCTTCTAAGGCTGTCAATCAGCCTGGTAGCCAGCTGTGAGCTTACCTGGTGCACCTCCAAGATCCCCGAATCCCTAGTTGACAGTGGAATTTGCATAGCGAACTGGCTCATTGAGCAGAGCCGGAGGCCTCTGTCTGCAGAAGAGACCAAGCCCTGTGCTGCAGCTCCTGCTCCCATCTGCAAGCAGTGGGGTCCAGATGCGGGTCCTGTGTCTGCTTCCTGTTGTAAAAGGCAGTGTTGGGACAAGTAGCCTTCTACTGAGTCTCTCCTCCGTCTACGCAGTCGACCCCCTTACCTGGGGGAGCAGGCTCCAGGCTTGCTGTGGCCAGCTAATAGCAAGTAGTAGGCATAGCGCTAATGAAGAGAGGAGACAGCTGGGCAGAGGGCCTAAACCTGCTGAGCGCCATGGCCCCTGAGACACTGGCGAGCTGTTGGCTCCCAGCTCCCTGTCCCTGACTCTTACCTGCCTCCCTCTCTCGAGTTCACTCTTGAATTTCTGTCTCCATGCAATCTCACCCAGCCTTGCTGCCTGACTGGAGAGGGAGCCTGGAGGCTGTTAGAATGGCGCTGCTCAGGCTCTTTGGGCTAAAGAGTCTGACGTGGGCCAGCAGCTCCATGAAGTTCCCTCCCTCAGGCAGTTTTCTGCCTCTCCATCCCCCTTAGTCTCCCTGCAGGCCTGGCCCTGGGCCCTGACCTTCCACTTGCTTCCTCATCCAACATGTGGAGGGCTGGCTCTTGCCAAGTACACACATGGGTGCAGACATGAGAGATCCCACTCTCTCCTGGAAACCAGGAGGTCTATAAACAAGGGCACAGCTGAGGCCTGTTCTTACCCAAATCATGTGCATCCTTCTCTCTGCCCTCTGCCCTGGGGTAGAGACAAGGGCTCTGGGAAGACCGGCCACCCCATCACTATGGGGCATGGCCCGATGGTGCTGGTGCACAGAGCACTGGGCAGGCAGGGCTCCCTACAGGCCCTTGCACCGTGTGGGGCTACAGAAGGGGAGAAAGGCAGAAGAGTGCTGCCAGGAGCCAGCTGCACTCTGGCAACGTGGGGTCCTCTGGGCTGGGCCACTGAGGTGGGGTGCTAAGGCTGTGCTCCCCTCTCCCTCTCCCCAGGTGTGTGGTTGTGCTCTTCAATCCCCGGAAACACAAGCAGCACCACATCCTCAACAGCTCCAGGTAAATGGGCTCTGGGGCTTTGGGGAGTGCCACCTTTCCCCAGGGATGGCCAGAGGGGTGCCACCTGCTTCTCTGTGGCATTGGGCCCTGTTGGGCCCTAGGCCTGCAAGGGAAGCAGCACAGGGAGGGCGGGTTTGCTGCCCTTGTTTTGAGAGGGGACTGTGAGAGGCCAGGCCTGGGCCAGGCTGCCAGTGCCCCTCTTGAGCCTGCCCCCATTCCTTTCAGGAAAACCATCACTGCCTTTGCCTTCTCTCCTGATGGCAAGTACCTGGTCACTGGCGAGGTGAGTGAGGAAGGAAGCTCAGGCACTGCAGAGGGGGTGGCCTGGCCTTAGCAGAGAGTGACAGCCTGCGGCCCGCATAGGACTGGTGCCAAGTTTGACTTTCTGTACTGGTGTCCACTTTGGGTGTTTGGTCTGCCCTAGAGCAGTGTTCTTAGGCTGTAGCCTGCGTCAGAAGTACTATGGTGGCCCCGTAGTACAGACTGCTGGCTCTCGGGCTCAGCAGGTCTGGGTTGGCTCTCTTCAGTTTGCAATGCTAACAAGTAGTTCCCGATGAGGCTGAAGCTGCCAATTTGGGAACCACATTTTGGAAAACACCTCCTTAAAACATTCCTTATCCCTGCTGGTCACAGTGTGGAACAGGGCTGCCCTCCCATAGACTTGCCCTGTGAGGCTGTGGGAGCAAACCGCAGGAGTGGTGGTTCTTGCCCATGCAAATCACGCCAGGAGCCCATCCCTGAGAGTCCCTGTTCCCCAACACTGATCACATTCCCTCCGGGGGTGTCCTTGATTCATGTGTAGGCACATTAGGTTAGGTGTCCTTCATTTATGTGCAGGCTCTTGTCCAGTGGCTGGGAAGGCCAGGCCTCCGTGGATGGGGAGGGAGCTGGTTGCCTCTGGCTTTTACTTCGGGGTCTTCGTCCCCGCAGAGTGGACACATGCCTGCTGTGTGGGTATGGGACGTGTCGGAGCGCAGCCAGGTGGTGGAGCTTCAGGAGCATAAGTATGGCGTGGCGTGTGTGGCCTTCTCACCCAGCGCCAAGTACATTGTCTCAGTGGGCTACCAGCATGACATGATCTTCAATGTCTGGGCCTGGAAGGTGAGTGGGCTGCTGGCCTCAGGACAGGCAGGGCCGGGAGGGGAGCCAAGAAACTGCTGACAGGTGGCCTTCACTTCCGCCTGCTGGCCTCAGTCCCTTTCTAGAGAACTCTGAGCAGAAAGGAGCACTGGGTATCTAGGATGCTGAAGAAGGGGCAGAAGGAGAGGTCAAGTTCACCGCTTGTCTAACCTCCTTCAGTGTGTAAGTTTCTTTTCCCTCAGCTCATAGAAGCAGAGCCTTGATTTCCCTTTACTTCTCTCCAGAAAAACATTGTAGTGGCTTCCAACAAGGTGTCCAGTCGGGTGACAGCAGTATATTTCTCTGAGGACTGCAGCTACTTTGTCATCGCAGGCAACCGGCACATCAAATTCTGGTACCTTGATGACAGCAAGACCTCAAAGGTGAGGCAGCAAGTAGCCACCAGGGTGGGGTCTGCCCAGATCTGTTCCACCTGCGCCCACTTCTGCATGCTCAAAAGCCCCTTGGAAGTCTCAGCTGGGCCAGGTGCTATGTCAATCTGCAAGGGAAGCCTTTTCCCTCTCTCCCCAGGGCCTGCTTTTCAGGGGGTAGCCTGCAGGGTGGGTGGGTGGGTGGCACCTGTGGTGTGCCTCCACAGGTGAATGCCACTGTGCCCCTGCTGGGCCGCTCCGGGCTGCTGGGGGACCTGCGGAACAACCTGTTCACTGATGTAGCCTGTGGCCGCAGGAAGAAGGCTGACAGCACCTTCTGTATCACATACTCAGGGCAGCTGTGTGAGTTCAGTGACCAGAGACTGTTGGACAAGGGGGTGGAGCTGAGGGTAAGTGAATGCTTTGTCGGCACCCTCCCGTCTGTCACCTCCAGGCTCCGGGGGTCCTGGGGCTAGCAGCAGGGTCTGCATGCACGCTGGGGGAGGCCCCAGGCGGAGGAAGCTGTTTGGGGACCTCTCTGCTCGCTCGCGCTCTCTGTCTCTGCCTCTTCCTCTGCTTTCCTCTTCTGCTCAGCACAAAGACAGCATCACAGTAAGTGTGCTGGCCCTGTCCGCTGCCTCTGCTGCCTTTCTCTTGGCCGGCCTTTTCTGAGTGTGTCTTTGCCTAAACCTCAGGTGCCTTATAAGGCTTGCTGACTCCTTCCCCCTAATTGCACGGGGCTGTGGGCCCTCTGGCCAGCTGCTGTTAGAGGGAGGGGCATTGAGGGGCTCTGGCCAGGGCAGCTGGCCTGCCTTGCACTTGTCCTTACCTCTTGGCTCATGGCTGTTGAGGTGTCTGGTGAAGGAGTGGGCAGACGCCCTTGCTGACTGGGGTTTCTGTGCTCACAGACCACAGTGGCCCACTGCATTCTCGGTGAGCCAGGACTACATCTTCTATGGCTGTGCTGACAGCACCGTGCGCCTTTTCAACCCCTCCAACCTGCACTTCCTCAGCACGCTGCCCCGGCCCCATGCCCTGGGGACAGACATTGCCAGCATCACAGAGGCCAGGTGAGCGGTGTGGGTGGGCCCCTGAGTCCTGTCAGAGCCCCACTCTGTGCCAGGCCATCCTTGGCATGCTGCAAGGAGAGGAGGGCACACATAGACCTCTGGGAAGACCCTTGCAGTCAAGCACAGGTGGTTCTTTCAGCATTTCTTGCTCACTGTGGGCATCCATGGTAATCTGAGTCTGCCGTGTGGTAATGCATTGTCCTGTAAAGACCACAGCTAGGACATACAGGCAGTTCCTTAGGGTTTCTGAGAGCGACTGGAAACCTGACGGAGCAGGCCTTTCTCCCTCAGGGTGGTCCTGGGTTGCAGCTGCGGTAGGAGGGGCTTATTGTAGCCTCGGGCCTTGGGTTAGGTGTTTGCAGGAAGTGAAGTTTTGCTCTGGTTTCAGTGCTGTCAGGAAGCGGGGCAGTTCTGCAGTTGGGTAGATTAATTTCTCTTTCAGGGCAGGAGGGGACTAAATCTGCATTTGGTAGGAAATGAGATATGACCATGGTTGTGGCTTGCACAGTGTCCTTCCTTGTCCTCTGACGTGAGTCTAGAAGGGCCTGACATCTGCTTGGCTGCATCACGGCCACACACTGTCCATGCCTGACGTTGGGGGCTATGAAATAGCTTGTGTTCTTTTGGAGAGCCCCATGGCAAGGAATGCCAGGCCAGCCGCTGCGTTCTTTCTCCAGTGACTGCTGGCCAACCTGCTGCTCCTCCCTTGAGTGCCCCATTTCATTAGCGCTCACTCACCAGTTTGCCCTGTCTGCCCTGGACACCCTGCCCCCCTCTTTCCTCAGTCGCCTTTTCGCTGGAGTGGCCAATGCGAAATATCCGGACACCATCGCCTTGACTTTTGATCCTGCAAACCAGTGGCTGTCTTGTGTGTACAATGACCATAGTATTTATGTCTGGGATGTGAAGGACCCCAAGAAAGTGGGCAAGGTGTATTCAGCTCTGTATCATTCCTCCTGCTTCTGGAGTGTAGAGCTACGTGGGCCAGGTCTGCTGAGACTGACCGTGTTTCCTGGGCTACCATTAGGAGCTGGGGTTCCTCAAGTGTGGAATTTGTTTCCTCCAGCACCCTTGCTCCCCCAGCAGTGCCCCTGGGTCCCTTCGTATCTGTTAATTGGCTCTGAGGATGGGAGGGGATTTTAGTGCTGACTCATCTCAGACGTTTTTCAGTATGCCCCTGTGCAGTCTGAGCTTTGCCTCTTTGGACATGTTCCTGAACTTGACCAAACCTTAGTTTCTGCAATTGTGAAATGACATACCTGATGCATTTGATTTTTACGAAAAGGAGACAATGTAAGTGGGAGATTTAGAATGCCTAGTACTTACTAGGTGCTTGGTTAATGTATATTCCTTTACTTGTTAAAGACAAGAGCTAATCATTATGACTGCTTGCTCTGGGATAAGCCTGGGGCTAAGTCTTGACCAACCTTTTCTCTACTCTCATCCCGTCCCATCTCTGTGGGCAGCCAAGGTCTGACCCAGGTCCCTCTGGTCCTTGTGCTCCTCCAGGTCTACCCTGAGGTGAAGGACAGTCAACAGGCCTGCCTGCCCCCGAACTCCTTTATCACCTGCTCTTCTGACAGCACCATCCACCTGTGGAATACAGAGAGCTCTGGGGTGCATGGCTCCACCCTGCACCGAAACATCCTCAGCCACGTGAGCCTGGTGCCCCCATACCACAGTCTCAGGATCTGAGTCTCCAGACAAGACTGTCCCAGCTGTTTCTGCAAGTGTATGAGTGTGAGTGTGTGTGTGTTTGTGTGTGTGTGTGTGTGTGTGTAAAAAGGACCCGAAGTCAGAAACCCTTTACAGTTTCTGCAAGAGTTTGTGTGTGTTTGTGTTTGTAAAAAGGACATTAAGTCAGACACCCTCCAGAGATTCAGAAAGTGTTTGTGTGTGTGTGTGTGTGTGTGTGTGTGTGTGTGTGTGTGTGTGTAAAAAGGGCACGAAGTCAGAAGCCCTCTAGAGATTCTGCCATGGTGTGTGTGTGTGTTTTTGTAAAAAGAACAAGAAGTCAGAAGCCCTCTAGAGGTTCTGCAAGGGTCTGAGTGTGAGTGTGTGTGTGTGTGTTTGTAAAAAGACACGAAGTCAGAAGCCCTCCAGCGATTCTGCAAGAATGTTTGTGTGTTTGTGTAAAAAAGGAAACCAATTCAGAAGCCTTCTAGAGTTTCAGCAACGGTGTGTATGTGTGTGTGCCTGTAAAAAGGAGAAGAAGTCAGAAGCTCTCCTAAAATGCTGCAAGGGTATGAGTGTGAGTATATGTGTGTGTGTTTAAAAAGGACACGATACCAGGCGCCCTCTAGAGATTCTTGAAGATTTTGTGTGGGTGTGAGTGTAAAGGACACAAAGTCAGAAGCCCTCCAGATATTAGGAAAGGGTGTGAGTGTTTGTGTGTGTGTGACTAATTAAGACACGAATTCAGAAGCCCTCCAGAGATTCTGCAAGGGTATAAGTGTGAGTATGTGTGTGTGTATAAAAATGACACGATGTCAGAAGCCCTCTAGAGATTCTGCAAGGTTGTATGTGGGTGTGTGTGTAAAGGACACGAAGTCAGAAGCACTCAAGAGATTCTGCATATGTGTGAGTGTGTGTGTGTAAAAAGGACATGAAGTCAGGAGCCCTCTAGAGGTTCTGCAAGGGTCTGAGTGTGAGTGTGTGTGTGTTTGTAAAAAGACACGAAGTCAGAAGCCCTCCAGCGATTCTGCATTCTGCATCATTGCATGTAACTGCGTAAGTTGGAAAGGAACTTATGGGCTAGTGTTGGACTTATGGACTTGAGTTGGACTGGCCTGGGATATTTCCTTGAAATAGAAATACTATAATGACTTCTTGATAGAAAACTATTTATTGCACATATATGAGTGGCACTTGATTTGTGTCTCTAGTCAGCCTGGCTTACATCCAGTTCACTGCCATCAAGTTGATTCCAACCCTTAGCAACTCTATAGGACAGGGGAGAGATATCCCTGTGGGTTTCCAATACTGGAACTTTGTATGGGAGCAGAACTGCTGATCTTGTGTTGAGCAACCCAACTGGGTTGGTTCTGACGCATTATGTTTGTAACCACTATACCACTAGGGCTCAGCTGTGCCTTATTCCTCAAAGTGACATCTTTTAACACTGGAAATTGGTCTTCAGCAAGATCTACCAGTGTACTCGGTCATATGACTTATTTTCTTTTTACACTGTTTTGATTGTGATGTGAGGGAAAATCTACAGAGTAAATTGATTTTCCTTACAATTCATGCAATGTTTTATGATATTGATTGCAATACCTACAACGCAATACTACTTTTCCTATTCCCTCACTTTGTTTGCCGTTTCCATTGGTCTTTCGTTCCCATTCCTTCCTGCCTTCTGAGTAACTCCCTGACAAATGCTGGGCTCTGAATTGTACATCGTTGACAGTATAGGTCTCCTATTTGGGGGCTGAAAGTTGAGCCATGGAGGTGAGGTCAGGTGTCAAATGGGAATTCCACTAGTGCCTATCATATCCTAAGGTTAGTCTTCTTATTTTGAGTTCTACATTTTCCCCAGTTGATCCAGGGCCTACTACTGTGAGTACTTTCAGAGCAATCTGCAGTGAGAACCCTATGCTATCTTGGTCTTCTGGACTCAGTGCTGTGGAGCCTGGGCTTCATGTGGTCAGTGAATCCCTTTCATCTTCTTTTGATGCTATCTGTGTAATTCTGTATTTTGAATTTCTCTTCAATTTTTTCAGCTAGTGAAATGTGCATGCTTTTCATTTTTGCTGTCCTCATTCTAGGTCTTTGCAACTTTTAATATAATTCTTTATTCCATCTTTTTGAATTCCCCTTTGAAATTTTGTGTTCAGCTTCTTTATTCAGCGTCTTTACTTCATCAATTATTTCTATATTTCTCTCTCTTTTTCGTACTTCATCATTTCTTTCATTGGCTTCAGCTACTCCACATTGAAGGTGACATCCATTTTGTCTTTTCTTTAGTTTCTATCTTTTTAATTATCTTTGAATTTCTTTATTTATGATGTTCTTGATATTATTGCAGAACTCGTATCATCTCAGGTGATTTGTGTTCAATGTGTCAACTTTCTTCTTGAAGTATCCTCTAATTTAGATGAGATATACTCAAATTCATACTTTGACTCTTGGGGACTTGTTTTAATTTTATTTGAATTCGAGTTCAATTTGCCATTGATGGCTTGTTCCACAGTCGGTCTCCAGTCTCTTGACTGATGATATTGAACTTCTTTATACCGTAAATACTTGAGTATAAGCCGAGTTTTTTTCAGCACATTTTTTATGCTGAAAAAGCACCCCAGTTTTGGGGGGTAAAATTAGTTGCCTTGGGTTATACTCGAGTATATATAGTAGTTTATTTCAACAGATGTAGTTGATTTAATTCCTGTGTATTTCTATCCAATATACATGATCCATGTCTATGGTTACTGTTTACATCACTGAAAAATAAATGTTCAATCAATAAGCCATCCTTATTGGAAAATTCTATCATGAGATCTCCCATGTGGCTTCCATCCCCATGGCCATATTTTCTAACTATTGATCCTCCTCCTTAGTTTCCAGTTTTTGCATTCAAGTCATCAGTAATCTTGATTGCATGTTTCATCAATTTCAGACTGAAAAGGTTGGTAAAAATCCTCAATGGCTTTATTGTTAGCATTAGTGGTTGGTGTGTAAATTTGAATAATAACTTTATTAATTATTCATCCTTGTAGGTATAATATATCCTACACCTAACAATGGTGAACATTGGAATCGATGTTGAAACATTCTCTTTTTTAACATGAAAGTCATCCATTCCTTTCAAATTTGTTACTCTGGTATGTAAACCATATTATTATGACATTCAAAATGGCCAATACCAGTCTATTTCAGTTCAATAACACCTAGAGTGTTTGATCTTTATGTGTTCCATTTTTTCATGGCTTCCAATTTTTCTAGATCCATATTTCATGCATCCCATCTTCTTGTTAGTGGTTATTGCAGTACTGCTGTTTCTTCTCATTTTGAGTCATTGCCACATCAACAAATATAGGTCCTGAAAACTTTATATCACTAAGGTCAACTCTACTTTGAGGAGACAGCTCTTCCCCAATTATATTTTGAGTGTCTTCCAACTTGAGGGGTTCATCATCCTGCACTATATGAAAAAATATTCCACTGCTATCAATGTGCTCCACAAACACCACTATTTTTTTTTCAGATGTAGATTGGCAGGTTATTCTTTCTAGTCTATTTAGCTTGTAAGCTTTTCTGAAAATTTTCCACCACGGGTAACTATGCTTGTGTTTGAAATACCAGTGGTATATCTCACAGTATCATGGTGACTTTCAAGTTATGATAGTGCAAGAACCTGACATGTCTGACAACTTGGCATGCTAGCCTAATTCCGAATGGCCAGCACATCTCTCTTCTTGCTTTCTCTAGTTTCTGTAGACCACTGTACCTGAGCATGCATGGCTTAGGAGGTTGTGGAGTTAATTCTTGCTTCCTGGAGTAACCCTTAACCAATGACCCATAGGAGTTGTTGGACAAATAGCTACACTCCCTCACATTCTGGGCAGAATAACTAGTGGATTTTCTACAGTGTCTCCAGTAAGATTAACCTCCAGTTGCCCACAATTTTAAATTGTTTGATAATGTACTTTTCATTGACTGCCTTCTTTCCCTTTTCTATTTCCCATTTCCTTATTGATATCTCCCCCAAAAATGGCTTAATTAAAACCTTTGTCTCAGGATCTAATCCTATGGGGAACCCAAACTCAATCACACAAGACATTTGTCAGATCATGGACTTAGTAGTTATATCTATTATATGTGTAGGTCATGGAAGAGGACAATTCATACCATCACTTTGAATAGTCATTCAGAGTGCCAACTGGTTCCCCAGCATAGATCCTGGACATCAAAACTCACTGTTTCCTGTATCATAACACTTCCTTTTAGACTTCTGTCATTCAAAAAACTCAACAAATAGCTTGCTGTCTAACTTCAAATTTTGTAGTGGGAAAATATGGCTATGTTTTCATTTTGTGCTTAGCACTGGACAAATCAGCTTTGACCAGGAAGGTGAAGTCATGTGGGAAAAAAAAAAAAACAAAAACACTAGCAGCTGTGTGTTGTGGAAGAAAACCCTGTGGATGAAGTGCAATTTTTAGGGAACAGAGACCAGCAAGATAAACCAATAAATGTCCACTGTTCTGATGTTAAGGAGAACCCTGGTGAGGCAGTAATTAAGCACTTAAGGGCTAATCAATCAGCAGTTCAAACCCACCATCTTCCCCAAGGAAGAGTTACGATGTGGCAGTCTGACCCCCTTAAGATTTACATTTGTTACCACTACCAACTGATCTGAGAGGGATAGCATTAGGGAATCCTGGATAGCATTCTTAACGAGCTCTAATGGCAGAGTGGACTCCTCATTGAGCTCCTAACCACAAAGTAAGTGGTTCTAACCTATCAGTTGGTCCATGTGAGAAATATGAGTTTGTCTGCTCTGGTAAAGATTTAAGCCTAGGAAAATGAAAGGGTGAAGTTCTATTCTATCTTGTAGGGTCTCTATGAGTCAGCTTCAACACAATGATAATGAGTTTGCTTTGGAATTTGGGGATAGAATAGGAGAAATATGTGCAACAAAGTTTAAACTTATTTTAAAAGTTCAGGGGTATTGCTCAGAGAGAGATTCATGGAACCCACAAGACTGTTGTCCTTAGGCACCTTCAGATCTGGAACTGAACTCACTCCCTTGGCTCAATCTTCAGCCAAACAATAGGTGGATCTATAAGGTAAAAAGTATCACTAATCAACTATTTGAATCAAAAGGATATAATTTATTCAAAGATAAAGTTCAGAAGGGTCAGGAAAGAAGGGGGAATGGAAACAGGAAATACAAGGAGGAAGTGCGATAAGTGATATTACGTTGAGCAGACTGCAGTCAATATCATGAAGCAAAATATGTGTGAACTGTCAAATGGAAAACGGATGTATTCTGTAAACCTTCACCCAACTCACAATAAAGAGATGTTTTTTCAGCCTTGGAAACCTATGAGGCAATACTATTCTGTCCTATAGGGTACCCATGAGTTGAAATCAACTCAGTGGCAATGGGATATTGATGCTGATGCTTTCTGCCGATTCTAAAAAATAGGGTTATTAGCAATTATTGTGGAAATAGCATGAATGAGACTATGTAAATGGGGTTGGTTACAGATAAATTCTTTTAAATGTTAAAGGATAAGTGATTCAGGATGGACTTACCCAAAAAGAGAAAATTATTGCAAGATTTTGTTCCAGGGATAAAATAAAAATAGGCTTCCTGTGGGTAAGACTTAAGCCTATAGATATGGAATTTAAGGAACTGGTATTCCATGATGGTCACCTTCCAGACACAATCACTCAAGACAAAAAGTGGGTGTATAAACAAATGAGGTGAAGAAAGCTTATGGAGCCTAGCTATCAAAAGATAAAGAGTCTAGGGTTTTAAAGACTAGAAGGTTCACAAGTGGCCATCTAACTCAGAAGCAATAAAGCGCACATGAAAGAAGCACACCAGCCTGTGTGATCACAAGATGTAGAAGGGATCAGGTATCAGGCATCAAAGAACAAAAAAACCATATCATTGTGAATGAGGGCGGGTACAGTTAGGAGATCCAAGATCTATCTGTAGGCAACTGGACAACCCCTTACAGAAGGGTCGCTGGGAGGAGATGAGCCAGTCAGGATGCAGTGTAGCAACGATGAAACATATAACTTTCCTCTCGTTCCTAAATGCTACCGCGCCCACTATCATGATCCCAATTCTACCTTACAAACCTGGCTAGACCAGAGAATATACACTGGTCCATATAGGAACTGGAAACACAGGGAAACCAGGACAGATGACCCCTTCAGGACCAGTGCTGAGAGTAGCAATAACAGGAGGGTGGAGGAAAGGTGGGGTAGAAAAAGGGATCTGATTACAAGGATCTACATATAACCTCCTCCATGAGGGAGGGACAACAAAAAAGTGGGTGAAGGTAGATGTCGGACAGTGTAAGATAGGACAGAATAATAATTTATAAATTATCAAGGGTCCATGAGGGAGGGGAAGGGGGTAGGAGGGGAAATGAGGAGCTAATACCAAGGGCTCAAGTAGAAAGCAAATGTTTTGAGAATGATGATGGCAACAAATGTACACAGTGGATGTATGTATAGATTGTGATAAGAGTTGTAGGAGCCCCCAATAAAATGATTCTTTTTCAAAACCTCAAAGAGCAAAACACACTATGGTTTATTGTACATCAATGATACTTAAATAAAATTACATAAAAGAGCAGAAAAAGAAATGGAATTTAAGGTAAAGAAAGTATTCCCTTTGAAGACCATATTGCAAATATATATTTAGGCAGGCAATTAGATAAAGACATTTTAAATCTGGGCTTCTATACCTGCCATCAGTCTGTTATGAAAAGTATAATTAGCAACTAGAATCTCTCATACAAAATCAACTCAATATGGTCTTTCTGGTCTGACCTCCGTGGTGTTCTACTCTGCTTTGATGGAGTTCATCATATCATGACTGTATAACAAGATTGAGGAGTTATTTGCATCCTTATGTGGAAGGTAAATCTGTTTGGCCATTCTGTTAGACTAGTTCATTTTCTTTCCTACCATCCCATCTGCCATTTTAATTCAAAACAAGGAGAAAGCATGTATGTGCCTTTTGAGGAAGGAGAAGATTTTGGTGTGGAAGAAATTCTCTTCTAGACTGCAAGGTAAGTATTTACCCCCTCTAGCCCTGTTGGAGGAGGAGAAAAGGAAGAGAGACAAGGCAAAGAGAACAACCTAGTTAGCTTCATGCCTCCTTACTTTACCTGGGGATTGAGGGGAATATCAGTGACTATGGACCTGTTGTGCTCCCCATTTGGAAGCATGAAGAATAGATGCTGCCAGGCAGAGCAGCCCTATGGGAAGTCACTGAAGACAAACATATAGAGAGTGCCATCAAGTCTACTGTGATCCATGGAGACCTTATATGAAATGGAATGGAGTGCTGTCTGATCTTGCACCATTGTCACACATTCCTGAATGTTGAAGTCCATTGTTGCAGCGATTAGGTCAATCTGCCTCAACAAGGATCTTCCCTGTCCCTCTATTTCATCAAATATGATGTCTTCCTCTAGGAATTGTCCACTGATACTGTGTCCAAAACACATTAGTCAGTCAGTGTTCTCTTGTGATCCATAAGGTTTTCTTTCAGTAATTTTTGGAAGTGGACTGGCAGGCCCCTCTTCCTTGTCTGTCTTAGTCTAGAAGCTTCACTGAAACCTGTCCACCATGGGCAATCCTGCTGGTAGTTGAAATTCTTGGAACAGAGCTTCCAGCATCATAACAATACACAAACCATTATAGTACAACCAACTGACAGATGAGTGGAGGATATCTATCTATCTATCTATCTATCTACCTATCTACCTATCTACCTATCTACACACATATATATATATAGAGAGAGAGAGAGTAAAACTGGCAATGCAGTCTGATTAGGCAGTATTCTGATGATCTGCTGCTAACAGAAAGTATCCCCACAAATAACATCTTAAAGTAATGATAATATCAATTTTGCTCACAAATCTGCAATCTGGGAAGAGCTCAGTGAGGACACTAGTTTTGGCTTCATCAAGCATTAGCTGGGGTAGCTCAAAGGACAGAGGCTGCAGCTCTCTTAAGACTCACTCCCTCACACGACTGATACTTCTTTTGGTTGGAGCTCAAGAAGAACCCTATATGTGACATTTTCATTTGGCTTGGTCTTCCTTGCAATATCCTGACAGGGTCCCAATGGTGAACAACCCAATACGACCAGGTGGAAGTCACAGAGCAACACTTCTGCCATAGTCAAAGGCCTGCCAAGATGCAAGGAAGCGGGAAAGCAGGCCCTGTTTCTGGAAAAATGAACACAAACTCATCTTGTAACAAGAGAATGTGCGATGTGCAACATTAGGACAGTCATCTTTGAAGGACACAACCTGCCACGAGCCAAGATACAGAGACAGATTTCTACGAAAGCGAAAGGGCAGGACTTAGACTTAAAGATAAAGCCACAGACTTCATAGGACAAGAGCAATAGGGAGACAAGCAAAGGAAAGCTCTAGGACGCAAGCCTAACATGGCTAAAGATAGGGACAATGTCAGGACTGAACTGGAAGCAAGCAGACACCTGTGCAAGGCAGAACCCGTGAAGTTGTGAGTGCCTTCAAGGCTAAGTCAAAGTACCTTGGGGCGTGAGAAGGGAAGGAGCAGGAGAAGGAATTAATGGGTAGGTTTATGGAATTTGTAAGTCTGGGGCCAGAGCATCAGGAATAGCTGGGTTCTGGCACTCAGTTGAGACCATCAGAGTTTGAACCTTTTCCTTTCAGAGCTGTTTCCTTTTGAGTTTCACGCAGGATTCCTGATGACAGCTGTAGTTTTATCTAGAAGCTCAGGAATTCTATTAGAGAGAGGCTCTTTTCCTTTCTAATCATTGGTGGTACTATCAGGTAAGCATTGGATTGCTAACTGCAAGGTTGGCAGTGCTACCCTACCAGCTACCTCATAGGGAAAAAGATGGAACTTTCTGCTCACATAAATATTTACAGTCTGAGAAACCCCATAGGGGCCTTCTATGATTCAAAATGGACTCATTGGCAATGGGGTAATTGTTTCTGGGGCATTTTTTAGGGTTAGATATCATTAACCTAGCATGAGTCACATACTGAGTCTGACCCAGTCCCTTTGGACAGAGGAAAGTCATGCCCTGACTAGCCAGGCCTGGAGCTGGCAGATTGGGTCAATGCCAGCAGAAGCATGGAGATGGAGCATGGTGGAAGAGTGATCCCAAAGATACAAGCCATGTGCTGTGAGTGGAAGAAGGGCAAATGAATGCTGCATTAATTAACCAGTCATTGACAAAATGAGGTTGCATAACAAATGGCTCCAAAACCCAGCAGTTCAACAAACAGCCCAACCCCTTCCCTCCCACACACACAGTTCTTAAAATTCAGGATCAGGGAGATTAACTGGAACTTTGAACTTGGCACTTCAGGGCTTGGAAGAGGTGACAGTGCATGTAAAGGCCTTGGGGCAGGAGAGATCTTGGTGTGACTGAAAGCCCAGAAGAAGACTAATTTGGGGGAGGTGAGATAATAGGAATGGAGGTTGCAGTGAGCATTCCCTTGAGAGCCTTCAAGCAAAAGCGATTTTTCTATATTCATGTTTTAGAAGTAGATCTCCACCCATTGGGTAAAGCTTTGGGTATTGGATTGGTGTCGGTATGCAGGGAAAAAATAAATGGGCTTGTTATGGATTAGGAGCTTGTGGTAGTCACCTAATCTTGTGTCAAGTTAAGGATTAGGAGTGTAGGCGTGGAGTGTAGGCTGCCAATCTGGAGATAGTCAGTGAGATTTTTATGTGGGCATAGCCTTCTCCTGAGAACTCTGAGAAATCTGGTACTTCCTCCTTGGAGGTGGAAGACACCTCTCTCTCTCTCTCTCTCTCTCTCTCTCTCTCTCTCTCTCTCTCTCTCTCTCTCTCTCTCTGCTACTCCTTGGGAGACATTGCAGAAGGCAAGCCAAATGGATGCGACCAGACCTCTGAAGCCAAAGAAGCCTCAGAGAGATCGCTGCCAGCACTGAGATGCTTACAATGCCACTGGATCCACAAGACTTTCCACCCATTGGCCTGTGATTATCCTGCATTCAGCATCACTGCACATGTTTTATGGGTCTGAAAAGGAATTTATAGATTGTTATCAGACATATGGGCTAATATCAGACTTATGGATTTGATCTGCACTGGGCTGGGATGTTTGCTTAATGTACAATTACTGTTTGATATAAAACTCTCTCTCTGGATTTATAAGGTAGAATTAGACCAGAACATGTACTCTGGTACAGACAGGAGCTGGAAACACAGGGAATCCACGACAGATGATCCCTTCAGGACCAGTGGTGAGAGTGGCAATACCAGGAGGGTGGAGGGAAGGTGGGGTAGAAAGAGTGAACCGATTACAAGGATCTACATAAAACCTCTGCCCTGGGGGATGGACAACAGAAAAGTGGTGGAAGTGAGATGTTTGACGTGTAAGATATGACAAAATAATTTATATATTATCAAGGATTTATGAGAGAGGGGGAGGAGGATGGAAGTGGGGAAATGAGGAGCTGATACCAAGGGATCAAATAGAAAGCAAATGTTTTGAGAAGGATGAGGGCAACACATGTACAAATGTACTTGACACACAATGGGTGGATGGATGGATGGATGGATGGATGGATGGATGGATGGATGGATGGATGGATGGATGGAATGACTGTGATAAGAGTTGTATGAGCCCCCAATAAAATTATCAAGGGTTCATAAGGAGTGGGGAGTGGGGAGGGAGGAGAAAAATGGGGAGCAGGTGCCAGGGGCTTATGTGGAGAGCAAATGTTTTGACAATGATGAGGGCAATGAATGTATAAATGTGCTTTATAATGGATGGATGGATTGTGAAAAGAGTTGTATGAATCCCTAATGTAATGATTAAATAATAGGGAAATGTTTTTTAAAAACCACCAACTCTCTCTCATACACATGAGTCTCCCTCAATTTTCCTCTAGCATACCCAGACTAATACACAGTTCGCCCCTGTCCTATAGGGCCGCTATGAGTTGGCGTGGACTTGAGGGCAGTGGGTTTGTTAGGGCTTTGGAGTTCAGCAGGCCTTTGTTGGTGTGTTTGAGTCTATTTTTGTAGCTGTTGTGTGCAGGTCAGTGGCTCATCTTCCAGCACTCTATAGGACCATATTTTGTTGTGACCCATAAGGCTTTCATTTGTTAATATTTGGAAGTAGATCACCAGGTCTTTCTTCCTAGTCTGCCTTAGGCTAGAGCAGTGGTTCTCAATCTGTGGGTTGTGACCCCTTTTAACACGAGTCACCCGATTCATGGCAGTAGCAAAATTACAGTTATGAAGTAGCAAGGAAAATGATTTTATGGTTGGGGGTCACCACAACATGAGGAATTGTATTAAAGGAAGGTTGAGCACCACAGGGCTCGAGGTTCCACTGAAGCCTGACCATCATTGCTGACCCTTCTGGGGTTTGTCCTATCGGTGGCACGGCTTTCAATTTCACAGCAACACTCTAGCTACCACTGCACCACGAACTGATAGACAGGTGGTAGACTGTTCTTAAAAGCCACCTGATTTATGATGCTTTGTTTTGACAGCCCTGGAAAATGGATACAGAATCTAGTTTCATAGTCAATGCAAGACACACCTTGGGGCAGTAGGGATGGCATGAAGTGAACAGATTCAAAATATATTTTAGGGAGAGGAAGGATGACAGTTAATGGCTGGGGGGGTGTGCAAGAAGGAAGGAAGCAGAGACACCATTGATATTAAGTGCCTGAGTTAAGACAGGAATGTCAAGGGAAGCTGGTGGGTCATGATGGGAGAATTTCACACTCCCCGGGGACAGGGGGAGCATTGATTAGTTCATATGTCTGCGCATCTTCTCAGACAATAGAGGCTTTGTCGTCCTCAAATGAAGCATGCAGTTGGAGCTCAGAGAGGGCATGCAGTGCAAATGAAGACTGGGTTGGTTGAGATGGGTTGGTTGAGATGGGTGGACCAGGGCCACTAGTCAATTCTGAGGAGCTTCAGCAAACCTGCCCAGTGTCTCTTGGAGAGTGGGCATGTCTCATTGCCACAGAGGTCCTTTTAATGTTTCACCTCCCACTGCAGCAGCGAGGGGCTCTATCAGCTCATCCTGGAAAGGAAACATACTACCTGCCATCAGGTTCATTTCTTCAAAAAGGATGGAAGAATACAAATGAAAGACTACAGTTTGAAGGGGTCTTAGGCAGACTACCAGGCTCATTAAAGCTTCATTTATTAAAACTTCATTATTCAGAGACATTCTCCCAGTAGGATGTATGCTGGGGTGGGGGTGGGCATGAGGAGGAAGGCTTGGAGCAGGGTAGGGGAACAACCCCACACCCCCAAAAAATATCTTCCCACGAAGCAATTCCAGTGGGCACAGATTAGATAGACGTTTCATCCTCTGGTCACTTGATGTTTGTCCCTCTCTTTTATCTGAATGCTCTTTCCACATTGCTCAGATGAAGCATCAAATTTATATTAAAATGCAAGTTAGGAAGCATCATCCCCAACAAACCCTGTTCATCAAAATGGTAGTGCTCTCTCCGGGTACCCTGAGTTCAGTTTGTCAACAAGCTGAAGCAGTTGAGCTGGGGCTCTGTGAGGCCCAGGAGCATGAGTTCATTAATATCCCACCCATAATGCCTTGCTGGGTTTTTGCCAACAAAGCCCTGTCACTCCTTACCTTAGGATTTACTCACTCCTTGAAACAGGCATTTATTTACACACAGTTTGACCTCATGATGGAGTTCAGCAGATGTGGATCTTACTTATTTGCATTGTTCTGCGACATTTGCAAAATTCGTTAGTGGCTCAGGGATCAATCCTCTGTGGACTGCCCCGAAGCTAGATGAAGCAAGCGGGTTCTCGCTGATTCATCCTCCCTCCTTAGAAATGCTTGCTAGTCAGGATAACATAGTGCCCATTAAAGAAACTGCCTGTATCAGTTTAAATTTGTGACCTGGGCGGGAGGGAGGGTCATGATCACAAGTGACAGAAACTGACGCTTGACTAACTTAGGGAAAAAGGCCTAATGGTGGATAAATGGTGGGAATACAAGAAAATGTGGCAAATGCCTGGGCAATCTCAGGGCTGTGAAGCAGGTACTGGCGAAACACTCCTCCTGAGGCCAAAGCGTGTTCTCTGTAGTACATTAAATCACATTCACACACACCCATTCATGTTCACATGGAACCTGAGGCTATGGCCTTACTTGGAGAGGAGGTCTTGGCAGATGTGCTTAGTTAAGGATTTCAAGAGCTCCATCTTTCTGGGTTTAGATTTCAGATGGATGCTACATGCACTGATTGGTGTGTTCTTATAAGAAGAGGAGTGGGCACACAGAAACCCCGTGTGAAGACACTGGCAGAGATTGGATCAGTGCATCTATAAGCCAAGAAATATCAAGGATTAGCAGCAGTGACCAGAAGCAGAGAGAGGCTACTTTGATTCTCCTTCAGAGCTCTCAGAAGGAATGAATCTTGCCCACACCTTAATTTTAACCCTTTGCCCTTCAGAAAAGTGAGAGAACAAATGCCTGCTGTTTAAGTCACTCGATTGGTAGCCATTTGTTACAGCTACCCAAAAGAACCATAAGGATTGATCTGTAGCCCCCTCAAAATATGTGAGAAATTTGAACCTTGGTGGACATGATCCTGTTTGAAAAGAAGGGAGTTCTTTTGTAATATAAATGAGGCCGTATGGCCACTGGAGATCCCCTCATTGAGGGGTTTAGAAGAGGAGATGGGTCAGTCAGGGTGCGAGGTAGTACCGATGAAGAACACAGCTTTCCCCCAGATCCTGGATGCTTCCTCCCCCCAACTACCATGATCCAAATTCTACCTTGCAGGGCTGGATAGGGCAGAGGTTGTACACTGGTGCATATGGGGGCTGGAGGCACAGGGAATCCAGGGTGGATGATACCTTCAGGACCAAAGATGTGAGGGGCGATGCTGGGAGAGTGGAGGGTGAGTGGGTTGGAAAGGGGGAACTGATTACGAGGATCCACATGTGACCTCCTCCCTGGGAGATGGACAGCAGAGAAGGGGGGGAAGGGAGACTCGGGATAGGGCAAGATATGACAAAATAACAATGTAGAAATTACCAAGGGTACATGAGGGAGGGGGTAGCGGGGAGAGAGAGCAAAAAAAAGAGGACCTGATGCAAGGGGCTTAAGTGGAGAGCAAATGCTTTGAGAATGATTGGGGCAGGGAATGTGCGGATGTGCTTTATACAATTGATGTATGTATATGTATGGATTGTGATAAGAGTTGTATGAGCCCCTAATAAAATGTAAAAAAAAGAAAATGATTAGGGAAAAGAATGTACAGATGTGCTTTATACAATTGATGTATGTATATGTATGGATTGTGATAAGAGTTGTATGAGTCCCTAATAAAATGTTAAAAAAATGAGGCCATATGAGAATAGGCTTGAGCCTAAACCTAAACACTTCTGAGTTAAAGGCCAGGATAGACCCAGTAACACACAGTATGGGAGAAAGATAACGAGGAATGCCAAGGAACTTTCTGGTATCCACAAAGAAGGACCCTGACCTAGAGTCGCACCCCAAATTTGAACCTGTAAGCTCCAAAGCAGGGGGAAAAGTGTTTTAAGGCTACTGACTTGTGGGATAATTTTTGGTTAAGGAGATTAAGACAAGAACTTAAGACATCCTCCAATCCTTCCTCTGGCTTCGTTCCATTTTTCTCACATTCAAGAGTCCTCCCAGAGGATTCAGTTAGGTGGTTGTTGTTGTTGTTGTTGTTGTTGTTGTTGTTGTTCAGTGTCATAGGGAGGGTTTGGATTCATTGTGACCATACATACAGCATAATCATACACTGCCCAGTCCTGTACCATTCTCAAAGTTGTTCTTAAGTTTGATCCCATTGTTGCAGCCACTGTGTCAATCCCACTTGTTGAGGGCCTTCCTCTTTTTCAGTGCCCCTCTACTTTCCAGAACACGATGTCCTGCTCCAGGGACTGATCTCTCCGGACAACATGTCAAAGTTAAGGCGAACTCTCATCATCCTTGCCCTGAGGAACATTCTGGCTGTACTTCATCCAAGTTAGATGGGTTTGTTCTTTTGGCAGTCCATGGTACATTCATTACTCTTTTACATCACTACTAATCAAATATATCTATTCTTCTTTGGTCTTCCTTATTCAGTGTTCAACTTTCACATGAATATGAGACAGTTGAAAATACCATGGCCTGGGTCAACCCGCCCCAGTCCTCAAAGTAATCTCTTGCTTTTCAACACTTTAAAGAGGTCTCGTGTAGCAGATTTGACTAGTGAAATGTGTCATTTGTTCTCTTCTCTGCTGCTTCCATGAGAATTGATTGTGGATTCAAGCAAGACAAAATCCTTGACAATTTCGATCTTTCCTCCATTTATCATGATGTTATCAATAGGTCCAGTTGTGAGGGTCTGGGCTTTCTTTACATTGAGTTGTAATCCAAACTGAAGGCTTTAATCCTTCATCTTCATCAGCAAGTGAATCAAGTCCTTCTCATTTTCAGCAAAATTGTGTCATCTGTATAATGCAGGTTGTTAATAAGCCTTCCTCCAACCTGATGCTCCATCAGGCACTGCCCCTTAATGAGTTTAGGTCATGAAGGATAGTCCTCCATAGGCACATTGATTATTACACTACCCCCCTCACATAATAAATTCAGAGAGAGAAAATTTCCCCAAAGCAATGGAAAGCTTACTAGAGAAGTGGAGGGTGCTCAAAGCCAAAGGTGACACAAACTGGAAATCAATACTAGTTTTCAATACCGGCAGTTATCTAATAGTTCACTGCACTATCTAAGGAAAGGTAAGGAGAACTGGGGCAATTCCATTAAAAAAAGACAATGCAGGGTATATAAGTCCATCATTCCTCTGGAGAAGAAAAACACATAGTTGGGTTGTAGAGCTTTGTTTGCTAATCAACCGAATGTAGTTGTAAGGCAGGGGTGTGTGTGTGCGCGTGTGTGTGCATGTGTGTGTGCGTGTGTGTGTGTGTGTGTGTTGAAGGGAAGGGCTTGCCATTCTATTTCATAGCCAGGAGAAAGATGAGCCTCTTCCCATATCTTTTGCTCTGTGGCAAGTTACTGATCTACAAGGAACTTTTATTTGACAAGGACATTGCCGAGAAAAAAACGGGAAGCTTGTGTTCATATCTGCTGAGAGGTGGAGTCCAAGAGATGGGCTTTATGACAGACACCCTGATCGTGCAACCAAGCTATGAAATGGCCTCATACATTCAACACACATTTGCTGCACCTCCCCAGTGTGCTGCCCAGATATTACCAGGCAGAGTGTTTTATGGGCAGCATTTTAGAGTTAGGCAGGCAGAGGGAGTGTCTTTGTGGGTGTTGCCTTTACCAGTCCTTGGATTGTTCTGGGACAGGCATGTCTTTTTCCTCTAAAGTAACTGATTGCGTGTAAAGAAGGAGTCTCCTCAGTAAGACGGGTTAAACCAAACCCAACCTATGACAATCATCTCAATTGGAACACATAGCGACCCTATACAAATACCCGTAGGGTTTCCAAGTTTGTAACTCTTTTGGGGGGTCAACTACCATAGCCTTCTCTTGCAGAACCACTACAGAGTTGACCGTTGTGTTAGCAGCTGAATGCTTAATCACTGTGCCCATTTTGTTTGCTGAGCCGCCCTCAAAACACTGAACAGGTTTTCTGGGTACCAAGTATGTCCACTTCTATATCTGGCATAGGGTGTTTTAGCCAAGTTGATAGGAGGTGCAAATCAGTTACTAGGGGTTTGGCAGAGTCAGTATGGAAACTGGGAGGGTGTGTGAAATTTGAACCAGAGTAGAACAATTCCAAGACACTTCCTAGGGATTCCGGGCATATAATATGCAAATGATAGTCAAGATATATAACTGTGTCTCTGTTCTTGGTTCTGTCAGTACCTGGTGTGGCCACAAAGGAGAAACCTGGTCTCCTGCTATTTTGAGCATCTAGTGTGAATGACAGGAGATAAGTCACATGCTAATGAACCCTGGTGGTGTAGTAGTTAAGCACCATGGTGCCCGGCTATCAAAGGATATAGCATCTGGGGTCTTAAAGACTGGAAGATAAACAGGGGGCCATCTAGCTAAGAAACAACAAAGCCCACATGGAAAAAGCACACCAGCCTACCCCGACATGATCGCTGAAGACAAAGCGGGTGCATAAGCACATGCGAGCATGTTTTCTTGATGTGCACTCACCCTTTACATGCAACTCTCTTATACATACGTGTTTCTGTGGATTTGTTTCTCAATTGCACCCAGACTAACATAAGCAGCGTGGAACGCATTTAAGAAGCCTAGACAAGGGCAGGGCAGGATATTCGGAGGGATTTGATTCAGAATTAGAGAGGAAGGAGCCCTGGTGGCAAAACGGGCTGCTAGCTCCCTGTCCCAAGGGGGACAATGAGACTGCTGGCTCCCATGAAGATTTACAGTCTTGAAAACTCCATATAGGTCACTGTGGTTGGAATCCACTGGACGGCAGTGACCTTTTGGGATTGAAGGTGGAAGCCACCAATGGCTTCCTGCCATTGAGCCAAGGAGCCTCCGGAGAGTGTGTGAACTTCTGGAATGCAGTGAACAACCTCTGCACATCTGCTTTTCGTGCTGCCCAAGTCATGCCCTTGGCCTTTGCTTAAACATATTCATCCAGAAGTGAACCATCACAGCTGCTCCCTTGGGAAGCTGGGGGCTGAGCTCTCTGGTTCCACTCTGTCAGCATTTCTGGTCCGGGTACCTCCCCTCTGCCCCGGCACAGGCAATGTGCTTTTGGAAGCAGTGCTCCCTGGGTAGTGGGTGTGATTTGCCTCATCTGGCCTAACATGATGAATGCTGAGAGGGGGTGGATACTAGGGGGTTAAACTCCCTGAACTTTACCTAGCCCACGGGAAAACTTATTATTTAAAGTAAGTTTTAGACAGAATCTTTAGAAAGATAAATTGTTAACTTTATGTACACAATTACTCCCCAACACATAGGCTCAACCTCATAGGCTGTGGATGACCTTGAGCAGTTGTTCAGTCACAATGGGTTTCTATCAGGATTGAGAGTTCAGCTCTCTCAACTCTCCAACTGGTTATTAGCACCATAGTCTCGTTTCTATTTATGTATTTACTTTGTTTTTAGGGGGAAAAGACTCCCAATTCAACTATATTTTATTAGGAACTCCTTTGCTAAGTTTTACACAAGAAAAAGGCACAAACTGCTGTTCTGGATGAAGGAGAGTATCCGCATGAGGCCACAACGGTGTCGGAAGGACCCACAGCCACAGTGACTTAAATAAAATGACACCCATTCTGTCCTGCTGACTCTGACTCATAGTGACCTTTACAGGAAGCAATAACCTCATCTTTCTCCTGTGGAATGACTAGTGGCTTTGAACCAGCGACCTTGCTCTTAATAGTCCAACACTATCCAGCATTACCAGCTGGGCTCCTGAAAACTTAAATAAGACATAGAAAACAAACAACTTTGTCACAAAATTGTGACTGAAGACAGATCAATTCATGGAGTTTCAGGAGGGCCTGTGAGAGCATGAGCGGGACCTTCATTGGGATGTGCACACTACCGTATATCGTTGAGTCTGGCCCTGGGAGTGGACGCAAGCACACTGCCTGAGGGACAAGCTTTCCACTGCCAGTCAGCAGTAGGAAAGAACTCAATGGCGGCTGAATCTGTGGCCCCTCAAAATGGATGTAGGGTCTCCACATAGACTCTCACTGTGAGCCACAGCCTATTGCTCAAAATTTAAGCTCAAATACGACTTAAACGCCAAACATTCTGTTTCCTTAAAATAGGGTACTGCCAGGATCAGCTAGAAGTCTGCATGACCTATCAGATCTCAACGCCGATCTCAAATCACTTCACATGATCCATTCTACCAGTCATGTCAAGGACAACTAGAGGTCTGCATGAGCGAGCCCAAATCGCCTCCTCACTTACCCATTCCAGAGGCTGTGCCTGTATAACCTATCGACTAACACATTCCCATATGCCGTGGTTACGAAACCAACCATCATACTGGAATAAGGACCAATCACGATGCAAGGGTCAGGGTCAATGGGAAAGCAAAATAGGGGCTGAGGGGAGCCAAGAGGGGTCGCTTCACTCAATCCCTAAACCTGATCTAATGTCACTAGACTGGGGTCTTCCTCACATCTCAAGGGCACCCGATTCATGATTGAAGTGAGTTGTGCTTATTCAACCTTTGTTCTGCTTGCTGTCCTGCTGTGCTGCATCCTCTTCTTGCTTTTTTGTGCATGGCTCCCTCTGTTGTGGTGACAAATGGCTTGAGAGGGATTTGACATAGGGAGAAAGCCCACCCACATCAACTGTCACCAGAAGCAGACACTAAGTCCATTTCTCTCACCTCACAGAACTATGCACACCAGACACTGGTAGGGCTGCCTGGGAGGGGAACCCTTAGTGCAGTGGTTCTCAACCTGTGGGTTGCGACCCCTTTGGGAGTCATATGACCCTTTCACAGGGCTCACCCAATTCATAACTGTAGCAAAATTACAGTGATGAAGTAGCAAGAAAATCATTTAAGGGTTGGGGGAGGGGGGCATCACCACAACAAGAGGACCTGTATTAGGAAGGTTGAGAACCACTGCCTGAGTGTGTTTAGGACTTTGCTTCCCTCAAGGTCATCAGACATTCCTGAAGGCAGAGCCACTGCAGGAAGCCCTTCTGGGAAATGCCCTGAAGACAGGTCTCAACCAACTCCACCCTCACCCTCCGAGATCCTAATCATAGGACGCATGGAAATGCTCCCTGCCACTTCGAAGACTGTAAGTCCATGGGAGCAGAAAGCCTCCTCTTTCTCCCTTGGAGTGGTGGCTGGTGAGTTCAAATTGCTCACTTTCTGGCTAACATAACCCACAGACCAGCTCCCCCTGAGCTCAGTTTGGTTTGCCGCACAGCACACATTGTTTGGAACCTTCTGAAATAGCTATGCACATGTGCAGGTTGGGGGGATTTCGCACAAGATGCAGTTTTCCACCCTCTCTTGGAAAAAATAATTTTTGCAAAAGGCCTGTATTCTCTTCTGCATCTGAGTAGCAGCTACTCTCATGAAGTCATAGCACATACATTCATGCTACAGTCCTCCCAACTCCCTAATGTCTTACGCCGAGTCTGCTCCATGCTTTTCTGTGTCCTACATGGTAGCTGTAGGCACCCAAGGCATGGACTCTGCAGCCTGGGTCCAAATCTCTCCTTCCCACTTCCTCACTGTGTGGTCCTAGGCTCATGACTTTATCATCCTGTGCCACTGTTTTTTCATCTGTAAAATGAGGCCAGAATAGAGTCCACACATAGGCTTGTTAAGTGGAATAATTGAATTATTATACACAAAAAGCTTAGAACGGTGCTTGGCATCTTGCAAATAATATTAGGTGGTTTAGCATAGGGACTGGGTCATCCATTACATATGCTCAGGTTCAAACTTCCGGCCAGGAAGGGGTGGTACACCTAGGTGGGCATTACACCTGGATTGGCCCATCTGGGCCAAGTGAATTCAATCCAGCCATTGGGGTTGACCATGACCGTCAACCATGCCTCCCTATGGAGGAATTGAAAAGGCAGGATCTTGACCGCTCCGATGTCTCCCTTCACCTACTTTTCTGTTGTCCGTCCCCCAGGGAGGAGGTCACATGTAGATACTTGTAATCAGTACCCTCTTTCCAATCCACCCTCCCAAAACCCTCTCAGTATCACCACGCACAAATTATCAAGGTTTCTTGAGGGATGGGGGAGCGGGGAGGGAGGGGAAAAATGAGGACTTGATGCCAGGGGCTTAAGTGGAGAGCAAATGTTTTGAGAATAATGAGGGCAATGAATGTACAAATGTGCTTTACACAATTGATGTATATATGGATTGTGATAAGAGTTGTATGAGCCCCTAATAAAACGATTTTTTTAAAAAAGAAAAAAGGCAGGATCCCAGAGCCCACTGAGTGACTTTCTCTCCAGCAGCTTCTAGGTAGGCTGTGCCCCGTTAGGGGCCCTGAGGTACCTGTGTAAACCTGAAACTTCTTCTCTCAAAAAACTCACTTGGATCACAATCCAGGCTTCGAAGTGAATTCTTTCTCACGCGAAGCCAAGGCCTGAGGTATATCTCTCCCAGGAGAGATCTAACAATAGTATCTCTTATTATAGCATTAGGAGCCCAGGTGGTGTAGTGGACTGTGCATTAAGCTGCTAATCGCAAAGTCGGGGGTTTTAACTGACTAGCCCGTCCGTGGGAGAAATATGAGGTTGTCTATTTCTGTAAGGCAGTGGTTCTCAACCTTCATAATGCCCCCACCCTTTAATACAGTTCATGTGTGGTCACCTGCAACCATAAAATTATTTTCATTGCTACTTCATAGCTGTAATTTTGCTATTGTTATGAATTGGTTGACCCCTGTGAAAGGGTTATTTGATCCCCAGAGGGGTCGCGACCCACAGGTTGAGAACTGCTACTGTAAGGATTTAAAGTCTCATAACCCCAAAGGGGCAGTTCTTTGTCCTATTGGGCCGGTATGAGTGGGAGTCAATAAAATGGTAGTTAGGTTTTTTTCTGCATCAGTATCAGATTCTGGTGGCAATCTCAGTCATCCTGCATTGTGGTCTGGTTTGAACTCTGGTAGATCTGTGGGAAATGACTGCCCTGGTTTGAGGTGAGGGCCACGGTGCTTCAGTGGTAGATCTCTCATCGTCTTTCACCGGGAAGACCCGGGTTCGATTTGCAGCCAATGTGCCCCAGACTGTCAGTGAAGGTTTGTGTGTTGCTATGACACTGAGCAGGCTTCAGTGATGTTTCCAGACTGAAATAGAACAAGGACGAAAGACCTGATCATCTCCATCCACACATCGACCTAAGGCCCGCCACGGTTGGCTTCCCCTCCCAGCCCTGGTGATAGCACAGACTGGCATAGTTTGCTCTGCTTCCCATGAGGTGCCCATGAGAGGCTGACTCGACAACCACGGTCAAGATCAACAGCTTGAACTCCTTTCTGGGTCTACAGAAACAAGAACAACCTTCTGAAATGAGTTTGCATTGCTATTTGGGACTGGGAGAATGCCTTTGTGACAAGGATTGTGCTCTGGATCCCAAAGGCGACTTTTAAACACAGCCACATAGCAACTCCGGAAATTGCCATAGTAGAAGCCAGGTTTAAAAAAAAAAAAAAAAAGCTCTCCTGACTTGCTCAAAGGAGGCCAGAGGTGGATAGGGGTGGGGTGGGAGACTCCTCTAAAAATGAACAAATTTGTTTCCTTACATATTTGTCATGTCTTTTGGTCCTGAAAAAAAGGGGGGGAAAGCAGACGAGAGGAGGAAACGGCGACTGACAGTCATCTTGTTGGTATTCCCACAGCATCCCCTCCTTAGGCACTTGCTGCCATCTCATCCAACTCCAATCAGTATATTTTCACCCAGCAATGATGCAGAAATGTCTGTGTACTCCAGTTTTATTGTAGTCGGGCAGCGTTTACGGGTTTGACTTTCAACTCAGCATGGCAGGACGTCTAGAAGCAATAACAACCAGCACCTGCTCTGTCTGTGCGGTGGGCAGGCAGTGACGGATTCCCAGCTTCCGGAACACTAGTGCCCCCTCCCAGCTCAGGATAATGACGGTGACACACGGCCTCCTTGTTGTCTGGGGGAGCTCTAGGAGCTCTCCTCTGAAACCTCATATTATTGGCATTTCTTTGAGTGAACACATCAAATTAGTGACTGTAAAGGAAGGCGTAGGAGATGATTATTGGTGACAAGACAAGCCTCAACCACCTCCAGAGAGCATGTCTCCTAAGTGCAAAGTATGGAGAGGGAGGAAACAATTGACCACAAATGGAATAGGCTCTGAGTCTCGCCACACAATGTATGTGTGTGGTCACTGAGGCTCCAACATTGTGGCTGGAGGACGGATATGGTTTGTGCAGCCGTGATTGCCATCCAGAACGTGCCGTGCTATTGTGAAAAATGATTTTTTATTCTGAGAAAATCTCTGCTTCCACTTGCTTTAATGCTTCGCCAGAGAGCCGGGGACTCTGGAAGGGGTGGGGACGCACAGGGCTGGGCTGACCTCAGGAACTCTTGTGTAAAGGGCTTTTTCTCACTTGGAAGCAGGCTGGGTTCACAGCTGTTCTTTCTGGTAAAGCTTGTTTCTGAACTTTGCCACGTCTGAGTCCGAAGAGGGAAATGAAGGTGACAAATGCTGCGAGGAGCCCTGGGCACATCTTGGCTATGGTCCTGCTTAAGTCTGTTTCATTTGAATCCCAGTTTTACCTTTCCTCCTTTCTGGGTTCCGAAGTATCAGATGGGTGTCAAACGCTTCCACGGACAACTAAAGCTGAACAAGGTGGAGGCAGATGAAGAGCAACGGGAGGTTGGTGTTTGGGAGACTGAATACTTGGGCTTCCTAGGCCAGCCCAGCTGGTGGTTAGAGCCCTGTTTCAGATTCCACTGAAATCTCCTAGCGTCCAAGGACCAAGTGGCTCCTAAGTCCAGAATTTCTGTTACATGTCTTACCAAGGAGAAGCTGGGCCAAAATGCATTGAAGAATAAAGCAGGAGCTTGGCTTGTGAATCCACTCTCTGATTCTGAAATTTCAAAGGCTCTGTGCACAGACATTTCAACACTGAAAGCACAGCAGGGAAAATCAAAGACTTGGGCTTCCTCCTTGCCCCTCTTTTAGGACTTTTATGGTTTTCCAAGGCGCCTCCCAGAGCCGAGTGTTGTATAGGTCATGTTTAAAAATGTCGTAGTTCTGAGGGACTTGCTGTTCTGCTTTCTTTTGCAAGGAGACCCGGTTTCTTGTCTTGTGGCCAAACACAGAGCACAGATGTCTGTGGCCCCCCTCCCTTTCCCCTGACCTTTGCTCTCTTCTCTGGATACCCTACTGACCTGTTCTCCCTTACAAGATCTGAACTGCTCACACACTTCGTTAAATTCTCATCCTAGCGAGAAGCATCTGAGCATCTTATTAGAGCCTGTATGCGTTCTGTTCTGGATGCCTATTTGTGTAACTTCAGGTCTCTGGCATGGAAACGTCCCATGCTCACAGACCCACACAGGTAATATAAAGTCCAACAGTAGTTTAAGGTTTAAGGTGGTCACAGGGAACACTGGGGCCCGTGTCTCTTGGTGAACCACACAGGCTGTCTAAAGGGGCTAGTTCCATCTCAATGTAGCCATGCAGGAATGTAGACCGGTTAGGTAGCAAGACAAGGGGTTGTTCCTCTCCATGCTTAGGGGGCCCCCTACGGGAGGTTGGAAGCCAATGCGGGCTAAGCCCAAGCCAGGAGAGCTTAATTGACGCCTCCCAGCTGAAAGCCCTTAAAAGGCTGGAATCTGGAGACCACCGCCCCTTCCCTTCAGCTGCTTCTCTGGCTTCCACTCGCAGGGCTGGGTGTGCAGTGTCATGAGGGTGCCCATGTTCAGTTTATTGTAACGCCGGAACCTTCTTCTCTCATGTATATAAACCCACTCGGATTACCAACCAGACTTTGGTGTTAATTTCTTTCCAGTGTGTAGCCAAGGACCGAGACATTTCCCACCCAAGAAACCTAACAGACCCAGACTTACAATAAACCCATATTTTTATTTATAAGGCAAGAAGTGACCAGGTCTAGACAATAATGAGGAAGAGGGCCCTGGGTTTGAGAAAGATTCTGAAGTAGAATCCATAACCCTTAGAAATGTATTGGCCTTAGGGGAGGGGCAAAGAGGGCTGGATTGAGAAAGTCTCTGGCATCCAGTTCTGACTTGACTTCTGGATCCTGAATCCTTCAGGGCCATGACCTTGCCCTCCAGCCAGACCTTCCAATAGCCATCTTCTCAGAAATTTGTTAATTTCTCATAATGCATTACACCTGCCATCCTGTGAGCGGCTACCAAACCCAGGCACTTTTTTCAAAGACAAGCTCGCTCTCTCTACCCCTAAGAGCAGGTAGTTTGAGGATGATGGATATGAGATACCACAGAAGACAAATCTGTTATCTTCCATGGTGCACAAAACATGCTGTCACAACCAGGACTCGTGACAATCCCTCAGTTTCCTAAATTGCTTCACTGCTACTTTTTAATTAAGCCTCATTAGATTGTCATATATTGATAAGAGGGATGACCCTGAATTAGATGCATAAATTAAAGCTATCCTCATCCTGTGCTTTTATATGAATGTGTTAATTATTTTTGTCATTAGGGAGAATAATGGAGGGATGGAGCAATACCAAACGGAGTTTGACAAAGTGTTGGTGTTTGCTGCGGCAAACGTGGTGCGTGTCAGATACAATCTGTCACCCAGTGAGTCTGCAATTAACACCAAGGGACAAAGGTAGGATTCCCTGTAATAAATAACCTTCCTCCCAGATGCTAATGGAGACCCAGCAGGACCCACTGTTGTGTTGTCGCAGTTGTACACGGGCCCTTAGAGGAGACAGAGCTGGTGTTTGAAACGAGTCTTGTTTGCCCCCAGTTGGCTCACACATTTGTTTTTTAAGTGGCATAATCACTAACATTTAAACACATGGTGATGTCACGTAACAATCTGCAGCTTCTGAGAAATGGAGAGGCCCGACTTTGCTGGTTGACAGTGCAGAGGGACTGGGGGAGCAGTCAGATATGGTTATCAGAGTTTGGAATCCTTGCTTTCCAAGTACATGTGTCAAGGAGTTCAAGGGTTCAGAAATTTAGGAGGGAAGTTCCAGAAGACAAGTTTGTGTGGTCGATAATAAACCAATATAGGGGTTGAGATTTCAATCTGTTGGCTATTTATTTTGTGCTTGGTAGCCAACCATCCCAGAATTCCTGACCTCACCGACCTTGTGAAACAAGGACCATTCCAGAATGACATAGAAGCAAGCACGGAAGCGAGGGCATCCATTACCCCGAATGCGTAGGGGTCAGGAACTAAGTGCTTTCTTTAGAACAGCTCCAGAAGGCAGACCTTTGGCTGGAAAACCTGTTAGGGAGCTAGCATAGGGACTGGCAGGCCTATTACACATGCTCAGAGGTCCGAGCTACCGGCTCATGAAGCAGTGGCTCACTGCATGCTCAGAAGTTCAGGTTTCCAGCCAGGAGGGGGAGCTACGCCTGGGTGGGCGCTGTACCTGCATTGGCTCACCTAGGCCAGGTGAATTCAATTCAACAATTCAGCCAATGGGGTCGACCTACGTCATCGACCACGCCTCCCTAACCGCTCATAAAACTCACGGGGATCCTAAACCAGGCCTCAGCGTGAGCTGTTTCTCGGGTGGAGCCAACGACCGAGGCACACCTGTCCCCGGAGAGGTCGAACAGAAGCGGTGCTGTGTGATTCAGAGCTATGAGGTAAGCCGGCCCCAGGAGTGGGCCCTCCCATGTTGGTCTCACGGATTTGGGGCCCCTCTGGGCTCCTTTTACCTCACCACCCTCGGGAGAATTGTTGGGTTGAATTCACGGTGTCCGTCTTTGCGCCGTTTCTTGCTGGTGTCCGTCTTTGCGCCGTTTCTTGCTGGTGTGCGGGACCTGACGTGCCTGCTTTCCCGGGAACTTGCCTGCCTTCCCGGGCTGCATTTGTGAGCGGGCTGGGACGCTGCTGCCTGGAGGCTGGGAGGATTTTGACTCCCAAAGCCTTCTCGAGGCTCAGTGTATAAGGTTTATTTGGACGCGAAAACAGAATCAAAGATGCAATTAACGAAGTTTTAGAAGCAGGCTTTATTGAGAAGCTTGCGGGCGGGTTCAGCAACTCAGAGTATTGAGCTATTGAAGCTGTGCAGGGGAAAAAATCCTGGCAGCGTTTTTTTTTTTTTCTCTTTATTATTTTTTTTTAATTTTTTTATTTTAACAATTTATTGGGGCTCATACAATTCTTTTCACAGTTCATACATATACACACATCAATTGTATAAAGCACATCTGTACAGTCTTTGCCCTAATCATTTTTTTCTCTTTTCTTCTTTTACATTTTATTAGGGACTCATACAACTCTTACCACAATCCATACATATACATACATCAATTGTATAAAGCACATCCATACATTCCCTGCCCCAATCATTTTCAAGGCATTTGCTCTCCACTTAAGCCCCTTGCATCAGGTCCTCTTTTTCCCCCCCTCCCTCCCCATTCCCCCCTCCCTCATATGCCCTTGGTAATTTATACATCGTTATTTTGTCATATCTTGCCCTATCCGGAGTCTCCCTTCCCCCCTTCTCTGCTGTCCCTCTCCCAGGGAAGAGGTCACATGTGGATCCTTGTAATCAGTTCCCCCTTTCCAACCCACTCACCCTCCACTCTCCCAGCATCGTCCCTCACACCCTTGGTCCTGAAGGTATCATCCACCCTGGATTCCCTGTACCTCCAACCCTCATATGTACCAGTGTACAGCCTCTGTCCTATCCAGCCCTGCAAGGTAGAATTCGGATCATGGTAGTTGGGGGGAGGAAGCATCCAGGATCTGGGGGAAAGCTGTGTTCTTCATCGATACTACCTCACACCCTAATTAACCCATCTCCTCTCCTAAACCCCTCTATGAGGGGATCTCCATTGGCCGACACTTGGGCCTTGGGTCTCCACTCTGCACGTCCCCCTTCATTTAATATGATATATATATACATATATATACATACACATATACATATACACATATATACACATACATACACACACTTATATCTTTTTTGTTTTTTTTGCATGATGCCTTATACCTGGTCCCTTGGGCACCTCGTGATCGCACTGGCCGGTGTGCTTCTTCCATGTGGGCTTATTTGCTTCTGAGCTAGATGGCCGCTTGTTCACCTTCAAGCCTTTAAGACCCCAGACACTATCTCTTTTGATAGCCGGGCACCATCAGCTTTCTTCACCACATTTGCTTATGCACCCATTTGTCTTCAGCGATCCTATCATGGAGGTGTGCAGTCAATGATATGATTTTTTGTTCTTTGATGCCTGGTAACTGATCCCTTTGGGACCACTCGATCACACAGGCTGGTGTGTTCTTCCATGTGGACTTTGTTGCTTCTGAGCTAGATGGCTGCTTGTTTATCTTCAAGCCTTTAAGACCCCAGTCACTATCTCTTTTGATAGCCGGGCACCATCCGCTTTCTTCACCACATTTACTTGTTCACCCACTTTGGCTCCAGCCGTTGTGTTGGGAGAGTGAGCATCATAGAGTTCCAATTTAATAAAAGAAGGTATTCATGCATTGAGGGAGTGTTTGAGTAGAGGCCCAAGGTCCTTCCGCCACCTTAATACTTGACCTATAAATATAGACACATAGATCTATTTCCCCATCCTCCTATATATATTTGCATGTACATGTCTTTGTCTAGACCTCCATGAATGCCCTTTGACTCCTAGCTCTTTCCTCCATCTCCCTTGACCTTCCTCCTGCCCTACTACCATGCTTCATCGCCACCTGGGCTAGAGTATACCTCTTCTCTAAGCAACCTTACCCTTGATCGTTTCCCACCAGGCCTGCCACTCCCCCTTCTCTACCATTTGTGGTCCCATGTTTTTCCCTTGTCCCTGGGTTTGTTAACACCACTTCCTTACCCCCCCTATCCCCCCACCCCAAGTCCCCCCGGAACTGTCGGTCCCGTTGTTTTTCATCCAGATAGTTCATCCAGCTTGTCCTATTCAGACAGACCTGTGGAGTCACTAACATGCACGAAAACTAGACAGAGGAAAACAAAGCAACAGTATACAACCAGACAACAAAACAACCAAAACAAACCACTGAAAAAGAACAGAACAAAACAGTTCACAAGAGAAAAGCTTGTAGTTAGTTCAGGGATCGTTTGCTGGCCCTTAGGAGCGTTTTCCTGTCCAGTCTGTTGGGGCACCACGCCCTGGCCCCAAAGTCCACTTTCAGCATTCCCTGGGGACCTTGCCACTCCATTCCCTTGCTGTTCCGCTGCACTCCCCCAGTGATTTGCCTCGGTGTGGTGGGATCAGGTCAGGTGCAATTCCCACACTATGTCTCCGGTGCTGTCCCCTGTATCGCCCTTAGTCACTGAGGGGCATCATGTCTCATAGTAGGGCCAGCCATGTTGTTCTCTCTGTGGACTGGCTGCTCTACTCAGGAACATCATCATCACGGCCTGGTGGGCCAGGCTGTGCTCCACTCTCTCCTCCTGCCCCTTCATCTGCTCCCCTGTGCTCTGATCAAATATGTCCATCTCCCATAGCTGCAGAGTCAATGTCGTCCTTTGGAACAAATTCTTTTCGGGGGAGGGGCAGGAATCCACTTAATTTATGGTGCTGGGGCCAGCCTCCCAGACCTCTCTACCGGTTCCCTCCTCCACGCCGGGATATTGCATTCACACCTTGCGACACTGGGTTGAAGTCTGGTCCCACTTTCCCTGTGGAGATATAAACAATACCCTCCCCTTGGGTGGATTAATGCCCCATGATCCCACTACCCTTTTCTTCCTTGTATTCATCCTTTTGTTTTCCTTTCCCCACCTCCTCCACCATTGTCTACCATGTACATCCCTGGTTTTGGTCTGGTCTCTTCCATACTACACCGTCTTCACCCCTAAAATGTTTGTATACAGTAGCTTTTTTCCCTATGCCACTTTTGCTTAAAAAAAAAAATTTTTTTTTTTAATTCTTACCTCAGCGGACTCATGTTGTACTTGTCCTTTTGTGCCTGACTTACTTCGCTTAGCATGATTTCCTCCAGTTCTTCCCATGCCGCTATGTGCCTCATACGTTCATCACTGCTTTTTAGTGATGCGTAGTATTCCATTGTATGTATATACCACAGTTTTTTAATCCAATCGTCAGTTGATGGAAATTTGGGTTGCTTCCAACTCCTTGCAATTGTGAACTGTGCCGCAATGAACATTGGAGCACAGATGTCTGGTCTTGGTTTGTTTCTTGCCTCTTCTGGGTATATGCCCAGTAGGGGGATTGCTGGGTCATATGGTAACTCTATTTCCATCTGTTTTAGGTATCGCCAGATTGATTTCCATAGTGGCTGTACGTACTTACAGTCCCACCAGCAGTGGATGAGAGTTCCTGTCTCCCCACAGCCCCTCCAACACTTGTTGCTTTCTGATTTTTTGAATTGGGCTACCTTTGAGGGTGTCAGGTGGTACCTCATTGTTGTTTTAATTTGCATTTCTCTTATGGCTAAAGATCGGGAACATTTTCTCATATGTTTGTTGGCCATTCGGATTTCTGCCCCTGTGAAACTTCTGTTCAAGTCCTTTGCCCACCTTTCAAGTGGGCTATTGGTTTTTTTCTTTTTGGAAGCTAGCAGAGTACTGTAGATTTTAGTAATAAGGCCTTTGTCTGATGTGTCATTGCTAAAGATGTTTTCCCAGTCTGTGGACTCTCTTATTACTCTCTTGGTGAATTCTTTAGATGTACACAAGTGTTTTATCTTCAGTATATCCCATTTGTCGATTTGTGCCTCTTCTGTGTTTGTGTCCTTCCCTATTTCTGATAGCCTGTGTATTCCCTGCGCCAAAGTTCTCAAGTTGGTCCCAATTCCCTCAGTGATGGCCCTAATAGTTTGGGGTTTAACTTCAAGGTCTGTGATCCACCTTGAGTTTATTCTTGTGCATTGAGTGAGATAAGGGTCTTGCTTCATTTTTCTGCATGTTGATATCCATTTTTTCCAGCACCACTTGTTAAAGAGGGCATCTGCTTCCCATTTGATCTTTTTGGGGCCCTTGTCAAAGATCAGCTGTGTGTATGCTGATGCTTTTATTTCTGGGTTTTCAGTTCTTTTCCATTGGTCTGAGTATCTGTCATTGTACCAATACCATGCAGTTTTGAGAACTGTGGCTGTATAGTATGTGCCAAAGTCAGGTAAAGCAAGCCCTCCCACGGTGTCCTTCTTCTTGAGGAGTTCTCTGCTAATTCTGGGTTTCTTCCCTCTCCATATAAAGTTGGTAATCAGTTTTTCCATTTCTTTGAAGAAAGATGATGGTAATTGTATCGGGATAGCATTAAACTTATATAGTGCCTTTGGCAGAACTGACATCTTAACTATATTAAGTCTCCCAATCCAAGAGCATGGAATATTCTTCCATTTGTTGAGGTCGCTCTTGGTTTCTTGTAATAGTGTTCTATAGTTTTCCCTATATAGATCTTTTGTTTTTTCAGTCAAGTGTATCCCTAGATATTTCAGTTTGTGTTTGGCTATTGTGAAGGGTACCACCTTTTTGATCTCTTCTTCTGTGGTCTTATCTGATGTGTATAACAGTCCGATGGACTTCTGTTTGTTGATCTTGTATCCTGCCACTCTGCCAAACTCCTCTATTGCTTCCAGTACTCCCCTTGTGGAACTTTTGGGATTTTCCATATATAAAATCATATCATCTGCAAATAACGATAGTTTCACCTCTTCCTTCCCCAGACGAATACCTTTGATGTCACTTCTTTGCCTTATGCTGTTAGCTAAAACCTCCAGCACGATATTAAATAGGAGTGGAGACAAGGGGCATCCTTGTCTGGTTCCCTTTTTCAGTGGGATTGTGTTAGTCTTTTCTCCATTGACTATGACTTTGGCTGTTGGTTTTTCATATATAGCTTGTATTGTCTTGAGGAACTTTCCTTCCATTCCTATTTTCGCTAGTGTCTTAAACAGGAATTGGTGTTGGATGTTGTCGAATGCTTTTTCTGCGTCTATTGATATTATCATGTGATTCTTATACTTTTTCATGTCAATGTGACGAATAATACTAATGGTCTTTCGTATGTTGAACCATCCCTGCATCCCTGGTATGAATCCCACTTGGTCATGGTGAATTATTTGTTTTATATACTTTTGTATTCTGTTGGCTAGTATTTTGTTAAGGATTTTTGCATCAATGTTCATTAGGGATATCGGTTTGTAGTTCTCGATTCTTGTGGGATCCTTGCCCGGTTTGGGTATCAGAGTTATACTAGCTTCATAGAAGGAGTTTGGGAGTTTGCCATCTTTTTCTATGTTCTGGAAAAGTTTGTGTAGGATTGGTATTAGTTCTTCCCTGAATGCTTGGTAGAATTCTCCCGTGTATCCATCTGGTCCAAGGGATTTTTTTGTTGGTAATCCCTTGATAACCTTTTCTATTTCTTCTATTGCGATGGGTCTGTTGAGATTCTTGATGTCCACCGAGGATAGTCTAGGGAGGGATTGTTTTTCCAGGAATTTGTCCATGTCTTCCAAATTGTTGAATTCATTGGAGTACAATCCTTCATAGTATTGTGTAACTATCCTTTTGATTTCATTAGGGTCTGTTGTAATGACCCCTCTTTCATCCCTTATTCTTGCTATTGAGATTTGTTCCCTCCTTTCTTTGGTTAGGTTTGCCAATGGTCTATCGATCCTGTTTATCTTTTCAAAGAACCAACTTTTAGCGATATTAATTTTTTCCATAGTTTTTTTTATTTTCCCTCTCCTGAATCTCAGCCCTGATTTTTATAATTTCTTTTCTTTTGCTATTAGTAGGGTTGTCCTGCTGACTCAGTTCTAGTTTTTGTAAATTTTGTGTCAGCGTATCCGTCATGAGTCTCTCTTCCTTTCTCAGGTGTGCTTGTATTGCTATGAACCTTCCTCTGATGACTGCCTTTGCTGTGTCCCATAAGTTTTGGTACGTCGTGTGCTCATTTTCGTTGGTTTCGAGAAATTTCCTGATTTCGTCTCGGATCTGCACCAGTATGCACTCCTTTTGCAGTAGAGAGTTATTCATTCTCCAATTATTTGCTCTTATTTTCTTTGTCTTCCTTTTGTTGATTTCCAGTCTTATGGCACAGTGGTCAGAGAGAGAGGTCTGTATTATTTCAATGTGCTTAAATTTATGTAGATATGCCTTATGCCCCAGCATGTGGTCTATCTTCGAATATGTGCCATGAGGACTTGAAAAGAATGTGAAATTTTTTGTATTTGGATGAAAAGCTCTGTAAATATCTATTAGGTCAAATTGTCTAATTGTGGAGTTTAGCTCTCTAGTCTCCTTGTTGAGTTTCTTTCCCTGTGATCTATCTTTCTCAGTGAGTGGTGTGTTGAAGTCACCCACTATAATTGTCGAGTCTGTGATTTCTTTCTTAATCTTTTGGAGTGTTTGGTTCACGTATTGAGCTGGTCTCTCATTCGGGGAATATATGTTTACAATGCTTAGTGGTTCATTGTCTATCATTCCCTTGAGCATTATATAGTGTCCCTCCTTATCTCTTTTTATGGTTTGCACTTTGAGGTCAATTTTATCCGAGATAAGGATTGCAACCCCTGCTTTTTTTGTGTTGCTATTTGCTTGGTAGGTCCTTCTCCAGCCTTTGATTCTCAGCCTATTTTTGTCTGTAGCCTTGAGGTGTGTCTCCTGTAGGCAGCAAATTGATGGGTTGTGTTTTCTAAGCCATTCTGCTAGTATCAGTCTTTTAATGCCTGAGTTCAGGCCATTGATATTCAGGGTTATTATTTCCATGTGCGGACTCTGTGATGCCATTTTATACTTTTTGTGTTGGGAGTTTTCCTACTTTCCTTTTTCATTAGTGTGTGTTTTGTGTGTGTGTCATTCTTGACTTCTTTCCATCCTTAAGCCAATGCTATCTTGGGGTCTGTTTTCTATTTGTTGTGCTCTGGGTGAGGTTGTTCTATGTGCTGGTGTCTTATTTGTGCTTGGTGAGTGTTGTTCTTCTGCCCATACTGAGTCGGCGAGGATTTTTTGTAATGCTGGGTTTGTTGTAACGTATTTTTTGAGTTTTTCCTTGTCTGGGAAGACTTTTACTTCTCCATCGATCTTGATCGATAATTTGGCTGGGTAGAGTATTCTTGGATTTGCGTTGTTTTCTTTCAATTTTTGGAATATGTTACTCCACTCTCTCCTTTTTTTCATAGTTTCTGCTGATAGGTCTGAGCATATCCTTATGTGGGAACCTTTATATGTGATTGCTTGCTTTTCCCTAGCTGCTCTCATGATTTTCTCCTTTTCCTCAAAGTTTGAAAGTTTAACTATTATGTGCCTTGGTGATTTCTTCTTGGGGTCCCGTCGTGCTGGTGTTCTTTCAGCCTCCTGGATGGTTGCTTGGTTTTCATTCATTAGGCTGGGGAAGTTTTCCTCCAAGAATTCTCTCGCTATTGTTGCAGATGACTTCTTTGTTGTGTCTTCCTCCGGTAGGCCAATAATTCTAATGTTGTTCCGCTTCATAGCATCAGACATAGCTCTTAGGTTTTCTTCGGCTTCTCTGATGCTCTTATTAGATTTTTGTTCACATTTATTAAAGTCTGCTTGGCTGTCCGCCATGCCACTGATGCGGTTCTCTGATTCCTCCAATCGATTCTCAAGGAACATGATTCTGCTATTGTTTTTCGTTACCTGCTCCTCAAGGTCCTGTATTTTCCTTTGGTATATGTCTTTTATCTCCTCTATCATTTCATCCTTTTTCTGTAGTGTTTCCCTCATATTCTGCATCGCTCCAAGCACCATTCTGAGAGCTTCTTTGTATGGCATCTCAATGTCTGCTTCTTCTATGTATGTTGTTATGTTCAGGACATCTTCTTCCTTTGGCTTTTGTTTTTCCTGTTTTTTCGTTGAGGTCGTTGGGGGTGATGGCTGTTTGCGTTGAGTTGTTTTTGAGGGACCAGGTGCCATTTTCTAGTCTCTCTCTGGAAGACTTATAGGAATTCTTCGATCTGCCTACAGCTGATTTTGCTATGGGATTAACCTACCACTTTATCTTCCTGTGGCGTCCCTATTAGGGGAGTGCCCCAGATGGCAGACCGACTGCCTGCACCAGTGTTGCAGAGGCTGGGCTGAAGTTCCCGCTATTGGTTTGAATATTGATAAGTGTTGGCTGAGCTGCCTTATGTCCCCAGGTACACAGGCAGGAACTCCCTGGTGAGAAGTCTGAGGAGTATCCCCTGGAGAGCAAGCAGGCCTTACCCTAGCCTTGGGCTATCTATGCAGGGTGGAGCTCACCTAGCTGGGTGTGACCCAGGTGCAAATGCCCTAGGGCAATGGGAGTGCCCCGTAAGTCCGCAATGGAGTGTGAGAGAGCAGGGCAGGAACAAGGGGGGTGAGAAAAATCAAAAAGTGAGACTAGACTGTGCAGGGGTACAGGGAAGCGAGGGAAGCAAAAGAAACTATGTAGCTGAGTCCCACTCCCTGCCTGTGGATCTACAAGGGCTTACTCCCTGCCCCAAGCCCCAGCGGTAGTTCGCAGCTGAGCCCCAAGAAGGGTCGCAAGAAAACTGCTGAGCCGCCCCCAGAGAAATGGGGGGACAGAGAGCAGAGATGTTAACAGCCGCCGCCGTGTAGCTGAAGCTTGATCCCTGCCTATGGAGCTGTGGGGGTTTGGGTTTATTCCCTGCTCAGACCACGCGGCGTGGCTGCGGCTGCGGCTGCGGCTGTGCCTTGAAAAAGCCCCTGCGCAGCCCTCCAAGGCTGTGTGGGAATATAAAGCAGAGACGCAAACAGAAGCAACAATGTAGATGAACCCCAATCCCTGCCGGTGGAGCCGCAAGAGTCCTGTTCCTGCCCTGAGGCAGATAGGGAAAAACTGTGGCTGTGCTGAGACCAAGCCCTGCTACAGGCTCCAAATGGTCCCGGCTTGGGCAGATCCGGCAACAGGACTAGGGTCGAGCCCCAGCCGGCTTCCACTGAGGTAAGCCAAAAGCCCCCAGCCCCTCAAAACCCCGTGGATCTGTGCCTACTTATCTTTACGATGCACCTCCTGCGATCCAGTGGCGTTGAATTTCACTCTGAGCAACTCTCCTGGACTGGATTCTGTGGAGTCCCTCTGGTGTGTCCTTGGCAGCGTTTTTATGCCCACTGCTGGCAGGCACAGCTGGGGAGGATCAAAGCTGGGGAGGATCTGCACACACAGAAGCTTCAGAAGGGAGAAGGTCGTTAATCTTACCTATATGTCAGGGACGCATGGAGTGACCATATCTTCAGAACACATTCTGGCTTTGGGACGAGCTGGTTCCAGGAATTTGGGGTTGAGCAGGGGAAGGGGAGGTCGGTTAGGGGTCAGCCTTGAGAGCTAAGATGGAGGTGCAGGACTCAAAATGGAGTCTGTTGTGCCAAGACCGGACATTTTCGACTGTGCCCTATAGGGAAAAGGGACGAGGTTAGTCTATTTCTGTAACTGCTTCCTGTGGGTAGTGGGTAAAGAGCAAGGAGAGGGGCTTTTCCAGGCAGAGTACTGACAGTTGCGGCCTAGCACAGGGTGGAGAGGTGGATATTGCTGGTGAACAGCTATACGGGTAATTTTGCAGAGTCAACTTTGCAGGAGCTGGATGAGACAAGGAGCAATTCAGAGCAAAATTATAACTAAAATTATGGGTCCTAGTATGGGGCCTAGGAAGGAGTACAGAGAAGAGTTCCACCAGGAGGAAGAGCCATCTGTTCTGAATCTGTTGTTTTGCAGCTCACGGTTTAGCTTGTTGAGGGTCTGGACTCTAGTTTCCACAATCCCCAGTTTATTGATATAATAACAGCCTTCCTCCTGGAGGAAGAGGCAGGTTCCTCCTTTTTCAGCCGTGATGAGGTGTAAAGCGCGGTGGTTCTGCAAGGCAACTTGGGCAACAGAGGTTATTTGTCTTTGCAGGGAGGCTAGAGACTTGGCAGAGGCATCGACTGCCAGCTGGAAGCATGTGGTTAACTTGTCTGCTGTGATGATAGTGTCCAAGGGCTCCACCGCTGAGTCCTACTGCAATTGCTGCTGAGGCGAAGGAGATTCTCACTGCTATCGGGAGAAAAACTACTCTTTTAGTTTGACGACTGTATACTGGAACTCAGCCGGAGTGTATATAATGAGCTGCGGAACCAGAGTGACGGGTAGAGGTAGAACTGATGTTTATATGCTTAGTGAGTGTATGGTTACACCAAAAGAAAATTTTTTCTGGTGCTGTTAGTGGTTCGGAGGGGATTTGGGTGACATTACATGTCTGGGTCAATGGATTGGAGTAGCAAAAGGGCACTTGAGTGTTTTCTGGTTGGATGTACAGAGGGACGTTGGGGATGGTTATGGCTTTTGTGGTCTTTACATTGGATGAAAATTACAGGGCAGGACATGGCACTGCTACCAGAGGAGGGCGTTCTAGGGCCGCACACATGAAGCAGGTGGAGAGGTTGCCTAGTCCAGCAAAGTGGCCATGGCCAGTCCCTGCTGTAGCAGGGTGAGTCAGGAGAAGGGAGACTCAGAAGGTTTAGAAATTTGGTTAGTGAGTTGAAGGTCTTGGATCTGAATATTACTGTGGATGGTGGATTGGACCTGGAGTAGCGACCTCCATACATACAGTTTGGCGTCCGGAAATTTCTCTCGGCGAGTGGTGCACTAGGCTCCTGGAACCGGAGACGTCCACCGGCTATCCCAGGGGTCTGCGATTGTGAGAGTGTATTTAGATTGATGGTAGTAGAATCATCCCTGGGGACGAAGGGAAAGGTAATGTATCTGGCAGGAAGACCAAGGACACCCTACATTTTTCTGTATTCACTTTTTTGCACATTGGGTAGTTGGCTTCTGGTCATACAGGAAGCGTTTTAAAATCAGTGAAATTTAAGTATATGGGTACTCTGCCCCCTGTGGGTGGGCAGTTAGCAGTGGCCAGCAAATAATCATAACACTTACTGCAGGCGTAATTGGTATAGTTTTCAGTCAAGTAAAATCGCCAGGCAAAAGGGGAAATTATACTAGGTTTAGCTGGCTGGCTTGGTGAGGTGAGTGAGGCAGACAGACATAGGACCAGTAGACTGAGCAGACCACTGGGAGCCATGGTCAGAGTTTACTGCCATCTGGACTCGGGACAAATGTTCCCAGGAATCTAGTCTAAGAACCTTGATTGCTGAGGGAGTGGTAAGGGACAGTGTAAAGGCCTTTCCACCGGGGTGCTAAGGGTTTGGGTGCAAGGGATTTAATTAACACAGCATCTCCAGGATGCACTGGTTTTTGGTGATCAGCAGAGGTCGGAGAGGGTTCAGGGATGGCAGAGTTGGTGTGTTGTCTAAGAAAGTTGCGGAGCAAGCACAAGTATGGAAGGTACAAAGCTAGCAGAGGGCAATCGGTTGCAGGAAGAGGCGAGAAAAGGAAAGGTTGTCTGTAGAGTATTTTGAAAGGACTGAGGCTGGACGCCTCCTGAGGGGCTGCGCCAAGGCGAGTATAAGAGCAAAGGGTAATAGTTGAGGCCAAGAAAGTTGCAGTTCTAGGGAGAGTTTGGTGAGCTGTTGTTTTATGAGACCGTTAGCTCGTTCAACCTTACCAGAAAACTGGGGGTGGTAGGCTGCGTGGAGTTTCCAGCAGATGCCCAGTGAGGTGCTAACTGCCTGCTGCACCATAGATATGAAGTCTGGACCGTTGTCCGACTGAATTGAAGCAGGCTGGCCAAAACGAGGAATGATGTCTTGAAGAAGGTGAGTGGCGACTATGCTTGCACTCTCAGAGGAAGTGGGAAAGGCTTTGATCCATCCTGAAAATGTGTGAACCATTGTGAGGAGATATTTAAACTGCTTATGCTTTGGCATGTGGGTAACGTTTATCTGCCAGTCCTGTCCCGGTAGGTGCCCTTGCATCTTGTGGAGCTGTTTACAAGGGTGTTGAGCTTTCTGGCTATTGGAGAGGGCACCGATGTTTCAGTTTGCATGTACTGTGTTGATAGTACTCCATAGTCCAGTGGGGTGAAATATAGGGTTAGAAACGTGTAGAGAGCTTTTGGCCCGATGTGTGGAGAATTGTGAATATTGGTGATGATTGTTTCCTGTTGTAACTTTGGGAGAATGAGTAAGTTCTATTTGTGTACCCACCATTTTTGTTGAGGAAGAGAGCAATACTGGATGTTTTCCTGATCAGTGTAAGTTGGAGTGTAAGTGGGAGGTAAAAAGCATACTGAGCTAGGAGCGGGAAAGTTGTTGGGCGAAGCCAGTAACAGGATCTGCAGAGTGGGAGAGGGGCCTGTCTATTCCCATAACCGAGACCAGGGAAGGGGAAGTAGGGCCTGAGTGAGAGGGCGAAATGGAGAAGGTAGTCCGCTACCTGGAGCACAACCCTGGGCTCGGTGAGGGCTACCGGAGTCCAGGAGCCAGGGCCTCTTCAGTCCATGAACCCCAGCAGCTCCATACCTTGCAGCTATGTGTCTGGGGTTTCCAGGATCTCGGCACCTCGGCATTGTGGAGACGGTGGCAGAGCCAGGGTCGGGCAGTTCGACTTCCAGTGGCCTGGCTGTTTACACTGCGGGCAGGGCTTGGTAGGAGGCTTGGGATTGGGGCAAACTTTTGCCCAGTGGCCGACCTGGCCACATTTGATGCAGGCTCCTGGCGGTAGGTCCTGGCTCCCCTGGGGAGCGTGGCGATGGACGGGATTGCCTGCCGGCCTTAGGGCTGCTACCAGGGCTTGGGAATGGAGGCTAAACATCTGTTGGACCCTCACCTGGCAAGTGGCCTCAGCCGGCTCCTCCCAAGCGTTGAAAACTAAATGCCATTTTTACCAGATCCTGTATAGGGGTTTCAGGGCCCTCCTCAGCCTTCTTTAGCTTTTTATCTGATGTCAGGGGCTGACTGGAAGGTGAAGTGAGAGGCCAAAATAAAGGCCCCACTTTTTGGACCCTGGGTCTAAACGAGTGTACTTTGTAAGTGCCTCCTGGAGGCGGTTAAGAAAAAGAGCAGTAACTTCTCTCAGTTTGTCATAGTTGACAACCTTGTTGGAGACTGTTTCCAGACCTCTAATGAGGTACCTGAGCATGAGGTTTCTATAAGGAAGATCAGACGCCCGGCCGGGCTGGTAACTCCAACTGGGGTCCTCTATTGGGATGACATGTGCCCCCAAGGGGACATTTGGGTCGATAGCGTGGCCTTTGTCTGTGTACGTTCCTCGGCAGTAAGGGTAGAAGCAAGGATCACTTGGATGTCATGCCAGGTTAAATCATACGTTTGGGAAATGTAGGTAAATTCTTTCATAAACTTAGAGGGGTCTGCTGAGAAAGAGCCCAGGCGGGTCTCTATCTGCGACAGGTCCTTTAAGGAAAAAGGGACGTGGACTTGAACGAGTCCCTATACACCTGCAACCTCTCTTAATGGACAAAGGGCAGCTGGATCGTTGTGGGAGCGGGTATGATAGGCAAGCGGTGAGGACAGGAGAGAGCGATGGGGTGGCGCAGCGGGCGGGGGAGACTGATAGGGCAGCGGGAGAGGCGCGCTGAGGAGCTTGGCTGGCTCTTCTGGGGTTTGAATGGCAGGTTCTTTCTGCTGAGGAGATAGAGCTAACAGTATTTGGCGGGCGGAACAATGGCTACAGAGGTCAGGGCGGGAATGCAAGTCCCAAAAAGCCTGCACATAGGGGACTTCAGAACCCTTACCAGTCCTCCTGCAGAAATTGTCCAGGTCCTGTAGAACGTTGAAATCAAAAATGCCCGTCGGAAGCCAATGTGCGTGATTGTTAAGCTGGGACTGGGGCCAGGCAACTTGGGAGAGAAAAACAAGTCTTTTCTTTCACAAGGTCTGAGTGAGAGGGAGAGACTCATCAGGGCAGCCGTAGACTGGTTTTGAACGTAGGCAAGGGCCGCGCCTAAAGGTCCTGGAGATTTGGGGAAGATGGGTGGCTCTTAGGGGACCCCAAAAGAAGGGGGGAGCCACACACCTATCCCGGGTTTCGGGCACCAAAATATAAGGTCTATTTGGATGTGAAAACAGAATGAAAGACCCAATTAACGAAGTTTTAGAAGCAGGCTTGTTTGAGAAGCTTGCGGGCAGGTTCAGCAACTCAGGATATTGAGCTATTGAAGCTGCGCCGGGGAAAAAAATCCTGGCGGCGTTTTTATGCCCACTGCTGGCAGGCACAGCTGGGGAGAATCATAGCTGGGGAGGATCTGCACACACAGAAGCTTCAGAAGGGAGAAGGTCGTTAATCTTATCTATATGTCAAGGAAGGATGGAGTGACCATATCTTCAGAAAACATTCTGACTTTGGGACGAGCTGGTTCCAGGAATTTGGGGTTGAGCAGGGGAAGGGGAGGTCGGTTAGGGGTCAGCCTTGAGAGCTAAGATGGAGGTGCAGGACTCAAAATGGAGTCTGCTGTGCCAAGACTGGGACACAGTGTTGTGACGCTGCTCTGGCAAGCAGCAGGCCTGGGGGCGCCCGCGTCCACCCTGTTGGTTTGGGCAGGACTCTGGCTGGGTGGCCGGCTCCAGCTGGCTTTCGGCTAGGCCGCAACCTGCGGCCTCCATTTTCCCAGCCACGTGACTCCAATCTAAGGCAGAATGGCGCCACCTGTGTCTGTTGTAGTTACACTACATACCCAGAAAGCAAACCGCCCACACTGCCGGAAAGTTCAGCAGAACAAGTTTCATTTCCTGCGCAGGGACCATCAGCTCTCTTGAGGGGAGACTGAGAGGCCCCCCAGTCTAATTTTCCAAAGGTTTTAATGCTTTTGCAGTGTGCAGGTGTGCAAGCAGGCAGAGCTCAGAAGCAGGGTATTGTGGTTAGCCATTCTTAGTTGTACCAAAACTTCTCTGGTCGTTCTCGCAAACCTTCTGAACATCCATTTCCTTCTGTACGTCCCCTTGGGCTACGTCTGCACAGCCTAACTTCCCAGTATCAGCTCGTTCATTGGCAGTTCATAGCTAGTTTATTTACCGTTCATAATGGCTTCTGTCAGCTCAAAATGACTTCTCTTGTCAAGGCTATTTAAGCTTTGCCCAGAGCTGCTACATTCCCTCCTGTTCTTAGCCAAGTTCAAATCATTGAATCTGCAGTAGCTAGCCCAGTGTATGGTGGGCTCAGCACTAAGAGTTTTGTGGCTTGTACTTTCTGTGTAAGGAATGCCACTAGCTTATTGGTTATTACTGGGCCAAATGTGAGGCTTAGCAGGAGGAGGATTAGGGGCCGGCTAGGGCAGTTACTAGGGTAGTTAGCCAGGTTGACTAATTAAAGAGCTTTTCAAGCCAATTGGTTCCTTCATTTCTTTTCTTGACTCTTTGTTCTAATCTTTTCCTAACCAGGGCTCATCTATCTTTAGTGATTCCTCAATGCTTTGCATAGAATTAGTTTCTCCCAATGCTGTGCACAGCATTCCTTGTTTCCAAAAGAGCAAGTCAAGCCCTCGGCGGTTTTGCAACACAACTGCTACAAGGGAGTCTAGGGATCTTTCTAAATGGGAAACAGGTTTTCTTAATCCATGTAAATCTAAAGCAATTTGCTGACTAAGAGTCTGATAAATTAAGTTTCCTTGTATTAAAGCAACTGACCCGACTGCAGCTAATCCCATAATGCCAAGCCCTGTTAACAGTGGGACCAATACTGGGCTCTTTTAACTCATCCGGAAATTCCAAAGTTATCCCTTCACTTACTTCACCACAATACAGGTACACTTGAGGACTAACATGCACTAGTACACAAATACCCGGGTCCGCTACTAATGCTGGGGAAAAGAGACAGGGTGTTCGTCCTGTGGAACAAGTAAAGCAAGTACTCATTGGAGCAGATAACAAATTAGGATCAACATTTGGTTCAATGGGAACAGCTTGAAGGCAAAAATCTCGATATCTTGATATATTAAAGGGATAATTAGGTGAATAAAAACACAGTCCTTGCCCTTGCAAATCTTTCAAAGTGAGCTTAGACTTGAGTCCATACTAACATCACCTATAGACTGCTGCTTCGTGTAATCCTTTTTACTAACATGTCTAATTGGATTACACTCTGTACCAATAGTGCTATTTGTACCTGTGCCTACAGAGCAAGGGCAAGCAGGGTTCAGACAAAGCCAACAATCAGCTGTGAGGTGAGGATTTGAGTTCATAAATTGGAATACAGCATCCCGAGAATCAAACACAGAACCTTGAGGTGGCTCCTGAATGAGAAGGGCCCTGTGAGTTGGGCTGGCAGTGAATGGGAAAGTTACTGGAGAGTCTGGAGGGTGCGGCAAAGGAATCTTAATGACACCCAGCTGTGGCTCTTCAGGATTTATCCCGAGGTTTGGGCCTTTTTACGGATGGCAGGTTGCCATATTTTACTTTGCTGGATAGAAAAGGTTGTCCCGGGATCTCTATCATTTACATAATGTTGAATTCCCCATGTGTACCCAGTGAACCCAATAACGCTTGAATCCAGTTCTTATTGGGTTACATTTGGAAACCATACACGTGGTGGGATCAAACCCTTCCGACTTGAGTCTCATTCTTGTAAAAATAATAGGGTCGTCTTTAACAAGTTTCCACCCTGAAAATGATAGTTTCACAACCGCAAGCTGCACAATGGTAATGTCCCTCCCCTTGGCAGTTAGGGAGTCCATGAGCCGGGCATATATAGAAATGGTTTGTTTGGAGCCTTCTTTCTATAGAGGGTATTCCGCACCCATAGGACGGGATTCCAGTATAGGTCCCATTGTGCCCTTTACCTTGAAAGGATCCAGAATGCCAACTCTTTCCTAGCAAATCAAAATGAAAACAGGGGTCATACCCAGTATAAGAGGTTACATATTCACTGCTGGAGGTTAGAATAGCAGTCCACAGATGTGTTTGTGGTTGGGGGAAACAGTGGGTGCTGTCAGCAATACTCGGAGAAAAACAATTAAGTTCTGTAAAGCCTTAATTTTGAGGGATTTTCTGTCTTTCTGGGTGTCCATCTTTTCAGGATATGCTCAGGGAGGGCTTTTTTTTCACTTATGATTGATGAATCCACGGCCCCCTCCCCACTATTTTAACAGCAGTTGGTGTTGTAAGTATCACCTGGTATGGGCCAGTCCACCTAGGTTCTAAGGTGTCAGGTTGGTGCTTCTTTACCCATGTCCAGTTTCCTGGTTGCACGTTGTTGGCTGCCTGTTCCCTTGCCCTTGGTTAGGCCCAAAATGAAGGTGTCAGAGCAGATGATTTGTCTCTCACCTGTTGCACAGACTGCAGGCACTCGATGAGGGAACGACTAGTGACTTCCATTATTTCTACTTCCTTCAATCTTGGGAGGATTTGGGGAAGGTCTGCCAAACCTAAATTCAAATGGGGTCATGCTTTTCACAAAGGGAGTGCATCGGACTTGAAGTAGGGCAAAAGGTAAAGTAAGGATCAACCCAGTTCTTGCCAGGTCCTAAATGCAACTTAACGAACAATTCCTTTAGGTATCTGTTTATTTTTTCTACTTGATCTGAACTTTGGGGCCTTTAAGCCAAGTAGAGCTTCCATGTAATATTTAGAAGCATTGTAAGACTTTAGTAATTTGAGCAATAAATGTTGGGCCATTGTTGGACCCCAAGGTGGTGGGAAGGCCAAATCTAGGGACAATTTTAGTTACTAATACTTTACACACAGTGGCAGCAGTTTCCTTCTTTGTTGGGAAGGCTTCCACCCATCCAGAATAGGTGTCTACGAACACCAGCAAATACCGGTAGCCATACTTTCTAAGTTTGATATCCATAAAGTCCACCTCCCAGAATTCTCCAGGACTACTACTTCGAGCTCGTGGTTGGGGTTGCTCCTTTTCTTTCTAGGGTTGTTTACCCGAGCACAGTGCAATCAACGGTGGGTGACATCTGCCACCCAGTGTCCAAGCCTGGGTATGTAAAAGTGCCTGTGGAGCAACTGAGACAGTTTAGAGAGGATCCCAAATGCATACCTTCATGTAGTCCTTGAATCAGATCTCTCCCAGAGCTTCTGGCATGAATCTTCTTCCATCAGGATGGAGCAGCTACCCTGGATGCTCCCAGTCTTTTTGGCAGGCCAGCTCTTGGCTTATCTTTAGATCATTTTCTGAGTATGGAGGTTGTGGCTGTAACACGGGGATGGCATGGTCACAGCCACTACCTTGGGGATTTGTGGTATAGCCCTGGCATTTGAGATCCACCGGTCCGGGGGACTGGTTAGGAGTGGTTCAACCATAGGTCCCCCTACCACAGCAATATCCTGTCCCAGTGTAAGCTTCCTAGCTTCTATAACTAGGATGGTCGTGGCAGCCTCAGCTCGCATGCAGCTCGGCCATCCTGCAGCTACAGAGTCCAGTTTCTTTGAAAGATCGGCCACAGGTCTCTTCCATGGCCGCAAGTTCTCAGTTAGTACTTCTTTTGCTGTGCCTCTGGCCTCACATAGACAATTGGAAGGGCTTTACTATGTCTAGTAGGGCAAGAGAGGTTGCCCATATGAGCGACTTTTTTTTTAAGGATTCAAACGCTTGTTTTTCTACTTCAGTCCATTTAAGTTCTTGTTCCTTTCCCCGGTACTTGCATAGAGGGGTTTCGTTATTTTTGCAAATCCCAAATTCCACAATAGACAGTACCGCACAGCTCCTAGAAACTCTTGCACCTGGCTCTTAGTCTCAGGGACTGGGATTTTGAGGATCGCCTCAATGCGGCTGGGGGACAAGGTCCGTTATCCCTCCTCCAGTTGGTAGCCTAGGTGTACAGCTTTATGGACACACAGTTGAGCCTCTCTTGCAGATACCCTGTACACCAATGGGCCAAGGACTATTAGCAGGTCCTTGGTAGCCCATTGGCATTCCTCCGGGGTTTCGAAGGCCAGGAGGAGGTCATCTGCATACTGGAGCAAGGGAGTGTGGGGGTGTTCCTCCTTGTGTTCCTGTAAGTCTTTAGTGGGTTGATGTGCAGGGGACACGGGTATGGAGAACAAAGCATCCTTTAAGTCCAAAACAGTATAACAAATTCAGTTTGACGGAAAAGTTCTCAGGAGGGTCTCGGGGTTTGGTACGTGGGGTGGCCAGTTTCTATCCTCTCATTTATCTCTCCGAGATCCTGCACCAGTTGGAAGTCCTCAGTTCTCGGCTTTTGCATGGGCAGCAGGGGAGCATTCCATGTGGACTTGCAGAGGACCAAAATGCCTGTCCACTTTAGTCTGCAAATGGGAACAGAAATACCCACCTTTGCTATCCAGGGAGTAGGGTTAGCTTGACACACCAGTGTGGCTGAGCTCAGAAGTTGTACCACCCCAGGCACCTGAAGTTCAGAAAGTTCTGGCAGGTTGTTCTCTGCCCAAACAAAAGGAATATCTTTTAGCGATTTATCAAGAAGTTCCTTGGTCTCTTCTGCTCCATGATAAAACACATATCACACAAAAAAAAAAACCAAAAAAAAAAACAAAAAACACCACATATCACTCTGACATTGGAGCGGTTAGCAAAATTTTGGCTTTTCAAGTTCAAGGGTTAAGGTGTTTGTAGCAGATGAGAAAGTAATTATGGCCGCCATTTTTCATTATAAATCACGACCAATTAGGGGAAAGGGGCATTGAGGCATTACCAGGAAGAAGCGTGTAACTGTCTCTTGTGCTAAATCTGTTATTCTGGCCGTACTCCATGGGTGTGCTTGGGTCAGCCCTGTGGCCCCTGTAATTAAAACCTTTCCTTTTGACAAGGCACCTGTAGTCTTTTCTGAAACAAAAATTGTGACCCCTTTGTCCACCAAGAAATTTACTGGCTGGCGCCCTTCATGGAGAGTGAGCATGGAGTCTTTGGGGTCAAGGGAAACAGAGCCTTGACAAATTTATTCTGCTTCAAGCATTATTGTCTGTAGCTTCGATTTTTCTAAGCGAGGACTAGGCCCATCCTCTCTAGTGGTGGCTCATCCGCCTCTCCTGGGTTTTTCAAGGCATTGATTTTTCCAATGTCACTGTTTTGTATAGTAGGTACATGCATACTTCCTCAGGACTGGACGAGTGAGAAGCGGGGTATTAGGGTTAGCCATTCTTAATTGAACCAAAACTGCCCTGGTCGTCCTCGCAAGCATTCTGAACATCCATTTCCCTCATGACATTCCCTTGGGTGACATCTGCACAGCCTACCTCCCCAATATCAGCTAGTTGATTTACACTTCCTAGCTACTTTATTTTCTTATCATGGTGGCTTCTGTCAGCCCACAATGGCTTCACTCTTGTCAAAGCTGTTTCAGCTTTTCCCAGAGATCCTACACAGTCGTCATTGTAGCGAGAGGTAACAGGGTCTGTGACCATGGCCAAGATGGCACCCACCAGTCCAAACATGTGGAAGGGCGCTGCCTAGGGAGCTGTGTGAAGAGGCCTGGGAGTTAGCCCTGCCTGGTCTCGGGAGCTAAAAGTTTCCCTTTCCCCTCCATTCTCTTTGCCTTTCTCCTGGTTTTTCAAACAAGCTGCTCTAGCCCTATAACGCCAAGCACAAAATTGTCATAATTCTTAATGAAAACATATCTGGTACCCAAATTATAAATGTGACTATTTGGTCACATTTCAAAAACACTGAAAATTTTATGCTTTTAAAATATATTTTGAATGCCATATATATTGATAACTAGGAAAGTAAAGAATAAAAACAAAAAAAAAATCCTGAATTTAAAACCTGAGGCGTTATAGGGCTAGTGTTTTTCCATTTTAGGTTTGTTCCTTGTTACAGGCTGGTTTTCCGTTGCCCACGCTTAGACCAATGGCGTTCGGAAGCCTAGGCGGAGTCAATTTTACCTTTAGGCTTTCAGTGATGCTGCTCCCGCACTTTTGGGGACAGCTCTTAACTTAATACACAGCTCCTCTGCCATGATGTTCCAGCCAGAAATTCCAATTTCCCTTAAGGTTCCCTGAGCTGCCACGTGTCCCTTCCCTTCAGATATTTGAGCGTCAACCCCGCCAGCAGGCATCTTGGAGGGCCTTGGAGCCATCCCAAGCACTGGTCCTCCTAGCCTATTGTCCAGAGAAATGGTTGGACCTAAAGGTCGCTGTCGGCGACTGGTCCTTGACCCCTTCCCTCTGGCTGAGGCATGAGATTCAGGGCAACCCAGGGGTGCGCTCTCAAGTGAGGGTTATTGACCTGGAGGCAGCAAGCTCTCAATCGCGTCCTTGTTTCGTGCTTTCTAGATGGGACTTAGCAGCTTGATGCTCAGGAATTGCCCTCTTGCATGAATCCTGTCCAATTTGGATAGAGTTGATATAGAGAGGCTGGGCAAACAAAAGCTGATAGATTCACTTTGCAACTCTATTTGGCCACAGTATCATTTTGAGAAAGGAGAATGGTGGGCAGAAAATGGTACGCTTTCCCTTCCAACCGTGATTCACCTGGAACAGTTCGGTAGAGTGCCGGGAAAGTGGGCGGAGATGCCAGAACTTAGAGTATTTCTCCTCTCGAGGAGCAGTAGGAGACCTTCATCCCCAGTGCACCCAGGAACCCCTAAGACAGGCGTCCTCAAACTGTGGTCCATGGGGCACATGTGGCACGATGCCATTTATCCCACCCTCGGGGTATTTTTGCTGCCACTGCCTGTCCTGCTTAGCAGCCGACTCGTGCAGTGTGCATAGGAATTTGTTCATAGATATTTTGAAAACCATAGTCTGGCCCTCCAACGGTCGGAGAGACAATGAACTGGCCCCCTATGTAAACAATTTGAGGACAAGTGCCCTAAGGGATCCTGGACTTCAGGTCACTATTCTCCCAGCCCTGAACGCTCCCTGAACATTCTACCTCTAGTAGAGACACCATGGGCATTTGGTCCCGGGTAATTTACAAGCTTGGTACTCAAATGGAACCCGAGAAAATTAAAAATGACACAGGCAGTTACTCTACTTTTGATCCCTGTTCACTCCACCTGTAGTATCCCAACATTAAAATTTAACCATATAACGCCAAGCATGACCTTTCGCTAATATTTAATGAAATGAATATAAATGGATATATATTGATAACTGTGAAAGTAATGAACCAAAACGAAAATTTTTTTGGCCCCAAAATTTTAAAGTGAGGCGTTATAGGGTTAAAAAGAAGGATGGTTCTTATCCGAGGGGCCAATGCCTTTGGATCATAAGTGAAGCGGTGATCCCACTGCGCCCAGTAGTGCCCAAACCCTGGACCCCCCTAGGGGAAATTGTGAATGCTTTTACCACCGTGCCGGTACTTAGAATGAACAAACACACACGCCTGATAATCCTAAGATTTTTACTTACTTCCTGTGTACTCAGCTACTTTCAAGGGCACTCCCACCTCACAATCCTAGCGTTGTCTCAGTTAAACTGGTCACCCTTTTGTGCGTTTGTTGGATTTTCCAGAAGTTCTCAAGTTACCAAGGCCCCTAATCCAATTGTGCCAGCTCCAGGACCACCATCTCCTGGACCACTTCACGCTTATCCATCCTAGTGCTGAATGGACAACCCCTCCCAGCAGAGCAGGAAGGGTGTGGACCCAAAGCCCCACACCGCCCCTTTTGCCAGCAGGAAGGAGCTAGAGATGTCGTCGCCCAGTACCCCAAAGATTTGGGTCCATATCTCTTCAGGGTGGAAACGTTAGGTAGCTAGCATAGGGACCTGGGTGTCCATTACACATGCTCAGAGGGTCCAGGTAGCGGCCCGGGAAGGAGTGGCACACTGTGCGTGCTCAGAGGTCAAGGTTTCCGGCCAGGAAGGGCAGGTCCCCCTGGGTGGGCGCTGCATCTGCAACGACCCACCTAGGACAAGTATATTCAATTCAGACACTGGGATCGACCAGGGTTGCCCACTACACCTCCCTAACTCTCCTAAACCTCACTTGGATCACAAACCTGGCTTTGGCGTGAATTCTTTCTCACGCAGGACCAAGGACAGAGGGATATCTGTCCCCAGAGAGATCTGACCAACCCAGGAAAGCTCTTTGGCGGCAGCAGGAGTGGACGTGAGTGGCTGGTGTATACTGTTCAGATGCATGGCTTTCTGCTTGGAAGGGTTTTTAGTCTTGCTTGACAGGATCGGAGGAGGTAGTATGTCTGGATCACATAGTATCCATGTCCACAAATGAGCTGCCCATTCCAAAGTTCTGACAGTGCCTTTGGAAAACACTGTGTTTTGGAATGTCACTCCTTGCAGAGGGCAGTGGGAGAGGCTGGGACCCAGGTATGCGGCCCCTTACTCCCAGTTGCCGGTTTCTGGATCCTGATTATATCTATCACAGGATCAGTTAGTGGGCTTGTTGTATGCCTCAGGCTTTATTCACCGAGTTCCTCCAGCTAGGTGGTGGTGTGTGTGCATGAACAGAGGCTTCCGGCCAATCCCCCATGAGTTGTAGAGCTCCTCTGGTGTGGGCTCTCTGAAAGAGGTGCACCACACAGCTGGACTACCCAGGAGGGTGGGCACTTTAGGAACCAGAGGTCCATTCCCCCTGAGGAATGACCTCAGAGGCCCGCCTCTCTCACCGTCCAGGTGAAGGGACTGTGGACCCTAAGCTTCATGCCTCACACAGGAATAGAAACAGGGTGAGGCGACTGCAGTACCTGCTTTTGCTGATCTAATCCACCCTGAGATCATCCTAGCATCAGCCCTCAGCCAGGGTCTTTTTTTTTCTCTCCTTTTATAGGGGCTCATACAACAATAACCACAATACGTGCAAACATCACTGATATAAGGCACATTTGTGCATTCATTGCCCTCATTATTCTCAAAATATCTTCTCTCCACCCAAGCCCATTGCCTCAGCTCCTCATTCCCCCCGCCCCCTTTATCACTACCCCTCCCTCATAAATCCTTCATCATTAACTAATTATAGTTTGTCATATCTTGCACTGTCTGATGTCCCCCTTCGACCCCTTTTCTTTTGAGGTTTATGTAGATCCTTTCCATAGGTTCCAGGGTGCCAGCCTACCGTCCCTCCACCCTCCCAGCATCCCCATTCATAACACTGGTCCTAAAGGGCTCATCCACCTTGAATTCCCTGTGTTTCTAGTTCCTATCTGTCCCAGTGTACATTCTCTGTTCTAGCCAGATTTGTAAATTATAATTGGGATCTTCATAGTGAGGGGAGAGGAAGCATTGAGGAACTAGAGGAAAGTTGTGTTTCATCATTGCTGTCTAGTACCATGTGTAGGCTTGTCTCCTCCCTGAGTCCTTTCTTAAGGGAATGTCCAGTGGACTGCAAATGGGCTTTGGCTCTCTACCCAGCATTCTCCGCTCATTCGCAATGATGAGGTTTGTTTTTGCTGAGGATGCCTGATCCCTTTGAAACCTCGTGATCACACAGGCTGGTATGCTTATTCCATGTGGGTTCTGTTGTTTCTGAGCTACATGGCCACTTGCTTACTCTTCAAGCCTTTAAGACCTCAGATGCCATATCTTTTGGTAGCAGGGCACAATCAGCTTTCTTGACCATATTTGCTTATGCAACCGCTTTGTCTTCAGGGGTTGTGGCGGGAAGGTGAGCATCATAGAATGCCAATGTAATAGAACAAAGTATTCTTGCAATGAGAGAATCCTTGATTAGAGGCCCAAAGGCCATCTGCTACCTTAATAGGAAACCTATAAAGATATGGACATAGGTGTATTTCCCCATGCTCACAGATGAATATATTTACATCTGTTCGTGCCTTTCTTTAGACCTCTAAACTGGCCTCTGCTTCCTAGGTCGCTCTGCTATTTCCTTTCATTTCCCTCTTGTGCCCACTGCCATGCTCAGTCTTCATTTGGGTTTCAGTAAATGCTCTTGGTTTCTTGACCCTTGATCATGCCCTACCAGGATTCCTACATCGCCCTCACCACAGATTTGCATCCACTTGTTGTTCCCTTGTCTCGATTTCTTGACACCACTCCCTTTCCCCCTAACTCCCTCTTTCCCTTTGCCCTCCCCCGAAGCGTTGGTCCCCCGTTTCTCTCCTGATGATTGTGCATCCAGTATCTCTTTTTAGACATACAGTAGAGGTAATAACATGCACAAACACAAGACAGAGCAACCGCAAGCACCAAAAGAAAGAAAATAGCCCAAATCCAATGACCATAAAGGAAAGCACAACTTATCAAGAAAGGAAAGCTCGTAGTTAATTCACGGACTGTTTGTTGACCCTTAGGAGAGTTTTCCAGTCCAGTTTGTACGGGCACCTAATCCTGTCCCCAAAGTCCTCCTTTGGCATTCCCTGGTGACCTTGCTGCTCCACTTCCTTGCTCTTCTGCTGCATCCCATTAGTGCTATACCTCGGTGTGGCAGGATCCGTTCCCGCACTGTGTCTCCAGTGATGTCCCTTCTAGGGCTATGGGTCTTTGAGGGACATTGTGTCTCATCTTGGGCTGGCCATGTGGTCTTCTGCGTGGACTGTCTTCTCTGAGTGGGAACATCATCCTCAAGGCCTGGTGGGCCAGGATGTGCTCCACTCTCCCCTCCTCCCCCTTTGTCTGCTCCGTGTGCTCCCATCAGATATGTCCCTCTCCCAGAGCTGCAGATTCGGTGCCATCCTATGAAAAAACATATTCGGGCGGGGGACGGGGGCAACTGGGGGCGGGGAGGATCTGCTCAGATCTTTAGAGGCTCCAAGAGAAAGTGACTACTCAGCTGGGCACAGGCATGTGGGGCTCTGAGCTCTGGCTCCAGACACTGTTTGGGAATGTGGCTTTGTTGTTACCCAGTTGTGTTCCTGTGGGTCAGTACCTGTGTCTTTTTGAGTGAGTTTTCTCATCTGGAAAGCAAAGGTATTCCATGGTCTAATATCCCATGTCACTAAGTGATCGAGAGGGGTTAACCCGAACCTGATTCAAACCATGTGCACATATCAGGCGCATTCTAGATCTGGGGTGGCGATTCAGAGCCCAGGACAATGATAATGTCCAAGAGGTGATATAGGTGGCTTCGAATTGAAACGGGAAAGCCATTGTGGAGGTTTTGTCCTTCCGCTGATGGCCACCTCAACTCCTGCTAAAAGATTTTCACTGGCTCAACAGCCGAGCCGGGAGCCAGTGCCATGAAAACCATGTGGCTAACTGGGACATAGGGCAGAGGGACATTTTTTACCTTGATGTCATGGGAAGCTCCCCAATCTCCATGCAAACCTTCTGGTGTGAGTTATCTTTGGAAGCAATTATAGTCTGACTGTAATTCCAATCTTTCCTTTGACAATGTGCCCGTTCTCTTTTTTGAACCTGAGAAGATGGCCCCTGTGTCCTCCAAGACCTTTCCTGGCTAGCCCCCAACTTGGACAGTTAGCACGGGATCCTAGGGGCCATTGAAACAGAGCCCTGAGACATTCCCTCAGCTTCCTCAAGCGTTATTGTCTCTCGCTTGTGTTTTTCAAGGCGAGGACAAGGCCCGCCCTCTTTAGTGGAGGTTTGTCCGTCCCTCCTGGGGTTTTCAATGCAGTGGTTTTTCCAATGTCTGTCTCTTCTGTAGTAGGCACATGGATCCTTCCTTCCTAGGGGCTTGGCGGTGCCACAGGTCAGTCTCTCCATGAGTGGGCCATGATCTCTTTTCCTGAGTCTCTGGTGTGTCTCATGGCAATTCCTCGTATTTTGGTTATTTCTTTGTCTCTGTCGTGGTAGAGTCATCTGTGTTGTGATACACACACTAAGACACTTCCACCAAATCACTAAGAATGTTCTCTTGAAATGCTTCCCATTTCTTTTTCATGTCTGAAGCTGGCTGAGTAATAAAGGCAATACTTATTGCCCTCTTGTTCTCGGGGGCCTATGGGTCCTTGGGGGTAAAAAGACCGCAGGCTTCTTTCAGCCACTCTAAAAAGGCAGGCAGGCAGACAGGCAGGCAGGTAGGCAGACATCCTCTTGTAGGCGCCTAAAAATTCTCACTGACCTTAGATAAATGCATAGGTTTCCTAGCTGTCCCGCGGAGGCCCTGCAAGAGAAACTGTTGATACCTGTGGGAAGCTGCAGCTCTCGCTGCCATTACAAGATGGCGCCGGGCAGTCAGGGCGGTGGCCCAGTTAAATGGTAAACAACCACTTAGACCATGCGCACTGCTTAGATGACGTAGTCATAACTCCACCCTGGAGTATGCTAATAAGGGTTCTGGCGAACGCACCAATCAATGCACAGCACGTCCCCATAGAGCGCATATAAGCAGCAGTAGTTTGGGGCTTCGGGGTCTTTTTCCGCATCTGCAAATCGAACCCGCATTAAACGCCTGTGGAAGAATCCTGTTGTGGCGAGTCCTTCTTGCTGGCGAGACTGAGCGCGCGACAAGTGGTGCCGAATCCCGGGAACGACCACCTCCGGCATGAGAGGAGACCCCCTGTCATCAGGGAGGATTCAGAACCGCACGGCGTGGGAAGAAACGGTAACTTCTGAGAGAGATGAGCCTGAATGATTGTTAAGCCGCTTGCTGGTGCTTGAGTGTCGGCGTGTGAATACTTCCGCTTTAGGTTTTAACGGCGAACAGCCAGCCCCCTTTTCTTTATCGCGCATAAATCGGGTATAGATAAATCCGTGCGCGCCCGTGTGTTAAGTCCTTGTATACATAAGCAGGCAACATGGGGAACGCGGCAATAAAGACAATGGTTACGGGTCTTGATGCCCTATTGAGGAAGAGAGGATTAAACATTTCAGAACAGACTTTGTGTAAATTTGTAAAAAACATAGATGAGATAGCACCATGGTTTGTTTCCACAGGCTCGCTAACATCCGCGAGCTGGAATAAGCTAGGGCGAGACATAGACCGAGCCGCTGAAGCCGGACGGCTGAAGCCGGGGATTAGACCCATTTGGAAGCTAGTGAAAGCATGCTTTGGGGACAAAGTGTGAGCAGCCATTGCGCCAAGGGCAGCAGGCTTTAGAAGATGTTCAGGAGAGCATGTCAGAAACAGAGTGGGAGGAAGAACAAGGAGCTCGTAGGAAGCAGCACAAAGCTGTTAAAAATGAGGCTGTGCAGTTAAAATTAAAAGAGGAAGTTGATCAACAAGAAGAGCCGTGCCCGCCATTCGGAGCCCTTGTACCCGTGGCGAGAACTAGAGCTTCTTGAGTTATCAGAGGAAGAAGAGGAACAGTTAGAGGAGGCAGCCGCTCGCTACGAGGAGGGACGGTATAATGCTTTTCAAGTAACCGCTGTGAGCCCGTCCGCACCACCCCCTTATAGCAAGAACAGGCAGAAAGGGTATGGATACTCCTTTTGCCCACCCGGTACCCGCAGAGCAATGCAACAAATGTACCCAGTATTTGAGGACCAGAATAATGCTCGTTATCATACGCCTTTAGAGCATAAGCAAGTGAAGGACTTAGCTGAAGCAGTAAGATCTTATGGTGTCAATGCGCAATTATACTCAGTCCCTGATTGAGAGACTTACAGGCAATGCTATGACACCTACTGATTGGACTTTTGTTACAAAAGCAGTCTTGACAACAGGACAGTATTTGGAGTGGAAATTCTTGTGGCAGACTGGGTCTTTGTTGTGGATCCATGCCCAGTCCTCACCTTCCAAAACTATTGAACACTACCCTTCTATGGTAGCCACAATGGCCCTAAGGGGTGTTAAGACAGCTATTATGCATTTTGGAAGAGAGCCTAGCAGCGTCATTGTCCCATATACTAGTGAGCAAGTTTCTATACTGTGCACCACTACGGATGAGTGGGCAATTTTTAAATGCAGTTTTAATGGACTAATAGACAACCATTATCTAAACATTCCTTGTTGCAATTTGTGACTGCTCATCCAGTAATTTTTCCCCGTGTCACTGTTAACAACCCCATTAAGGAAGCTTTAGACATTTATACAGATGGCTCTAAAACAGGCAAAGGATGTTATGTAATAAACGATCAAGTGACTACATTACAATTTTTAGCTGATGCACCCCAATTAGTAGAATGTTTGGTGGTCTTAGAAGTTTTTAAGAAATTCACGGAACCAATTAACATCATATCTGACTCCCATTACGTAGTCAACGCGGTGTCTAAGCTGGAAATTGCTGGCTACATTAAGCAATCCAGCAAGGCAGCAGACATCTTGTCTCAAATTAGAAAATGTATTTTGCAATGAAAACACCCATTTTATATAAAGCATATACGTGCTCATAGCTTGTTCCCGGGACCCATTGTAAAAGGTAATGATTTGGCTGATCAAGCTACAAGAGCTTTCCCTGTGTTAACTAAATCCCACTTTGAACTTGCTAAAGACTTTCATGAGCTGTATCATGTGCCTGCTGCCACCCTACGCATTAAGTTTCCAATTACTCGCGCAGAGGCTCGCACTATTGTGTTGCAGTGCGCCAAGTGTGCAGAATTTATTTCCAAACCCTCGGTTGGGGTAAACCCTCGAGGCGTCCGTCCTCTCGACATCTGGCAAATGGATGTTACCCACGTATCTGCTTTTGGAAAGTTGCAGTACGTGCATGTGTCAGTGGACACCAGTTCTGGCATTGTACATGCAACACCCCTAACGGGGGAAAAATCCAGCCAAGTAATTCAACACTGCTTAGAAGCCTGGAGTGCATGGGGCAAGCCCACCATGTTAAAAACAGATGATGGGCCTGCATACACCTCCACCAAGTTCTGACAGTTTTGCTTGCAAATGCAAGGGAAGCACTTCACGGGTTTGCCATACAATCCCCAAGGGCAAGGAATTGTGGAACGATGTCATCGCACTCTAAAGCAATATTTATCAAAGCAAAAAGGGGGAATAGAGACCATGACGGTCACTACCCCTAGAATGGCTTTATCTCTAACCCTTTTCACCCTAAATTTTTTAAATTTGGATGAGAAAGGCCAATCAGCTGCAGACAGACACGGGCAATTGGCCAAAGCCACCAAAGGAAATGGCCCGGTGGAAAAATGGCCTAGACAACAAATGGTATGGCCCGGACCCCATATTAATCAGGTCCAGGGGAGCAATTTGTGTTTTTCCACAGGAAGAAGAAAACCCCATCTGGGTGCCAGAGAGACTGGTGAGAATAATTAAGAAGGAGGATGAAGATCGTGGGAGCAGAAAGAATGAAGAGGACAGCGATCCATCCAGCGCTACTATTGTGGCTAATGGTGATATGGACCCCGGTAGCACAGGGAATTAAGAACAGTATTGTGTCTGAAACCGCTGAAGCGTTACTGCAATGTCAGCGTGTGGATGCCCATCTGACCTCTGGCATTTTATTATTAAATCAAAAAACAGATTTGCTCCAGCAGCAAATCAACCAGCTTACCACTATGGTACAATTAAGCTGTGTCTCTTCCACCACAGTGCTTTGCATCACTCCAGTGTTACATGATAATTTTAGTGCATTGAGTGCTAATATTTCTCAGTATCTCACAGGACAATGAACCAAAGAGTTGAACCAGCTGCAAGACCTCCTGAATCAAGTTGTCCGATTGAATGGAACACGCGTGGAACCCCTTACCCTTGAAAATTTTTCTTCTTGGCTTTCATCTGCATTTTCCTACTTTAAGGAGTGGGTGGGGGTGTTTACATTTGCTGCCATAATGTGCTGTGGAGGAGTGTTGTTGCTATGGTTGCTCTGCAAACTTAAAGCTCAGCAAAAGCGTGAGAAGGTCATCATTGCGCAGGCGCTCTTAGCGATTGAGCGTGGTGGTTCCCATGATCTTTGGCTTTCTTTGTTAAAAGAAAACTAACCCCCATAAGTTGTCAGCTCTCGCACCCCAAGGGGAAGACCCCATTGCACTGGGAAGAGTGACAGAAATTGGATCTTGGCCAGCCCTTGCACCATGCGGAGCTCTGCTCATTGCACGCATCAGGGTGACCAGATTTGGGTTCTTATATCCATCTTGATCTCCTGGGGCTGCTGGAGGCTCCGGGATGGATCGATGGATTAGGCCTAAAATAAATAAGAAAGGAGGAGATGTGGGAAGCTGCAGCTCTCACCGCCATTACAAGATGGCGCCGGGCAGTCAGGGTGGTGGCCCAGTTAAGTGGTAAACAACCACTTAGAGCATGCGCACTGCTTAGATGACGTGGTCATAACTCCACCCTGGAGTATGTTAATAAGGGTTCTGGCGAACGCACCAATCAATGCACAGCACGTCCCCATAGAGCGCATATAAGCAGCAGTAGTTTGGGGCTTCAAGGTCTTTTTCCGCATCTGCAAATCGAACCCGCATTAAACGCCTGTGGAAGAATCCTGTTGTGGCGCGTCCTTCTTGCTGGCGAGACTGAGCGCGCGACAGATACCTGGTTAAGCCCTTGGGGCCTTACTGGGAGTTGGGGTCCCACATTATTCGTGGAGTGGCAAAAAGAGTTTCTCTCCATTGGGGAATGCCCGCTGGCTGACCATCAGTTCTATTGACTGCTTTCTGGGCCTCTCTCTGGAAGGGTTCCCATTCCTCTGTTGTGAACAGCACCTGGAGAAGTGGCTGGCACTTGTCTGAGGTGGGCTGATGCATGTGGAAAAGCTAGTCTAGCAAAGAAATCAGACCTTTTGGTTTGTCAGACCAGGGGGGTGGTTGATTCCAATTATGCAATCCCTGGAAGAAAAGGGGACATAGACCCAAAGAGGGACTCTGGGCGTTTCCCCAGGTGTTGGGGCTGCTTGCCTTAAGCAGAGAATGCTGCTGCCCAGTGATCCTTCTCGGGGGGTGGAGAGTACATGCCAGCCCTAGTGCACGTGTTGGGGGGTGACTTTAAAAGGGGTGGTATTTCTCTCTCTCTGGCCCCCCATGAACTGATAGGCAGGCAGCGGTCAGAAGGGGTCTTAAGCCAGTTCTCCCGTTCCCCGAGTCCTCCTGCAAACTGGTATAAAGACGAGGGGAATGGGGAGGGGAGGGGAAAGGAGGTGAGGGGAGGGACAGCCTCCACCTTGGTGGCCATAGGAACTTGGACCGGTTGTCATTCCCAGTCATGCCATGTTTCCTGAAATCTTGGGGGAAAGAACCGATTCTGTTGGGGGAGGGAGTAAGTCTTTTATATATGCTGGCTTATTATTGGCCCTGTCAAGTCACACATCAATTTTATTTATTTATTTTTCTAACCTGAACCTGAACCCGAACCCGAACCCTCACTGTAACCCTACCCCTAACCCATACCCTTACCCTTACCCCCCAACCCCAAACTCCCAACCCCCATCAATTTTAGAGATCAGATCAGGGTTTCCTGGTTGCCAAAATCAGATCTATGACCTCTGAGAAATAGGGGAAGGGAAAACGAGTCTTGCGTGGGCCCATTGGGGACTTCTTCTGCCCAATCACCTTTAAACAAATTGCAGAGTCTCCAGGCTTTCGGGTAGAAACCACATGCTCTTTGTGAGTGCCTAGAGCAGGGGTCCTCAAACGACAGCCGGAAGGCCACATGGGGACAGCCGAGGACATTGATCCTGTCCGCCGGGTGTTTGTGCCCCATTTGTTGGTTTGTTTTTTAACTCCAAAATTAGATCTGTGCAGTGTGCCTTGGAATTTGTTCGTAGTTTTTTTTTAAACTGTAGTCTGGTCCTCCAACGGGTCGTAGGGACAGTGAACTGGTCCCTGTTTAAAGAGTTTAAGGACCCCAGGCCTAGAGAAATCAGAAATCCCCTAGTTCTGGGGAGAACCCTCCTGTACAGGTGGCCTCCTTTCTATGTAGGCCCAGAAGGTGGCAGTCGGAGCTCGGTGCACCTCGAAATGTTGTAGCCACTGTCCCTTGCCAGAAAAGAACAACTCACACCGTCAGCAAGTTAAAAAAAAAAAAGTTTTATTTCCTGAGCAGGGTCCGTCAGCCCTCTTGAGAGGAGTCTGAGCAGCCCCGAGTCAAATTTCTCAAGGGTTTTAAAACTTTTGCAATGTGCATGTGTGCAAGCAGGCAGAGTGAGAAGCGGGGTATTAGGCTTAGCCATTCTTAGTTGAACCAAAACTGCTCTGGTCGTCCTCGCAAGCCTTCTGAACATCCAATTCCTTCATGACATTCAGTTGGGCGATGTCTGCACAGCCTACCTCCCCAATATCAGCTAGTTGATTTACACTTCCTAGCTACTTTATTTTCTTTTCATGGTGGCTTCTGTCAGCCCCAAATGGCTTCACTCTTCTCAAAGCTGTTTCAGCATTTCCCAGAGATCCTACACAGTCGCCATTGTAGCCGAGAGGTAACAGGGTGTGTGACCATTGCCAAGATGGCACCCAACAGTCCAAACATGTGGAAGGGCGCTGCGTAGGGAGCTGGGTGAAGAGGCCTGGGTGTTAACCCTGACTTCTCCCGGGAAGCAAAAGTTTCGCTTTCCCCTCCCAGCCCCCTAAGCCTCAGCCCCAGTCCCCTAGGCCTAAGCCCCAGCCCCATCCCTCTAGGCCTAAGCCTAAACCCCAGACCCACTCCTAGTCCCCTAAGCCTAAGCCTAAGCCCAAGCCCCTGTCCCAGCACCCTAACCACCTCAGCACCAGCCCCAGCGCCCTAATCCTAAGCCCCAGCGCAGGCCCCTAAGCCTAAACCCCAGCCCCAGGCCCATAAGCCTAAACCCAAGCCCCAGGCCCAGCCCCCTAAAATTAAGCCCCAGCCCCTTAACCCTAAGCTCCAGCACCAGCCCCCTAAGCCCTAGCTCCAGCCCCCTAAGACTCAGCCCCCTAAGACCCAGCCCCAGCCCCCTAAACCCGAGCCCCCTAAGTCCCAGACATAGTCGCCTAAGCTCCAACCCCCGAAGCCCCTGCCCCAGCCCCCTAAGCCTCAGCCCCAGCCCAAACCCCCTAAGCCCCATCCCCAGCCCCCTAAGTCTCAGCCCCAGCCCCAGCCCCCTAACCCTAAGCCCCAGCCCCAAACCCCTAATCCTAAGGCCAAGCCCCAACCCAGCCCCCTAAGCCTAAACTTAAGCCCCAGCCCTAGCTGCCTAAGCCTAAGCCTAAGCCCCAGCCCCAGCCCCCTAAACCTCAGCCCCTGCCCCAGACCCAGCCCCAGCCCCCAAGCCTAAGCCCCAGCCCCAGCCCCAGCCCCCTAAGCCTAAGCCCCAGCCCCAGTCCCCTAAGCCCCAACCCCAGCCCCAGCCCCCTAAGCCTAAAGCCCAGCCCCCTAAGCCTAAGCCTAAGCCCCAGCCCCAGCCCACTAAGCCTAAGGCCCAGCCCCCTAAACCTAAGGCTAAGCCCCAGCCCCAGCCCCAGCCCCCTAAACTAAGGCCCAGCCCCAGCCCCCTAAGCCTAAGCCTAAGCCCAGTCCCAGAACCCTGAGCCTCACCCCCAGCCCCAGGCCCTTAACCGCCTCAGCCCCAGCCCCAACCCCCTAAGCCTCAGCCCAAGCCCCAACCCCCTAAGCCTCAGCCCAAGCCCCAGCCCCCTAAGCCTCAGCCCCATCCCCAGCCCCCTAAGCCTCAGACCAGGCCCCAGCCCCAGCCCCAGCCCCCAAGCCTAAGATCCAGCCCCAGCCCCAAACCCCTAATCCTAAACCCAAGCCCCAACCCAGCCCCCTAAGCCTAAACTTAAGCCCCAGCCTCAACTGCCTAAGCCTAAGCCTAAGCCCCAGCCCACTAAGCCTCAGCCCCGGCCCCCGCCCCAGCGCCAGCCCCCAGCCTAAGACCCAGTCCAAGCCCCAGCCCCCTAAGCCTAAGGCCCAGCCCCAGCCCCCTAAGCCTAAGGCCCAACTCCAGTCCCCTAAAACTAAGCCTAAACCCCAGCCCCAACCCCCTAAGCCTAAGTCTAAGGCCAGCCCCAGAACCCTAAGCCTCACCCCCAGTCCCAGCCCCCTTACCGCCTCAGTCCCAGCCCCAACCCCCTAAGCCTCAGCCCCAGCACCAGCCCCCTATGCCTCAGCCAGAGCCCCTTTATCCAAAGCCTAATCCCCAGCCCAAGCCCCCTAAACCTAAGCCTAAGCTCCAGCCCCAGTCCCCTAAGCATCACCACAGCCCCAGCCCCCTAACTGCCTCCGCCCCAGCTCCAGCCCCCTAAACCTCAGCCCCTGCCCCAGACCCAGCCCCAGCCCCCAAGCCTAAACCGCAGCCCCAGCACCGGCCCCCTAAGCCTAAGGCCCAGCCCCAGCCCCTAAGCCTAAGCCTAAACCCCAGTCCCAGCCCACTAAGACTAAGCCTAAGCCCCAGCCCCAGAACCCTAAGCCTAAACCCCAGCCCTAGCCCCCTAACCGCCTCAGTCCCAGCTCCAAATCCCTAATCCTAAACTCAAGCCCCAACCCAGCCCCCTAATCCTAAACTTAAGCCCCAGCCCCAGCCCACTAATACTAAACCTAATCCCAGCCCCAGCCCCCTAAGCCTAAGTCTAGACCCCAGCCCCAGCGCCCTAAGCCTCAGCCCCAGCCCATTAAGACCCAGTCCCCTAAGCCCCAGCCACCTAAGCCCCAGCACCCAAACCCAGCCCGAGACCCATAAGCCCCAGCCCCCTAAGCCCCAGCCCACTAAGCCCCAGCCCCAGCCCCCTAAGCCCCAGTCCCCTAAGGCACAGCCCCCTAATCCCAAGCCCCCAAAGTCCCATCCCCTGCCCCCTAAGCCCCAGCCACCTAAGCCCAGCCGCCTAATACCCAACACCCTAAGACCCAGACCCAGCCCCCTAAGCCCCAGCACCCTAAGACCCAGCACCCTAAGGCCCAGTCCCACACCCAGCCACAGCCCCAGCACACTAAGCCTAAGGCCCAGCCCCCTAAGCCTAAGCCTAAGACCCAGCCCCAGCCCCCTAAGCCTCAAACCCAACCCCAGCCCCAGCCTCCTAAGCTTAAGCCCCAGCCCAAGCCCCAGCCCCCTAAGCCTAAGCCCCAACCCCAACACCCTAACCCTAAGCCTAAACCCCAGCCCAAGCCCCCTAAACCTAAGCCTAAGCTCCACCTGCAGCCGCATAAGCATCACCCCAACCCCAACCCGCTAACCGCCTCCGCCCCAGCACCAGCCCCCTAAACCTCAGCCCCTGCCCCAGCCCCAGCACCCTAAGCCTAAGGCCCAGCCCCAGCCCCCTAAGCCACAGCCCCGGCCCCCGCCCCAGCCCCAGCCCCCAAGCCTAAGACCCAGCCCCAGCCCCAGCCCCATAAGCATAAGCCCCAGCCCCAGCCCCAGCCCCCTAAGCCTAAGCCCCTGATCCAGACCCAGCCCCCTAAGCCTAAGGCCCAGCCCCAGCCCCCTAAGCATAAGCCCCAGCCCCAGACCCAGCGCCCTAAGCCTAAGCCTCTGACCCAGCCCCAGCCCCTTAAGCCTAAGGCCCAGCCCCAGTCCCCTAAACCTAAGCCTAAGCCCCAGCCCCAACCCCCTTAGCCTAAGCCCAGCCCCAGAACCCTAAGCCTCACCCCCAGTCCCAGCCCCCATAAAGCCTCAGCCCCAGCCCGAACCCCCTAAGCCTCAGCCCCAGCAGCAGCCCCCTATGCCTCAGCCCCAGCCCCCTTATCCTAAGCCTAAGCCCCAAACCCAGCCCCCTAAGCCTAAACCCCTGCCCCAGCCACAGCCCCCTAAGCATCAACCCAGCCCCAGCCCCCTAACCGCCTTCTTCCCAGCCCTGGCCCCCTAAACCTTAGGCTCTGCCCCAGACCCAGACCCAGCCTCCAAGCCTAAGGCCCAGCCCCAGCCCAAGCCCCCTAAGCCTAAGCCTAAACCCCAGCTACAGCCCACTAAGCCTAAGCCTAAATCCCAGCCCCAAACTCCTAAGCCTCAGCCCCAGCCCCAGCCCTGTAAGCCTAAGGCCCAACCCCAGCCTGAGCACCCTAAGCCTCAGCTCCCTAAGCCCCAGCCCCAGCCCCCTAAGCCCCAGGCCCATCCCCAGACCCCTAACCGCCTCAGCTCCAGCCCCAGCCCCCTAAGCCTCAGACCCTGCCCCAGCCCCAGCCCAAGCCCCCTAAGTCTAAGACCCAGCCCCCGCCCCCGCCCCCTAATCATAAGACCCAGCCCCAACCCAGCCCCCCAAGCCTCAGCCACAGCTGCCTAAGCCTAAGCCTAAACCCCAGTCCCAGGCCCAGCCCCCTAAGCCTAAACCTAAGCCCCAACATCATTCCCCTAACCTCAACCCCAGCCCCAGCCCCCTAAGCCTCAGCCCCAGCCCCAGCCTCCTAAACCCAAGCCCCAGCCCCAGCCCCAGACCCCTAACCTAAGCCCCAGCCCCAGTCTCAGGCCCAGCCCCCTAAGCCTCACACCCAGCCCAAGCCCCCTAAGCCTCAGCCCCAGCTCCCTAAACCTAAGCCCCAACCCCAGCCCCCTAAAACTAAACCTAAGCCTGAGCCGCAGCCCACTAAGACTAAACCTAATCCCAGCCCCAGCCCCCTAAGCCTAAACCTAAACCCCAGCCCCAGAGCCCTAAGCCTCAGCCCCAGCCCACTAAGACCCAGCTCCCTAAGCCCCAGCCCCCTTAGCCACAGCCACAGCTCCCTAAGCCCCAGCCCCCTAAGCCCCAGCCACCTAATCCCCAGCCAACAAAGCCCCAGCCCCTGCCCCCTAAGCCCCAGCCCCCTAAGCCCCAGCCCCCTAAGCCCCAGCACCCTAAGACCCAGGCCCCTAAGACCAAGCACCCTAAGCCCCAGCCCCAGTGCCCTAAGCTCCAGCCCCAGTCCCAGCCCCAGCGCCCTAAGCCTAAGGCCCAGCCCCCTAAACCTAAGCCTAAACCCCAGTCCCAGCCCACTAAGACTAAGCCTAAGCCCCAGCCCCAGAACCCTAAGCCTAAACCCCAGCCCTAGCCCCCTAACCGCCTCAGTCCCAGCTCCAAATCCCTAATCCTAAACTCAAGCCCCAACCCAGTCCCCTAATCCTAAACTTAAGCCCCAGCCCCAGCCCACTAATACTAAACCTAATCCCAGCCCCAGCCCCCTAAGCCTAAGTCTAGACCCCAGCCCCAGCGCCCTAAGCCTCAGCCCCAGCCCATTAAGACCCAGTCCCCTAAGCCCCAGCCACCTAAGCCCCAGCACCCAAACCCAGCCCGAGACCCATAAGCCCCAGCCCCCTAAGCCCCAGCCCACTAAGCCCCAGCCCCAGCCCCCTAAGCCCCAGTCCCCTAAGGCACAGCCCCCTAATCCCAAGCCCCCAAAGTCCCATCCCCTGCCCCCTAAGCCCCAGCCACCTAAGCCCAGCCGCCTAATACCCAACACCCTAAGACCCAGACCCAGCCCCCTAAGCCCCAGCACCCTAAGACCCAGCACCCTAAGGCCCAGTCCCACACCCAGCCACAGCCCCAGCACACTAAGCCTAAGGCCCAGCCCCCTAAGCCTAAGCCTAAGACCCAGCCCCAGCCCCCTAAGCCTCAAACCCAACCCCAGCCCCAGCCTCCTAAGCTTAAGCCCCAGCCCAAGCCCCAGCCCCCTAAGCCTAAGCCCCAACCCCAACACCCTAACCCTAAGCCTAAACCCCAGCCCAAGCCCCCTAAACCTAAGCCTAAGCTCCACCTGCAGCCGCATAAGCATCACCCCAACCCCAACCCGCTAACCGCCTCCGCCCCAGCACCAGCCCCCTAAACCTCAGCCCCTGCCCCAGCCCCAGCACCCTAAGCCTAAGGCCCAGCCCCAGCCCCCTAAGCCACAGCCCCGGCCCCCGCCCCAGCCCCAGCCCCCAAGCCTAAGACCCAGCCCCAGCCCCAGCCCCATAAGCATAAGCCCCAGCCCCAGCCCCAGCCCCCTAAGCCTAAGCCCCTGATCCAGACCCAGCCCCCTAAGCCTAAGGCCCAGCCCCAGCCCCCTAAGCATAAGCCCCAGCCCCAGACCCAGCGCCCTAAGCCTAAGCCTCTGACCCAGCCCCAGCCCCTTAAGCCTAAGGCCCAGCCCCAGTCCCCTAAACCTAAGCCTAAGCCCCAGCCCCAACCCCCTTAGCCTAAGCCCAGCCCCAGAACCCTAAGCCTCACCCCCAGTCCCAGCCCCCATAAAGCCTCAGCCCCAGCCCGAACCCCCTAAGCCTCAGCCCCAGCAGCAGCCCCCTATGCCTCAGCCCCAGCCCCCTTATCCTAAGCCTAAGCCCCAAACCCAGCCCCCTAAGCCTAAACCCCTGCCCCAGCCACAGCCCCCTAAGCATCAACCCAGCCCCAGCCCCCTAACCGCCTTCTTCCCAGCCCTGGCCCCCTAAACCTTAGGCTCTGCCCCAGACCCAGACCCAGCCTCCAAGCCTAAGGCCCAGCCCCAGCCCAAGCCCCCTAAGCCTAAGCCTAAACCCCAGCTACAGCCCACTAAGCCTAAGCCTAAATCCCAGCCCCAAACTCCTAAGCCTCAGCCCCAGCCCCAGCCCTGTAAGCCTAAGGCCCAACCCCAGCCTGAGCACCCTAAGCCTCAGCTCCCTAAGCCCCAGCCCCAGCCCCCTAAGCCCCAGGCCCATCCCCAGACCCCTAACCGCCTCAGCTCCAGCCCCAGCCCCCTAAGCCTCAGACCCTGCCCCAGCCCCAGCCCAAGCCCCCTAAGTCTAAGACCCAGCCCCCGCCCCCGCCCCCTAATCATAAGACCCAGCCCCAACCCAGCCCCCCAAGCCTCAGCCACAGCTGCCTAAGCCTAAGCCTAAACCCCAGTCCCAGGCCCAGCCCCCTAAGCCTAAACCTAAGCCCCAACATCATCCCCCTAACCTCAACCCCAGCCCCAGCCCCCTAAGCCTCAGCCCCAGCCCCAGCCTCCTAAACCCAAGCCCCAGCCCCAGCCCCAGACCCCTAACCTAAGCCCCAGCCCCAGTCTCAGGCCCAGCCCCCTAAGCCTCACACCCAGCCCAAGCCCCCTAAGCCTCAGCCCCAGCTCCCTAAACCTAAGCCCCAACCCCAGCCCCCTAAAACTAAACCTAAGCCTGAGCCGCAGCCCACTAAGACTAAACCTAATCCCAGCCCCAGCCCCCTAAGCCTAAACCTAAACCCCAGCCCCAGAGCCCTAAGCCTCAGCCCCAGCCCACTAAGACCCAGCTCCCTAAGCCCCAGCCCCCTTAGCCACAGCCACAGCTCCCTAAGCCCCAGCCCCCTAAGCCCCAGCCACCTAATCCCCAGCCAACAAAGCCCCAGCCCCTGCCCCCTAAGCCCCAGCCACCTAAGCCCCAGCCCCCTAAGCCCCAGCACCCTAAGACCCAGCCCCAGCCCCCTAAGCCCCAGGCCCCTAAGACCAAGCACCCTAAGCCCCAGCCCCAGTGCCCTAAGCTCCAGCCCCAGTCCCAGCCCCAGCGCCCTAAGCCTAAGGCCCAGCCCCCTAAACCTAAGCCTAAACCCCAGCCCCAGCCCCCTAACTGCCTCAGTCCCAGCCCCCACCCCTAAGCCTCAGCCACAGCCCCAGCCCTGTAAGCCTAAGGCCCAGCCCCAGCCCAAGCACCCTAACCTCAGCTCCCTAAGCCCCAGCCCCAGCCCCCTAAGCCCCAGCACCCTAAGCCCCAGGCCCATCCCCAGCCCCCTAACTGCCTCAGCTCCAGCCCCAGCCCCCTAAGCCTCAGACCCTGCCCCAGCCCCAGCCCCCTAAACCTGAGGCCCAGGCCCTGCCCCAGCACCCTAATCCTAAGCCCCAGCCCCAACCCAGCCCCCTAAGCCTCTGCCCCAGCACCAGCCCCCTAAGCCTTAGACCCTGCCCCAGCCCCAACCCCAGCCCCCTAAGCCTAAGACCCCGCCCCCGCCCCAGCCCCATAGTCCTAAGCCCCAGCCTCAAACCAGGCCCCTAAGCCTCTGCCCCAGCACCAGACACCTAAGCCTCAGCCCCAGCCCCCTAAGCCTAAACCTAAGCCCCAACATCATCTCCCTAACCTCAACCCCAGCCCCAGCCCCCTAAGTCTCAGCCCCAGCCCCAGCCCCAGCCTCCTAAACCCAAGCCCCAGCCCCAGCCCCAGACCCCTAACCTAAGCCCCAGCCCCAGTCTCAGGACCAGCCCCCTAAGCCTCACACCCAGCCCAAGCCGCCTAAGCCTCAGCCCCAGCTCCCTAAACCTAAGCCCCAGCCCACTAAGACCCAGCCCCCTAAGCCCCAGCCCCCTTAGCCACAGCCACAGCTCCCTAAGCCCCAGCCCTCTAAGCCCCAGCACACAAATACACAGCCCCAGCCTACTAGGCCCCAGCCCCCTAAGCCCCAGCCCCCTAATCCCCAGCCAACAAAGCCCCAGCCCCTGCCCCCTAAGCCACAGCACCCTAAGACCCAGCCCCAGCCCCCTAAGCCCCAGGCCCCTAAGACCCAGCCCCAGCCTCCTAAACCCAAGCCCCAGTCCCAGCCCCAGGCCCCTAACCTAAGCCCCAGCCCCAGTCTCATGCCCAGCCCCCTAAGCCTCAGCCCCAGCTCCCTAAGCCTAAGCCCCTACCCCAGCTCTGTAAGTCTAAGCCTAAGCCCCAACCCCAGCCCCCTAAGCCTAAACCTAAACCCCAACCCCAGCCCATTAAGACTAAACCTAATCCCAGCCCCAGCCCCCTAAGCCTAAGCCTAAACCCCAGCCCCAGAGCCCTAAGCCTCAGCCCCAGCCCAGTAAGACCCAGCCCCCTAAGCCCCAGCCCCCTGAGCCCCAGCACCCAAACCCAGCCCCAGCCCCCTAAGCCCCAGCCCCCTAAGCCCCAGCCCCCTAAGCCCAAGCCCCCTTAGCCACAGCCACAGCGCACTAAGCTCCAGCCCTCTAAGCCCCAGCACAAAAATACCCAGCCCCAGCCCCCTAAGCCCCAGCCCCCTAAGCCCAATCCCCCTAATCCCCAGCCCCCAAAACCCCAGCCCCTGCCCCCTAAGCCCCAGCCACCTAAGCCCCAGCCCCCTAACCCCAAGCACCCTAAGCCCCAGCCCAGCCCCAACCCTCTAAGCCTCAGCCCCAGCACCAGACCCCTATGCCTCAGCCCCAGCCCCCTTATCCTAAGCCTAAGCCCCAACCCCAACCCCAACCCCCTAAGCCTAAGCCTAAACCCCAGCCCAAGCCCCCTAAACCTAAGCCTAAGCTCCACCTGCAGCCCCCTAAGCATCACCCCAGCCCCCTAACCGCCTCTACCCCAGCCCCAGCCCCCTAAACCTCAGCCCCTGCCCCAGCACCAGCCCCCAGGCCTAAGCCTCAGCCCCAGCCCCAGCCCCCTAAGCCTAAGGCCCAGCCCCCGCCCCCTAAGCCTAAGCCTAAGCTCCAGCCCCAGTCCACTAAGCCTAAGCCTAAGCCTAAACCTAAGCCCCAGCCCCAGAACCATAATCCTCAACCCCATGCCCAGCCCCCTAACCACCTCAGTCCCAGCCCCAAACCCCTAAGCCTCAGCCCCAGCCCCAGCCCCCTAAACCTAAGGCCCAGCCCCAGGCCCAGACCCCTAAGCCTAAGCCCCAGACCAAAGCCCAGCCCCCTAAGCCTAAGCCCCCTAAGCCCAAGCCCCAGCACCCTAAGCCTCAGCCACAGCCCACTAAGACCCAGCCCCCTACGCCCCTGCCCCTTAAGCCCCAGCACCCAAAGACCCAGCCCCAGCCCCCTAATCCCCAGTCCCCAAAGCCCCAGCCCCTGCCCCCTAAGCCCCAGCCCCAGTCCCCTAAGCCTAAGGCCCAGCCCCCTAAGCCTAAGCCTAAGCCCCAGCCCTAGCCCCCTAAGCCCCAGTCCAAGCCCCCTAAGCCCCAGCCCCCTAAGCCTGAGCCCCAGCACCCTAAGCAACAGCCCCTGCCCCCTATGCCCCAGCCGGCTAAGCCCCAGTCCCCTAAATCCCAGCCCCCTAAGCCCTAGCCCCAGCCCTTTAAGCCCCAGCCTCATAAGCCCCAGGCCCATCCCCAGCCCCCTAACCTTCTCAGCTCCAGCCCCAGGCCCCTAAGCCTCAGACCCTGCCCCAGCCCCTGCCCCCTAAGCCTAAGACCCAGCCCCCGCCCCAGCCCCCTAATCATAAGACCCAGCCCCAACCCAGCCCCCTAAGCCTCTGCCCCAGCACCAGCACCCTAAGTCTCAGCCCCAGCCCCCTAAGCCTAAGCCTAAACCCCAGCACCAGGCCCAGCCCCCTAAGCCTAACCTAAGCCCCAGTGTCATCCCCCTAACCTCAACCCCAGCCCCAACCCCCTAAGCCTCAGGCCCAGCCCCAGCCCCCTAAGCCTAAGCCCCAGCCCCAGCCCCAGCCTCCTAAACCCAAGCCCCAGCCCCAGCCCCAAACCCCTAACCTAAGCCCCAGCCCCAGTCTCAGGCCCAGCCCCCTAAGGCTCAACCCCAGCCCAAGTCCCCTAAGCCTCAGCCCCAGCATCCTAAGCCTAAGTGCCTACCCCAACCTGCTAAGCCTAAGCCTAAACACCAGCCCCAGCCCACTAAGACTAAACCTAATCCCAGCTCCAGCCCCCTAAGCCTAAACCTAAACCCCAGCCCCAGCCCCCTAAGCCTCAGCCCCAGCCCACTAAGACCCAGCCCCCTAAGCCCCAGCCCCCTAAGCCCCAGCACCCAAACCCAGCCCCAGCCCCCTAAGCCCCAGCCCCCTAAGCCCCAGCACCCAAACCCAGCCCCAGCCCCCTAAGCCCCAGCCCCCTAAGCCCCAGCCCCCTAATACCCAACCTCCAAAGCCCCAGCCCCAGCCCCAGCACCCTAACCGCCTCAGCCCAGCCCCCTAAACGCCTCAGCCCCAGCCCCCTAACGCCTTCAGCCCCAGCCCCCTAAACACCTCAGCCCCAGCCCCAGTCCCCTAAGCCTAAGCCCCAGCCCCAGGCCCAGCCCCCTAAGTATAAGCCCCAGCACCCTAAGCCTAAGCCCCAGCCCCTGCCCCAGCCCCCTAAGCCCCAGCACCCTAAGCCTCAGCCCCCTAACCCCCAGCCACAGTCCCCCAAGCCTTAGCCCCCTAAGCCCAGCCCCAGACCCCTAAGGCCAAGACCCCTAGCCCCAGCACCCTAAGACCCAGCCTCATAAGACCCAGTCCCCTAAGACCAAACCCAGCCCCCTAAACCCCAGCCCTCTAAGCCCCAGACCCAGCCCCCTAAGCCCCAGCTCAGCCCCCGAAGCCCTAGCCCCAACCCCCTAAGACCCAGCCCCAGCCCCAAAGCACCAGCCCCAGCCCCCTAACAGCCTAGGCACTAGCCCCAGCCCCCTAAGCCTCAGCCCCAGCCCAAACCCCTAAGCCCCAGCCTCAGCCCACTAAGCCCCAGCCCCAGACCACTGAGTCTCAGCCCCAGCCCCAGCCCACTAACCCTAAGTCCCAGCCCCAGGCCCCTAAGCCCCAGCCCCAGCCCCCTAAGCTTAATCCCCAGCCCCAGGCCCTGCCCCCTAAGCCTAAACCCCAGGCACTTCCCCAGCGCCCTAAGCCCCAGCCCCAGTCCCCTAAGCCTCAGCCCCAACCCCCTAAGCCTCAGCCCCAGCACCCTAGCCCCACCCCCAGCCCCCTAAGCCCCTGCCCCAGCGCCCTAAGACCCTGCCACATCCCCCTAAACCACAGCCCCTTAAGCCTCAGCCCCAGGCCCCTAAGGACCAGCCCCAGCCTCCAAAGACCCAGCCCCAGGCCCCTAAGCCCCAGCCCAAGACCCTGAAACCCCAGCACCAGCCCTCTAAGCCCCAGCCCCAGCACACTAACCACCTCAGCCCCAGTCCCCTAAACGCCTCAGCCCCAGCCCCAGCCCCCTAACGCCTTCAGCCCCAGCCCCAGCCCCCTAAACACCTCAGACCCAGTCCCCTAACCGCCTTAGCCCCAGCCCCAGCCCCCTATGCCCCAGCCCCAGCACCCTAAGCCTAAGCCCCAACCCAGCCCCTGCCCCCTAAGCCCCAGCCCCCTAAGCCCCAGCCCACTAAGACCCAGCACCCTAAGCCCCAGCCCCAAACCCAAACCCAGCCCAGCAAACTAAGCCTAAGGCCCAGCCCCCTAAGCCTAAGACCCAGCCCCAGCCCCCTAAACCTCAACCCCAAACCCAGCCCCAGCCTCCTAAGACTAAGCCCCAGCCCCAGCCCCAGGCCCCTAAGCATAAGCCCCAACACCAACCCCCTAAGCCTAAGCCTAAACCCCAGCCCAAGCCCCCTAAACCTAAGCCTAAGCTCCACCCGCAGCCCCCTAAGCATCACCCCAGCCCCAGCCCCCTAACCGCCTCTGCCCCAGCCCCAGCCCCCTAAGCCTCAGCCCCAGCCCGAGACCCAGCCCCCTAAGCCTAAGGCCCAGCCCCAGCCCCTTACGCCTAAGGCCCAGCCCCAGTCCCCTAAGCCTAAGCCTAAGCCCCAGCCCCAACCCCCTTAGCCTAAGCCCAGGCCCAGAACCCTAAGACTCACCCCCAGTCCCAGCCCCCTTAACGCCTCAGCCCCAGCCCCAACCCCCTAAGCCTCAGCCCCAGCACCAGCCCCCTATGCCTCAGCCCCAGCTCCCTTATCCTAAGCCTAAGCCCCAAACCCAGCCCCCAAAGCATAAGGCCCTGCCCCAGCCACAGCCCCCTAAGCATCACCCCAGCCCCAGCCCCCTAACCGCCTCCGCCCCAGCCTCGGCCCCCTAAACCTCATCCCCTGCCCCAGACACAGCCCCAGCCTCCAAGCCTAAGGCCCAGCCCCAGCCCCAGAACCCTAAGCCTAAGGCCCAGCCCCAGCCCCCTAAGCCTAAGGCTCAGCCACAGTCCCCTAAGCCTAAGCCCCAGCCCCAACCCCCTAAGCCTACGCCCAGCCCCAGAACCCTAAGCCTAACCCCCAGTCCCAGCCCCCTTACAGCCTCAGCCCCAACCCCAACCCCCTAAGCCTCAGCCCCAGCACCAGCCCCCTATGGCTCAACCCCAGCCCCCTTATCATAAGCCTAAGCCACAAACCCAGGCCCCTAAGCCTAAGCCCCAACACCAACCCCCTAAGCCTAAGCCTAAACCCCAGCCCAAGCCCCCTAAACCTAAGCCTAAGCTCCACCCGCAGCCCCCTAAGCATCACCCCAGCCCCAGCCCCCTAACCACCTCTGCCCCAGCCCCAGCCCCCTAAGCCTCAGCCCCAGCCCTAGACCCAGCCCCCTAAGCCTAAGGCCCAGCCCCAGCCCCCTAAGCCTAAGGCCCAGCCCCACTCCCCTAAGCCTAAGCCTAAGCCCCAGCCCCAACCCCCTTAGCCTAAGCCCAGGCCCAGAACCCTAAGACTCACCCCCAGTCCCAGCCCCCTTAATGCCTCAGCCCCAGCCCCAACCCCCTAAGCCTCAGCCCCAGCACCAGCCCCCTATGCCTCAGCCCCAGCTCCCTTATCCTAAGCCTAAGCCCCAAACCCAGCCCCCGAAGCATAAGGCCCTGCCCCAGCCACAGCCCCCTAAGCATCACCCCAGCCCCAGCCCCCTAATCGCCTCCGCCCCAGCCTCGGCCCCCTAAACCTCATCCCCTGCCCCAGACACAGCCCCAGCCTCCAAGCCTAAGGCCCAGCCCCAGCCCCAGAACCCTAAGCCTAAGGCCCAGCCCCAGCCCCCTAAGCATAAGGCTCAGCCACAGTCCCCTAAGCCTAAGCCTAAGCCCCAGCCCCAACCCCCTAAGCCTAAGCCCAGGCCCAGAACCCTAAGACTCACCCCCAGTCCCAGCCCCCTTAACGCCTCAGCCCCAGCCCCAACCCCCTAAGCCTCAGCCCCAGCACCAGCCCCCTATGCCTCAGCCCCAGCTCCCTTATCCTAAGCCTAAGCCCCAAACCCAGCCCCCGAAGCATAAGGCCCTGCCCCAGCCACAGCCCCCTAAGCATCACCCCAGCCCCAGCCCCCTAACCGCCTCCGCCCCAGCCTCGGCCCCCTAAACCTCATCCCCTGCCCCAGACACAGCCCCAGCCTCCAAGCCTAAGGCCCAGCCCCAGCCCCAGAACCCTAAGCCTAAGGCCCAGCCCCAGCCCCCTAAGCCTAAGGCTCAGCCACAGTCCCCTAAGCCTAAGCCCCAGCCCCAACCCCCTAAGCCTACGCCCAGCCCCAGAACCCTAAGCCTAACCCCCAGTCCCAGCCCCCTTACAGCCTCAGCCCCAGCCCCAACCCCCTAAGCCTCAGCCCCAGCACCAGCCCCCTATGGCTCAACCCCAGCCCCCTTATCATAAGCCTAAGCCACAAACCCAGGCCCCTAAGCCTAAGCCCCAACACCAACCCCCTAAGCCTAAGCCTAAACCCCAGCCCAAGCCCCCTAAACCTAAGCCTAAGCTCCACCCGCAGCCCCCTAAGCATCAAGCCAGCCCCAGCCCCCTAACCGCCTCTGCCCCAGCCCCAGCCCCCTAAGCCTCAGCCCCAGCCCTAGACCCAGCCCCCTAAGCCTAAGGCCCAGCCCCAGCCCCCTAAGCCTAAGGCCCAGCCCCACTCCCCTAAGCCTAAGCCTAAGCCCCAGCCCCAACCCCCTAAGCCTAAGCCCAGGCCCAGAACCCTAAGACTCACCCCCAGTCCCAGCCCCCTTAACGCCTCAGCCCCAGCCCCAACCCCCTAAGCCTCAGCCCCAGCACCAGCCCCCTATGCCTCAGCCCCAGCTCCCTTATCCTAAGCCTAAGCCCCAAACCCAGCCCCCGAAGCATAAGGCCCTGCCCCAGCCACAGCCCCCTAAGCATCACCCCAGCCCCAGCCCCCTAACCGCCTCCGCCCCAGCCTCGGCCCCCTAAACCTCATCCCCTGCCCCAGACACAGCCCCAGCCTCCAAGCCTAAGGCCCAGCCCCAGCCCCAGAACCCTAAGCCTAAGGCCCAGCCCCAGCCCCCTAAGCCTAAGGCTCAGCCACAGTCCCCTAAGCCTAAGCCTAAGCCCCAGCCCCAACCCCCTAAGCCTACGCCCAGCCCCAGAACCCTAAGCCTAACCCCCTGTCCCAGCCCCCTTACCGCCTCAGCCCCAGCCCCAAACCCCTAAGCCTCAGCCCCAGCACTAGCCCCCTATGGCTCAACCCCAGCCCCCTTATCCTAAGCCTAAGCCACAAACCCAGGCCCCTAAGACTAAGCCCCTGCCCCAGCCACAGCCCCCTAAGCATCACCCAGTCCCAGCCCCCTAAACCTCAGCCCCTGCCCCAGACCCAGCCCCAGCCCCCAAGCCTAAGCCCCAACCCCAGCCCCAGGCCCCTAAGCCTAAGCCCCAGCCCCAGCCCACTAAGCCTAAACCTAAGCCCCAGCCCCAGAACCCTAAGCCTAAACCCCAGCCCCAGCTCCCTATCCGCCTAAGTCCCAGCCCCAAACCCCTAAGCTTCAGCCCCATCCCCAGCCCTGCAAGCCTAAGGCCCAGCCCCAGCCCGAGCACCCTAAGCCTCAGCTCCCTAAGCCCTAGCCCCAGCCCTTTAAGCCCCAGCCTCATAAGCCCCAGGCCCATCCCCAGCCCCCTAACAGCCTCAGCTCCAGCCCCAGGCCCCTAAGCCTCAGACCCTGCCCCAGCCCCTGCCCCCTAAGCCTAAGACCCAGCCCCCACCCCAGCCCCCTAATCATAAGACCCAGCCCCAACCCAGCCCCCTAAGACTGCCACAGCACCAGCACCCTAAGCCTCAGCCCCAGCCCCCTAAGCCTAAGCCTAAACCCCAGCACCAGGCCCAGCCCCCTAAGCCTAACCTAAGCCCCAGTGTCATCACCCTAACCTCAACCCCAGCCCCAACCCCCTAAGCCTCAGGCCCAGCCCCAGCCCCCTAAACCTAATCCTAAGCCCCAAACCCAGCCCCCTAAGCCTAAGCCACTGCCCCAGCCACAGTCCCCTAAGCATCACCCCAGCCCCAGCCCCCTAACCGCCTCTGCCCCACCCCCGGCCCCCTAAACCTCAGCCCCTGCCCCAGACACAGCCCCAGCCTCCAAGCCTAAGGCCCAGCCCAAGCCCCAGCCCACTAATCCTAAAGCCTAGCCCCAGCCTGAGAACCCTAAGCCTCAGCTCCCTAACCCCAGCCCCAGCCCCCTAAGCCCAGCGCCCATGCCCAGCCCCCTAACTGCCTCAGCTCCAGCTCCAGCCCCCTAAGCCTCAGACACTGCCCCAGTTCCAGCCCCAGCCCCCTAAGTCTACTACCCAGCCCCCGCACCAGCCCCCTAATCATAAGCCCCAGCCCCAACCCAGCCCCCTAAGCCTCTGTCACAGTGCCAGCCCCCTAACCTCAGCCCCAGCCCCCTAAGCCTAAACCTAAAGCCCAGCCCCAGGCCCATCCCCCTAAGCCTAAACCTAAGCCCCAGTGTCATCTTCCTAACCTCAACCCCAGCCCCAGCCCCCTAAGCCTCAGCCCCAGCCCCAGCCCCCTAAGCCTAAGCCCCAGCACCAGCACCAGCTTCCTAAACCCAAGCTCCAGTCCCAGCCCCAGACCCCTAACCTAAGCCCCAGCCCCAGTCTCAGGCCCAGCCCTCTAAGCCTCAGCCCCAGCCCAAGCCCCCTAAGCCTCAGCCCCAGCTCCCTAAACCTAAGCCCCAACCCCAGCCCCCTAAGCCTAAGCCTAAACCTGAGCCCCAGCCCACTAAGACTAAACCTAATCCCAGCCCCAGCCCACTAAGCCTAAACCTAAACCCCAGCCCGAGTGCCCAAAGCCTCAGCCCCAGCGCACTAAGCCCCAGCCCCCTAAGCCCCAGCCCCCTAAGCCCCAGCACCCAAAACCAGCCCCAGCCCCCTAAGCCCCAGCCCACTAAGACCCAGCCCCCTAAGCCCCAGCCCCAGCCCACTAAGCCTAAGCCTAAATCCCAGGCCTAAAACCCTAAGCCTCAACCCCAGCCCCAGCCCTGTAAGCCTAAGGCCCAGCCCCAGCCTGAGCACCCTAAGCCTCAGCTTCCTAAGCCAAATCCCCAGTCCCCTAATCCCCAGGCCCATCCTCAGCCCCCTAACCGCCTCAGTTCCAGCCCCAGCCCCCTAAGCCTCAGACCCTGCCCCAGTTCCAGCCCCAGCCCCCTAAGTCTACTACACAGCCCCCGCACCAGCCCCCTAATAATAAGCCCCAGCCCCAACACAGCCCCCTAAGTCTCTGTCACAGTGCCAGCCCCCTAACCTCAGCCCCAGCCCCCTAAGCCTAAGCCTAAAGCCCAGCCCCAGGCCCATCCCCCTAAGCCTAAACCTAAGCCCCAGTGTCATCTTCCTAACCTCAACCCCAGCCCCAGCCCCCTAAGCCTAAGCCCCAGCACCAGCCCCAGCTTCCTAAACCCAAGCCCCAGCCCCAGCCCCAGACCCCTAACCTAAGCCCCAGACCCGGTCTCAGGCCCAGCCCCCTAAGTCTCAGCCCCAGCCCAAGCCCCCTAAGCCTCAGCCCCAGCTCCCTAAACCTAAGCCCCAACCCCAGCCCCCTAAGCCTAAGCCTAAACCTGAGCCCCAGCCCACTAAGACTAAACCTAATCCCAGCCCCAGCCCACTAAGCCTAAACCTAAACCCCAGCCCCAGTGCCCAAAGCCTCAGCCCCAGCCCACTAAGACCCAGCCCCCTAAGCCACAGCCCACTAAGACCCAGCCCCCTAAGCCCCAGCCCCAGCCCACTAAGCCTAAGCCTAAATCCCAGGCCCAAACCCCTAAGCCTCAGCCCCAGCCCCAGCCCTGTAAGCCTAAGGCCCAGCCCCAGCCTGAGCACCCTAAGCCTCAGCTCCCTAAGCCCCATCCCCAGTCCCCTAATCCCCAGGCCCATCTCCAGCCCCCTGACCGCCTCAGCTCCAGCCCCAGCCCCCTAAGGCTCAGACCCTGCCCCAGCCCCAGCCCCTAATCATAAGCCCCAGCCCCAACCCAGCCCCCTAAGCCTCTGCCCCAGACCCAGCCCCCTAAGCCTAAGCCTAAAACCCAGCCCCAGGCCCAGCCCCCTAAGCCTAAACCTAAACCCCAACATCATCCCCCTAACCTCAACCCCAGCCCCAGCCCCCTAAGCCTCAGCCCCAGCCCCCTAAGCCTAAGCCCCAGCACCAGCCCCAACTTCCTAAACCCAAGCCCCAGCCCCAGCCCCAGACGCCTAACCTAAGCCCCAGCCCCAGTCTCAGGCCCAGCCCCCTAAACTTCAGCCCCAACCCCAGCCCCCTAAGCCTAAGCCTAAGCCCGAGCCCCAGCCCAGTAAGACTAAACCTAATCCCAGCCCCAGTCCACTAAGCATAAACATAAACCCCAGCCCCAGCGCCCAAAGCCTCAGCCCCAGCCCACTAAGACCCAGCCCCCTAAGCCCCAGCCCCCTAAGCCCCAGCCCCAGCCCCCTAAGACCCTGCCACATCCCCCTAAACCACAGCCCCTTAAGCCTCAGCCCCAGCCCCCTAAGGACCAGCCCCAGCCTCCAAAGACCCAGCCCCAGGCCCCTAAGCCCCAGCCCAAGACCCCTAAACCCCAGCACCAGCCCTCTAAGCCCCAGCACTTTAACCGCCTCAGCCACAGCCCCCTAAACGCCTCAGCCCCAGCCCCCTAATGCCCTCAGCCCCAGCCCCAGCCCCCTAAACACCTCAGCCCCAGCCCCAGTCCCCCAACCGCCCTAGCCCCAGCCCCAGCCCCCTAAGCCTCAGCCACAGCCACAGCCCCATAAGCCTGAGCCACAGCCCCAGCCCCCTAAGCCTAAGCCCCTGCCCCAGGCCCAACTTCCTAAACCCGAGCCCCAGCCCCAGCCCCAGACCCCTAACCTAAACCCCAGCCCCAGTCTCAGGCCCAGCCCCCTAAGCCTCAGCCCCAACCCCAGCCCCCTAAGCCTAAGCCTAAGCCCGAGCCCCAGCCCACTAAGACTAAACCTAATCCCAGCCCCAGTCCACTAAGCATAAACATAAACCCCAGCCCCAGCGCCCAAAGCCTCAGCCCCAGCCCACTAAGACCCAGCCCCCTAAGCCCCAGCCCCCTAAGCCCCAGCCCCAGCCCCCTAAGACCCTGCCACATCCCCCTAAACCACAGCCCCTTAAGCCTCAGCCCCAGCCCCCTAAGGACCAGCCCCAGCCTCCAAAGACCCAGCCCCAGGCCACTAAGCCCCAGCCCAAGACCCCTAAACCCCAGCACCAGCCCTCTAAGCCCCAGCACTTTAACCGCCTCAGCCCCAGCCCCCTAAACGCCTCAGCCCCAGCCCCCTAATGCCCTCAGCCCCAGCCCCAGCCCCCTAAACACCTCAGCCCCAGCCCCAGTCCCCCAACCGCCCTAGCCCCAGCCCCAGCCCCCTAAGCCTCAGCCACAGCCACAGCCCCATAAGCCTGAGCCACAGCCCCAGCCCCCTAAGCCTAAGCCCCTGCCCCAGGCCCAACTTCCTAAACCCGAGCCCCAGCCCCAGCCCCAGACCCCTAACCTAAGCCCCAGCCCCAGTCTCAGGCCCAGCCCCCTAAGCCTCAGCCCCAACCCCAGCCCCCTAAACCTAAGCCTAAGTCCGAGCCCCAGCCCACTAAGACTAAACCTAATCCCAGCCCCAGTCCACTAAGTTTAAACGTAAACCCCAGCCCCAGTGCCCAAAGCCTCAGCCCCAGCCCACTAAGACCCAGTCCCCTAAGCCCCAGCCCCCTAAGCCCCAGCACCCAAACCCAGCCCCAGCCCCCAAATCCCCAGCCCACTAAGACCCAGCCCCCTAAGCCCCAGCCCCCTTAACCACAGCCACAGTCTCCTAAGGCCCAGCCCTCTAAGCCTCAGCCCCAGCCCCAGCCCCCTAAGCCTAAGCCCCATCCCCAGCCCCAGCCTACTAAACCCAAGCCCCAGCCCCACCCCAGACCCATAACCTAAGCCCCAGTCTCAGGCCACCCCCGTAAGCCTCAGCACCAGCCAAAGGCCCCTAAGCCTCAGCCCCAGCTCCCTAAGGCTAAGCCCCAACCCCAGCTCCATAAGCCTAAGCCTAAACCCCAACCCCAGCCCCCTAAGCCTAAACCTAAGCCCCAGCCCACTAAGACTAAACCTAATCCCAGGCCCAGCCCACTAAGCCTAAGCCTAGACAACAGCACCAGTGCCCTAAGCCTCAGCCCCAGCCCACTAAGACCCAGCCCCCTAAGCCCCAGCACCCAAACCCAGCCCAGCCCCCTAATCCCCAGCCCACTAAGGCCCAGCCCTCTAAGCCCCAGCCCCCTTAGCCACAGCCACAGTCCCCTAAGCCCCAGCCCTCTAACCCCCAGCACACAAATACCCAGCCCCAGCCCACTAGGCCCCAGCCCCCTAAGCCCCAGGCCCCTAATCCCCAGCCCAGAAAGCCCCAGCCCCTGCCCCCTAAGCCCCAGCCACCTAAGCCCCAGCCCCCTAAGACCCAGCACCCTAAGACCCAGCCCCAGCGCCCTAAGACCCAGCCCCTAAGACCAAGCACCCTAAGCCCCAGCCCCAGGGCCCTAAGCCCCAGCTCCAGTCCCCTAAGCCCCAACCCCAGCCCCAGCCCCAGCCCCCTAAGCCTAAAGCCCAGCCCCCTAGGCCTAAGCCTAAGCCCCAGCCACAACCCAGCCCCCTAAGCCTCTGCCCCAGGGCCAGACCCCTAAGCCTCAGCCACAGCCCCCTAAGCCTTAGCCTAAACCCCAGCCACAGGCCCAGCACCCTAAGCCTAAACCTAAGCCCCAGCGTCAGCCCCCTAACCTCAACCCCAGCCCCAGCCCCCAAAGCCTCAGCCCCAGCACCCTAAGCCTAAGCCCCAGCCCTAGCCCCAGCCTCCTAAATCCAAGCCCCAGTCCCAGCCCCAGACCCCTAACCTAAGCCCCAGCCCCAGGCCCAGCTCCCTAAGCCTCAGCCCCAGCCCAAGCCCCCTTAGCCTCAGCCCCAGCTCCCTAAGCCTAAGCCCCTACCCAAGCTCTGTAAATCTAAGCCTAAGCCCCAAACCCAGCCCCCTAAGCCTAAGCCTAAACCCCAGCCCCAGCCCATTAAGACTAAACCTAATCCCAGCCCCAGCCCCCTAAGCCTAAGCCTAAACCCCAGCCCAGCGCCCTAAGCCTCAGCCCCAGCCCACTAAGCCCCAGCCCCCTAAGCCTCAGCACCCAAACCCAGCCCCAGCCCCCTAAGCCCCAGCCCCCTAAGCCCCAGCCCCCTAAGCCCCAGCCCCCTTAGCCACAGCCACAGCCCCCTAAGCCCCAGCCCACTAAGCACCAGCACACAAATACCCAGCTACAGCCCCCTAAGACCCAGCCCCCTAAGCCCCATCCCCCTAATCCCCAGCCCCCAAAACCCCAGCCCCTGCCCCCTAAGCCCCAGCTACCTAAGCCCCAGCCCCCTAAGCCCAAGCACCCTAAGACCCAGCCCCAGCCCCCTAAGCCTAAGCCCCAGTCCCAGCCCCAACCCCTTAAGCTTCAGCCCCAGCACCAGGCCCCTATGCCTCAGCCCCAGCCCCCTTATCCTAAGCCTAAGCCCCAACCCCAACCCCCTAAGCCTAAGCCTAAACCCCAGCCCAAGCCCCCTAAACCTAAGCCTAAGCTCCACCTGCAGCCTCCTAAGCATCACCCCAGCCCCAGCCCCCTAAACCCCTCTGCCCCAGCCCCAGCCCCCTAAACCTCAGCCCCTGCCCCAGCCCCAGCCGCAGCCCCCTAAGCCTAAGCCTAAACCATAGCCCCAGTGCCCAAAGCCTCAGCCCCAGACCACTAAGACCCAGCCCACTAAGACCCAGCCCCCTAAGCCCCAGCTCCAACCCCCTTAGCCTAAGCCCAGGCCCAGAACCCTAAGACTCACCCCCAGTCCCAGACCCCTTAACGCCTCAGCCCCAGCCCCAACCACCTAAGCCTCAGCCCCAGCACCAGCCCCCTATGCCTCAGCCCCAGCTCCCTTATCCTAAGCCTAAGCCCCAAACCCAGTCCCCGAAGCCCAAGCCCCTGCCCCAGCCACAGCCCCCTAAGCATCACCCCAGCCCCAGCCCCCTAACCGCCTCCGCCCCAGCCTCGGCCCCCTAAACCTCATCCCCTGCCCCAGACACAGCCCCAGCCTCCAAGCCTAAGGCCCAGCCCCAGCCCCAGAACCCTAAGCCTAAGGCCCAGCCCCAGCCCCCTAAGCCTAAGGCTCAGCCACAGTCCCCTAAGCCTAAGCCTAAGCCCCAGCCCCAACCCCCTAAGCCTACGCCCAGCCCCAGAACCCTAAGCCTAACCCCCAGTCCCAGCCCCCTTACCGCCTCAGCCCCAGCCCCAACCCCCTAAGCCTCAGCCCCAGCACCAGCCCCCTATGGCTCAACCCCAGCCCCCTTATCCTAAGCCTAAGCCACAAACCCAGGCCCCTAAGACTAAGCCCCTGCCCCAGCCACAGCCCCCTAAGCATCACCCAGCCCCAGCCCCCTAAACCTCAGCCCCTGCCCCAGCCCCAGCCCCAGCCCCCAAGCCTAAGCCCCAACCCCAGCCCCAGCCCCCTAAGCCTAAGGCCCAGACCCAGGTCCCTAAGCCTAAGCCCCAGCCCCAGCCCACTAAGCCTAAGCCTAAGCCCCAGCCCCAGAACCCTAAGCCTAAACCCCAGCCCCAGCTCCCTATCTGCCTAAGTCCCAGCCCCAAACCCCTAAGCTTCAGCCCCATCCGCCACCCTGTAAGCCTAAGGCCCAGCCCCAGCCTGAGCACCCTAAGCCTCAGCTCCCTAAGCCCTAGCCCCAGCCCTTTAAGCCCCAGCCTCATAAGCCCCAGGCCCATCCCCAGCCCCCTAAAAGCCTCAGCTCCAGCCCCAGGCCCCTAAGCCTCAGACCCTGCCCCAGCCCCTGCCCCCTAAGCCTAAGACCCAACCCCCGCCCCAGCACCCTAATCATAAGACCCAGCCCCAACCCAGCCCCCTAAGCCTCTACCCCAGCACCAGCACCCTAAGCCTCAGCCCCAGCCCCCTAAGCCTAAGCCTAAACCCCAGCACCAGGCCCAGCCCCCTAAGCCTAACCTAAGCCCCAGTGTCATCCCCCTATCCTCAACCCCAGCCCCAACCCCCTAAGCCTCAGGCCCAGCCCCAGCCCCCTAAGCCTAATCCTAAACCCCAAACCCAGCCCCCTAAGCCTAAGCCACTGCCCCAGCCACAGCCCCCTAAGCATCACCCCAGCCCCAGCCCCCTAACCGCCTCCACCCCAGCCCCGGCCCCCTAAACCTCAGCCCCTGCCCCAGACACAGCCCCAGCCTCCAAGCCTAAGGCCCAGCCCGAGCCCCAGCCCACTAAGCCTAAGGCCCAGCCCCATCCTGAGAATCCTAAGCCTCAGCTCCCTAAGCCCCAGCCCCAGCCCCCTAAGACCCAGGCCCATCCCCAGCCCCCTAACTGCCTCAGCTCCAGCCCCAGCCCCCTAAGCCTCAGACCCTGCCCCAGGTCCAGCCCCAGCCCCCTAAGTCTACTACCCAGCCCCCGCACCAGCCCCCTAATCATAAGCCCCAGCCCCAACCCAGCCCCCTAAGCCTCTGTCACAGTGCCAGCCCCCTAACCTCAGCCCCAGCCCCCTAAGCCTAAACCTAAAGCCCAGCCCCAGGCCCATCCCCCTAAACCTAAACCTAAGCCCCAGTGTCATCTTCCTAACCTCAACACCAGCCCCAGCCCCGTAAGCCTCAGCCCCAGCCCCAGCCCCCTAAGCCTAAGCCCCAGCACCAGCACCAGCTTCCTAAACCCAAGCCCCAGCCCCAGCCCCAGACCCCTAACCTAAGCCCCAGCCCCAGTCTCAGGCCCAGCCCCCTAAGCCTCAGCCCCAGCCCAAGCCCCCTAAGCCTCAGCCCCAGCTCCCTAAACCTAAGCCCCAACCCCAGCCCCCTAAGCCTAAGCCTAAACCTGAGCCCCAGCCCACTGAGACTAAACCTAATCCCAGCCCCAGCCCACTAAGCCTAAACCTAAACCCCAGCCCCAGTGCCCAAAGCCTCAGCCCCAGCCCACTAAGCCCCAGTCCCCTAAGCCCCAGCCCACTAAGACCCAGCCCCCTAAGCCCCAGCCCCAGCCCACTAAGCCTAAGCCTAAATCCCAGGCCCAAACCCCTAAGCCTCAGTCCCAGCCCCAGCCCTGTAAGCCTAAGGCCCAGCCCCAGCCTGAGCACCCTAAGCCTCAGCTCCCTAAGCCCCATCCCCAGTCCCCTAATCCCCAGGCCCATCCCCAGCCCCCTAACCGCCTCAGCTCCAGCTCCAGCCCCCTAAGCCTCAGACCCTGCCCCAGCCCCAGCCCCAGCCCCCTAAATCTACGACCCAGCCCCCGAACCAGCCCCTAATCATAAGCCCCAGCCCCAACCCAGCCCCCTAAGCCTAAGCCTAAAACCCAGCTCCAGGCCCAGCCCCCTAAGCCTAAACCTAAGCCCCAACATCATCCCCCTAACCTCAACCCCAGCCCCCTAAGCCTCAGCCACAGCCACAGCCCCATAAGCCTGAGCCCCAGCACCAGCCCCCTAAGCCTAAGCCCCAGCACCAGCCCCAACTTCCTAAACCCAAGCCCCAGCCCCAGCCCCAGACCCCTAACCTAAGCCCCAGCCCCAGTCTCAGGCCCAGCCCCCTAAACCTCAGCCCCAACCCCAGCCCCCTAAGCCTACGCCTAAGCCGAGCCCCAGCCCACTAAGACTAAACCTAATCCCAGCCCCAGTCCACTAACCGTAAATATAAACCCCAGCCCCAGCGCCCAAACCTCAGCCCCAGCCCACGAAGACCCAGCCCCCTAAGCCCCAGCCCCCTAAGCCCCAGCCCCAGCCCCCTAAGACCCTGCCACATCCCCCTAAACCACAGCCCCTTAAGCCTGAGCCCCAGCCCCCTAAGGACCAGCCCCAGCCGCCAAAGACCCAGCCCCAGGCCCCTAAGCCCCAGCCCAAGACCCCTACCCCAGCACCAGCCCTCTAAGCCCCAGCCCCAGCACTTTAACCGCCTCAGCCCCAGCCCCCTAAACGCCTCAGCCCCAGACCCCTAACGCCCTCAGCCCCAGCCCCAGCCCCCTAATCACCTCAGCCCCAGCCCCAGTCCCCCAACCGCCCTAGCCCCAGCCCCAGCCCCTTAAGCCTCAGCCACAGCCACAGCCCCATAAACCTGAGCCACAGCCACAGCCCCCTAAGCCTAAGCCCCAGCCCCAGCCCCAGACCCCTAACCTAAGCCCCAGCCCCAGTCTCAGGCCCAGCCCCCTAAGCCTCAGCCCCAACCCCAGCCCCCTAAGCCTAAGCCTAAACCCGAGCCCCAGCCCACTAAGACTAAACCTAATCCCAGCCCCAGTCCACTAAGTTTAAAGGTAAACCCCAGCCCCAGTGCCCAAAGCCTCAGCCCCAGCCCACTAAGACCCAGTCCCCTAAGCCCCAGCCCCCTAAGCCCCAGCACCCAAACCCAGCCCCAGCCCCCAAATCCCCAGCCCACTAAGACCCAGCCCCCTAAGCCCCAGCCCTCTAAGCCTCAGCCCCAGCACCAGCCCCCTAAGCCTAAGCCCCATCCCCAGCCCCAGCCTACTAAACCCAAGCCCCAGCCCCAGCCCAGACCCCTAACCTAAGCCCCAGTCTCAGGCCACCCCCCTAAGCCTCAGCACCAGCCAAAGGCCCCTAAGCCCCAACCCCAGCTCCATAAGCCTAAGCCTAAGCCCCAACCCCAGCCCCCTAAGCCTAAACCTAAGCCCCAGCCCACTAAGACTAAACCTAATCCCAGGCCCAGCCCACTAAGCCTAAGCCTAGACACCAGCACCAGTGCCCTAAGCCTCAGCCCCAGCCCACTAAGACACAGCCCCCTAAGCCCCAGCCTCCTTAGCCACAGCCACAGTTCCCTAAACCCCAGCCCTCTAAGCCCCAGGACACAAATACCCAGCCCCAGCCCACTAGGCCCCAGCCCCCTAAGCCCCAGGCCCCTAATCCCCAGCCCAGAAAGCCCCAGCCCCTGCCCCCTAAGCCCAGCCACCTAAGCCCCAGCCCCCTAAGACCCAGCACCCTAAGACCCAGCCCCTAAGACCAGGCACCCTAAGCCCCAGCCCCACTGCCCTAAGCCCCAGCTCCAGTCCCCTAAGCCCCAACCTCAGCCCCAGCCCCAGCCCCCTAAGCCTAAACCCAGCCCCCTAAGCCTAAGCCTAAGCCCCAGCCCCAACCCAGCCCCCTAAGCCTCTGCCCCAGGGCCAGACCCCTAAGCCTCAACCCCAGCCCCCTAAGCCTAAGCCTAAACCCCAGCCACAGGCCCAGCACCCTAAGCCTAAACCTAAGCCCCAGCGTCAGCCCCCTAACCTCAACCCCAGCCCCAGCCCCAAAGCCTCAGCCCCAGCCCCCTAAGCCTAAGCCTAAACCCCAGCACCAGGCCCAGCCCCCTAAGCCTAACCTAAGCCCCAGTGTCATCCCCCTAACCTCAACCCCAGCCCCAACCCCCTAAGCCTCAGGCCCAGCCCCAGCCCCCTAAGCCTAATCCTAAACCCCAAACCCAGCCCCCTAAGCCTAAGCCACTGCCCCAGCCCCCTAAGCATCACCCCAGCCCCAGCCCCCTAACCGCCTCCACCCCAGCCCCGGCCCCCTAAACCTCAGCCCCTGCCCCAGACACAGCCCCAGCCTCCAAGCCTAAGGCCCAGCCCGAGCCCCAGCCCACTAAGCCTAAGGCCCAGCCCCATCCTGAGAATCCTAAGCCTCAGCTCCCTAAGCCCCAGCCCCAGCCCCCTAAGACCCAGGCCCATCCCCAGCCCCCTAACTGCCTCAGCTCCAGCCCCAGCCCCCTAAGCCTCAGACCCTGCCCCAGGTCCAGCCCCAGCCCCCTAAGTCTACTACCCAGCCCCCGCACCAGCCCCCTAATCATAAGCCCCAGCCCCAACCCAGCCCCCTACGCCTCTGTCACAGTGCCAGCCCCCTAACCTCAGCCCCAGCCCCCTAAGCCTAAACCTAAAGCCCAGCCCCAGGCCCATCCCCCTAAACCTAAACCTAAGCCCCAGTGTCATCTTCCGAACCTCAACACCAGCCCCAGCCCCGTAAGCCTCAGCCCCAGCCCCAGCCCCCTAAGCCTAAGCCCCAGCACCAGCACCAGCTTCCTAAACCCAAGCCCCAGCCCCAGCCCCAGACCCCTAACCTAAGCCCCAGCCCCAGTCTCAGGCCCAGCCCCCTAAGCCTCAGCCCCAGCCCAAGCCCCCTAAGCCTCAGCCCCAGCTCCCTAAACCTAAGCCCCAACCCCAGCCCCCTAAGCCTAAGCCTAAACCTGAGCCCCAGCCCACTGAGACTAAACCTAATCCCAGCCCCAGCCCACTAAGCCTAAACCTAAACCCCAGCCCCAGTGCCCAAAGCCTCAGCCCCAGCCCACTAAGCCCCAGTCCCCTAAGCCCCAGCCCACTAAGACCCAGCCCCCTAAGCCCCAGCCCCAGCCCACTAAGCCTAAGCCTAAATCCCAGGCCCAAACCCCTAAGCCTCAGTCCCAGCCCCAGCCCTGTAAGCCTAAGGCCCAGCCCCAGCCTGAGCACCCTAAGCCTCAGCTCCCTAAACCCCATCCCCAGTCCCCTAATCCCCAGGCCCATCCCCAGCCCCCTAACCGCCTCACCTCCAGCTCCAGCCCCCTAAGCCTCAGACCCTGCCCCAGCCCCAACCCCAGCCCCCTAAATCTACGACCCAGCCCCCGAACCAGCCCCTAATCATAAGCCCCAGCCCCAACCCAGCCCCCTAAGCCTAAGCCTAAAACCCAGCTCCAGGCCCAGCCCCCTAAGCCTAAACCTAAGCCCCAACATCATCCCCCTAACCTCAACCCCAGCCCCAGCCCCCTAAGCCTCAGCCACAGCCACAGCCCCATAAGCCTGAGCCCCAGCACCAGCCCCCTAAGCCTAAGCCCCAGCACCAGCCCCAACTTCCTAAACCCAAGCCCCAGCCCCAGCCCCAGACCCCTAACCTAAGCCCCAGCCCCAGTCTCAGGCCCAGCCCCCTAAACCTCAGCCCCAACCCCAGCCCCCTAAGCCTACGCCTAAGCCAGAGCCCCAGCCCACTAAGACTAAACCTAATCCCAGCCCCAGTCCACTAAGCGTAAACATAAACCCCAGCCCCAGCGCCCAAACCTCAGCCCCAGCCCACGAAGACCCAGCCCCCTAAGCCCCAGCCCCCTAAGCCCCAGCCCCAGCCCCCTAAGACCCTGCCACATCCCCCTAAACCACACCCCTTAAGCCTGAGCCCCAGCCCCCTAAGGACCAGCCCCAGCCGCCAAAGACCCAGCCCCAGGCCCCTAAGCCCCAGCCCAAGACCCCTAAACCCCAGCACCAGCCCTCTAAGCCCCAGCCCCAGCACTTTAACCGCCTCAGCCCCAGCCCCCTAAACGCCTCAGCCCCAGACCCCTAAAGCCCTCAGCCCCAGCCCCAGCCCCCTAATCACCTCAGCCCCAGCCCCAGTCCCCCAACCGCCCTAGCCCCAGCCCCAGCCCCCTAAGCCTCAGCCACAGCCACAGCCCCATAAACCTGAGCCACAGCCACAGCCCCCTAAGCCTAAGCCCCAGCCCCAGCCCCAGACCCCTAACCTAAGCCCCAGTCCCAGTCTCAGGCCCAGCCCCCTAAGCCTCAGCCCCAACCCCAGCCCCCTAAGCCTAAGCCTAAGCCCGAGCCCCAGCCCACTAAGACTAAACCTAATCCCAGCCCCAGTCCACTAAGTTTAAAGGTAAACCCCAGCCCCAGCGCCCAAAGCCTCAGCCCCAGCCCACTAAGACCCAGTCCCCTAAGCCCCAGCCCCCTAAGCCCCAGCACCCTAAGCCCCAGCCCCCTTAACCACAGCCACAGTCCCCTAAGCCCCAGCCCTCTAAGCCTCAGCCCCAGCACCAGCCCCCTAAGCCTAAGCCCCATCCCCAGCCCCAGCCTACTAAACCCAAGCCCCAGCCCCAGCCCAGACCCCTAACCTAAGCCCCAGTCTCAGGCCACCCCCCTAAGCCTCAGCACCAGCCAAAGGCCCCTAATCCTCAGCCCCAGCTCCCTAAGGCTAAGCCCCAACCCCAGCTCCATAAGCCTAAGCCTAAGCCCCAACCCCAGCCCCCTAAGCCTAAACCTAAGCCCCAGCCCACTAAGACTAAACCTAATCCCAGGCCCAGCCCACTAAGCCTAAGCCTAGACACCAGCACCAGTGCCCTAAGCCTCAGCCCCAGCCCACTAAGACACAGCCCCCTAAGCCCCAGCCTCCTTAGCCACAGCCACAGTTCCCTAAACCCCAGCCCTCTAAGCCCCAGGACACAAATACCCAGCCCCAGCCCACTAGGCCCCAGCCCCCTAAGCCCCAGGCCCCTAATCCCCAGCCCAGAAAGCCCCAGCCCCTGCCCCCTAAGCCCAGCCACCTAAGCCCCAGCCCCCTAAGACCCAGCACCCTAAGACCCAGCCCCTAAGACCAGGCACCCTAAGCCCCAGCCCCACTGCCCTAAGCCCCAGCTCCAGTCCCCTAAGCCCCAACCTCAGCCCCAGCCCCAGCCCCCTAAGCCTAAAGCCCAGCCCCCTAAGCCTAAGCCTAAGCCCCAGCCCCAACCCAGCCCCCTAAGCCTCTGCCCCAGGGCCAGACCCCTAAGCCTCAACCCCAGCCCCCTAAGCCTAAGCCTAAACCCCAGCCACAGGCCCAGCACCCTAAGCCTAAACCTAAGCCCCAGCGTCAGCCCCCTAACCTCAACCCCAGCCCCAGCCCCAAAGCCTCAGCCCCAGCCCCCTAAGCCTAAGCCCCAGCCCTAGCCCCAGCCTCCTAAACCCAAGCCCCAGTCCCAGCCCCCTAAGCCTCAGCCCCAGCCGAAGCCCCCTTAGCCTCAGCCCAGCTCCCTAAGCCTAAGCCCCTACCCAAGCTCTGTAAGTCTAAGCCTAAGCCCCAACCCCAGCCCTCTAAACCTAAGCCTAAACCCCAGCCCCAGCCCATTAAGACTAAACCTAATCCCAGCCCCAGCCCCCCAAGCCTAAGCCTAAACCCCAGCCCAGCGCCCTAAGCCTCAGCACCAGCCCACTCAGCCCCAGCCCCCTAAGCCCCAGCACCCAAACCCAGCCCCAGCCCCCTAAGCCCCAGCCCCCTAAGCCCCAGCCCCCTAAGTCCCAGCCCCCTTAGCCACAGCCACAGCCCCCTAAGCCCCAGCCCTCTAAGCACCAGCACACAAATACCCAGCTACAGCCCCCTAAGACCCAGCCCCCTAAGCCCCATCCCCCTAATCCCCAGCCCCCAAAACCCCAGCCCCTGCCCCCTAAGCCCCAGCTACCTAAGCCCCAGCCCCCTAAACCCAAGCACCCTAAGACCCAGCCCCAGCCCCCTAAGCCTAAGCCCCAGCCCCAACCCCTTAAGCTTCAGCCCCAGCACCAGACCCCTATGCCTCAGCCCCAGCCCCCTTATCCTAAGCCTAAGCCCCAACCCCAACCCCCTAAGCCTAAGCCTAAACCCCAGCCCAAGCCCCCTAAACCTAAGCCTAAGCTCCACCTGCAGCCCCCTAAGCATCACCCCAGCCCCAGCCCCCTAACCCCCTCTGCCCCAGCCCCAGCCCCCTAAACCTCAGCCCCTGCCCCAGCCCCAGCCGCAGCCCCCTAAGCCTAAGCCTAAACCCTAGCCCCAGTGCCCAAAGCCTCAGCCCCAGCCCACTAAGCCCCAGCCCCCTAAGCCCCAGCCCCCTAAGCCCCAGCACCCAAAACCAGCCCCAGCCCCCTAAACCCCAGCCCACTAAGACCCAGCCCCCTAAGCCCCAGCCCCAGCCCACTAAGCCTAAGCCTAAGTCCCAGGCCCAAACCCCTAAGCCTCAGCCCCAGCCCCAGCCCTGTAAGCCTAAGGCCCAGCCCCAGCTTGAGCACCCTAAGCCTCAGCTCCCTAAGCCCCATCCCCAGTCCCCTAATCCCCAGGCCCATCCCCAGCCCCCTAACCGCCTCAGCTCCAGCCCCAGCCCCCTAAGCCTCAGACCCTGCCCCAGCCCCAGCCCCAGCCCCCTAAGTCTAAGAGCCAGCCCCCGCCCCAGCCTCCTAATCATAAGCCCCAGCCCCAACCCAGCCCCCTAACCTCAGCCCCAGCCCCCTAAGCCTAAGCCTAAAACCCAGCCCCAGGCCCAGCCCCCTAAGCCAAAACCTAAGCCCCAACATAATCCCCCTAACCTCAACCCCTGCCCCAGCCCCCTAAACCTCAGCCCCAGCCCCAGCCCCCTAATCCTAAGCCCCAGCACCAACCCCAACTTCCTAAACCCAAGTCCCAGCCCCAGCCCCAGCCCCAGACCCCTAACCTAAGCCCCAGCCCCAGTCTCAGGCCCAGCCCCCTAAGCCCCAGCACCCAAACCCAGCCCCCTAATGCCCAGCCCACTAAGGCCCAGCCCCCTAAGCCCCAGCCCCCTTAGCCACAGCCACAGTCCCCTAAGCCCCAGCCCTCTAAGCCCCAGTACACAAATTCCCAGCCCCAGCCAACTAGGCCCCAGCCCCCTAAGCCCCAGGCCCCTAATCCCCAGCCCAGAAAGCTGCAGCCCCTGCCCGCTAAGCCCCACCCACCTAAGCCCCAGCCCCCTAAGCCCCAGCACCCTAAGACCCAGCCCCAGCCCCCTAAGACCCAGCCCCCTAAGACCCAGCACCCTAAGCTCCAGCCCCAGTGCCCTAAGCCCCAGCTCCAGTCCCCTAAGCCCCAACCCCAGCCCCAGCCCCAGCCCCCTAAGCCTAAATCCCAGCCCCCTAAGCCTAAGCCTAAACCGCAGCCCACTAAGCCTAAGCCCCTGCCCCAACCCAGCCCCCTAAGCCTCTGCCCCAGTGTCAGACCCCTAAGCCTCAGCCCCAGCCCCCTAAACCTAAGCCTAAACCCCAGCCCCAGGCCCAGCACCCTAAGCCAAAACTTAAGCCCCAGTGTCAGCCCCCTAACCTCAACCCCTGCCCCAGCCCCCAAAGCCTCAGTCCCAGCCCCAGCCCCCTAAGCCTAAGCCCCAGCCCTAGCCCCAGCCTCCTAAACCCAAGCCCCAGTCCCAACCCCAGACCCCTAACCTAAGCCCCAGCCCCAGTCCCAGGCCCAGCCCCCTAAGCCTCAGCCCCAGCCCAAGCCCCCTTAGCATCAGCCCCAGCTCCCTAAGCCTAAGCCCCTACCCCAGCCCCCTAAGCCTAAGCCTAAACCCCAGCCCCAGCCCATTAAGACTAAACCTAATCCCAGCCCCAGCCCCCTAAGCCTAAGCCTAAACCCCAGCCCCAGCGCCCTAAGCCTCAGCCCCAGCCCACTAAGACCCAGCCCCCTAAGCCCCAGCACCCAAACCCAGCACCAGCCCACTAACCCCAGCCCCCTAAGCCCCAGCCCCCTAAGCCCCAGCCCCCTAAGCCCCAGCCCCCTTAGCCACACCCACAGCCCCCTAAGCCCCAGCCCTCTAAGCCCCAGCACACAAATACCCAGCCCCAGCCCCATAAGACCCAGCACCCTAAGCCACATCCCCCTAATCCCTGGCCCCCAAAACCCCAGCCCCTGTCCCCTAAGCCCCAGCCAACTAAGCCCCAGCCCCCTACGCCCAAGCACCCTAAGACCCAGCCGCAGCCCCCTAAGACCCTGCCATAGCCCCAGCCCCCTAAGCCTAAGCCCCAGCCCCAGCCCCAACCCCTTAAGCTTCAACCCCAGCACCAGACCCCTATGCCTCAGCCCCAACCCCCTTATCCTAAGCCTAAGCCCCAAACCCAACCCCCTAAGCCTAAGCCTAAGCTCCACCTGCAGCCCCCTAAGCATCACCCCAGCCCCAGCCCCCTAACCGCCTCTGCCCCAGCCCCAGCCCCCTAAACCTCAGGCCCTGCCCCAGCCCCAGCCCCAGCCCCCTAAGACTAAGCCTAAGCCCGAGCCCCAGCCCACTAAGACTAAACCTAATCCCAGCCCCAGCCCACTAAGCCTAAACCTAAACCCCAGCCCCAGTGCCCAAAGCCTCAGCCCCAGCCCACTAATACCCAGCCCCCTAAGCCCCAGCCCCCTAAGCCCCAGCCCCAGCCCACTAAGCCTAAGCCTAAGTCCCAGGCCCAAACCCCTAAGCCTCAGCCCCAGCCCCAGCCCTGTAAGCCTAAGGCCCAGCCCCAGCCTGAGCACCCTAAGCCTCAGCTCCCTAAGCCCCATCCCCAGTCCCCTAATCCCCAGTCCCACCCCCAGCCCCCTAACCGCCTCAGCTCCAGCCCCAGCCCCCTAAGCCTCAGAACCTGCCCCAGCCCCAGCCCCCTAAGTCTAAGACCCAGCCCCCGCCCCAGCCCCCTAATCATAAGCCCCAGCCCCAACCCAGCCCCCTAAGCCTCTGCCCCAGCGCCAGCCCCCTAACCTCAGCCCCAGCCCCCTAAGCCTAAGCCTAAAGCCCAGCCCCAGGCCCAGCCTCCTAAGCCTAAACCTAAGCCCCAACATCATCCCCCTAACCTCAACCCCAGCCCCAGCCCCCTAAGCCTCAGCCCCAGCCCCAGCCCCCTAAGCCTCAGCCCCAGCCCCAGCCCCCTAAGCCTAAGCCCCAGCACCAGCCCCAACTTCCTAAACCCAAGCCCCAGCCCCAGCCCCCTAAGCCTCAGCCCCAGCCCCAGCCCCCTAAGCCTCAGGCCCAGCTCCCTAAACCTAAGCCCCAACCCCAGCCCCCTAAGCCTAAGCCTAAACCCGAGCCCCAGCCCACTAAGACTAAACCTAATCCCAGCCCCAGCCCACTTAGCCTAAACCTAAACCCCAGCCCCAGCGCCCAAAGCCTCAGCCCAAGCCCACTAAGACCCAGCCTCCTAAGCCCCAGCCCCAGCCGCCTAAGCCCTTGCCACCTAAGCCCCAGCCACATAAGCCCCAGCCCCAGCCCCTAAGCCTAAGTCCCAGCCCCAGCCCCCTAAGTCTCAACCCCAGGCCCAGCCCCCTAACCGCCTCAATCCCAGCCCCAGACCCCTAAGCCTCAGCCCCAGCCACAACCCCCTAAGCCTCAGCCCCAGCCCCCTAAGCCTCAGCCCCAGCCCCCTTTTCCTAAGCCTAAACCCCAATCCCAGGCCCCTAAGCTTAAGCCCCTGCCCCAGCCACAGCCCCCTAAGCATCACCCGGCCCCAGCCCCCTAACTGCCTCCGCCCCAGCCCCAGCCCCCTAAACCTCAGCCCCTGCCCCAGACCCAGCACCAGCCACCAAGCCTAAGCCCCAAACACAGCCCCAGCCCCCTAAGCCTAAGGCCCAGCCCCAGCCCCCTAAGTCTCAACCCCAGGCCCAGCCCCCTAACTGCCTCAATCCCAGCCCCAGACCCCTAAGCCTCAGCCCCAGCCACAACCCCCTAAGCCTCAGACCCAGCACCAGACCCCTAAGCCTAAGCCCCAGCCCCCTTATCCTAAGCCTAAGCTCCAACCGTAACCCCCTAAGCCTAAGCCTAAACCCCAGCCCAAGCCCCCTAAGCCTAAGCCTAAGCCTAAGCTCCACCCGCAGCCACCTAAGCATCACCCCAGCCCCAGCCCCCTAACCGCCTCAGCCCCTGCCCCAGCCCCAGCCCCAGCCCCCAAGCCTAAGCCCCAGCCTCAGCCCCAGTCCCCTAAGCCTAAGGCCCAGCCTCCTAAGCCTAAGCCTAAGCCCCAGCCCCAGACCCCTAAGCCCCAGCACCCTAAGCAACAGCCCCTGCCCCCTAAGCCCCAGCCGGCTAAGCCCCAGTCCCCTAAGCCACAGCCCCCTAAGCCCCAGCCACTTAAGTCCCAAACCCAGCCCCCTGAGCCCTAGTCCCCTAAGCCGCAGCCCCAGCCGCCTAAGCCCTTGCCACCTAAGCCCCAGCCACATAAGCCCCAGCCCCAGCCCCTACGCCTAAGTCCCAGCCCCAGCCCCTAAGTCTCAACCCCAGGCCCAGCCCCCTAACCGCCTCAATCCCTGCCCCAGACCCCTAAGCCTCAGCCCCAGCCACAACCCCCTAAGCCTCAGACCCAGCACCAGACCCCTAAGCCTAAGCCCCAGCCCCCTTATCCTAAGCCTAAGCCCCAACCATAACCCCCTAAGCCTAAGCCTAAACCCCAGCCCAAGCCCCCAAACCTAAGCCTAAGCTCCACCCGCAGCCACCTAAGCATCACCCCAGCCCCAGCCCCCTAACCGCCTCAGCCCCTGGCCCAGCCCCAGCCCCAGGCCCCAAACCTAAGCCCCAGCCCCATCCCCAGCACCCTAAGCCTAACACCCAGCCCCAGCCCCCAAGCCTAAGACCCAGCCCCTGCCCCAGCCCCAGCCCCCTAATCCTAAGGCCCAGCCCCAGCCCCCTAAGCCTAAGGCCCAGCCCCAGTCCCCTAAATCTAAGCCTAAGCCCCAGCCCCAACCCCCCTAAGCCTACGCCCAGCCACAGAACCCTAAGCCTAACCCCCAGTCCCAGCCCCCTTACCGCCTCAGCTCCAGCCTCAACACCCTAAGCCTCAGCCCCAGCACCAGCCCCCTATGCCTCAGCCCCAGCCCCCTTATCCTAAGCCTAAGCCCCAAACCCAGGCCCCTAAGCCTAAGCCCCTGCCCCAGCCACAGCCCCCTAAGCATCACCCAGCCCCAGCCCCCTAACCGCCTCCGCCAAGCCCCAGCCCCCTAAACCTCAGCCCCTGCCACAGATCCAGCCCCAGGCCCCAAGCCTAAGCCCCAACCCCAGCCCCAGCCCCCTAAGCCTAAGGCCCAGCCCCAGGCCCCTAAGCCTAAGCCTAAGCCTTAGCCCCAGCCCCAGCCCCAGCCCCAGCCCACTAAGCCTAAGCCTAAGCCCCAGCCCCAGAACCCTAAGCCTAAACCCCAGCCCCAGGCCCCTAAGCCTCAGCCCCAGCCCCAGCCCTGTAAGCCTAAGGCCCAGCCCCAGCCCCAGCCCCAGTCCCCTAAGTCTAAGACCCAGCCCCCGCCCCAGCCCCCTAATCATAAGCCCCAGCCCCAACCCCAGCCAATTACGGCTAAGCCTAAATCCCAGGCCCAAACCCCTAAGCCTCAGCCCCAGCCCCAGCCCTGTAAGCCTAAGGCCCAGCCCCAGCCCTGTAAGCCTAAGGCCCAGCCCCAGCCTGAGCACCCTAAGCCTCAGCTCCCTAAGCCCCAGCCCCAGCCCCCTAAGCCCCAGGCCCATCCCCAGCCCCCTAACCGCCTCAGCTCCAGCCCCAGCCCCCTAATCCTCAGACCCTGCCCCAGCCCCCGCCCCAGACCCCTAATCATAAGCCCCAGCCCCAACCCAGCCCCCTAAGGCTCTGCCCCAGCGCCAGCCCCCTAAGCCTCAGCCCCAGCCCACTAAGCCTAAGCCTAAACCCCAGCCCCAGGCCCAGCCCCCTAAGCCTAAACCTAAGCCCCAACATCATCTCACTAACCTCAACCCCTGCCCCAGTCCCCTAAGCCTCAGCCCCAGCCCCAGCCCCCTAAGCCTAAGCCCCATGCCCAGCCCCAGCCTCCTAAATCCAAGCCCCAGCCCCAGCCCCAGAACCCTAACCTAAGCCTCAGCCACAGTCTCAGGCCCAGCCCCCTAAGCCTCAGCCCCAGCCCAAGCCCCCTAAGCCTCAGACCCAGCTCCCTAAACCTAAGCCCCAACCCCAGCCCCCTAAGCCTAAACCTAAGCCTGAGCCCCAGCCCACTAAGACTAAACCTAATCCCAGCCCCAGCACCCTAAGCCTAAACCTAAACCCCAGCCCCAGCGCCCTAAGCCTCAGCCCCAGCCAACTAAGACCCAGCCCCCTAAGCCCCAGCCCCCTTAGCCCCACCACCCAAACCCAGCCCCAGCCCCCTAAGCCCCAGCCCACTAAGACCCAGCCCCCTAAGCCCCAGCCCCCTTAGCTACAGCCACAGCCCCCTAAGCCCCAGCCCTCTAAGCCCCAGCACACAAATACCCAGCCCCAGCCCACTAAGCCCCAGCCCCCTAAGCCCCAGCCCCCTAATCCCCAGCCCACAAAGCCCCAGTCCCTGCCCCCTGAGCCCCAGCCACCTAAGCCCCAGCCCCCTAAGCCCCAGCCCCCTAAGACCCTGACCCAGCCCCCTAAGACCCAGCACCCTAAGACCCAGCACCCTAAGCCCCAGCCCCAGTCCCCTAAGCCCCAACCCCAGCCCCAGCCCCAGCCCCCTAAGCCTAAAGCCCAGCCCCCTAAGCCTAAGCCTAAGCCCCAGCCCCAGCCCACTAAGCCTAAGCCCCAGCCACAGAACCCTAAGCCTAAACCCCAGCCCCAGCCCCCTAACCACCTCAGTCCCAGCCCCAAAACCCTAAGCCTCAGCCCCAGCCCCAGCCCTGTAAGCCTAAGGCCCAGCCCCAGCCCAAGCACCCTAACCTCAGCTCCCTAAGCCCCAGCCCCAGCCCCCTAAGCCCCAGGCCCATCCCCAGCCCCCTAACCACCTCAGCCCCAGCCCCAGCCCCCTAAGCCTCAGACCCTGCCCCAGCCCCAGCCCCAGCCCCCTAAACCTAAGACCCAGCCCCCGCCCCAGCCCCCTAATCCTAAGCCCCAGCCCCAACCCAGCCCCCTAAGCCTCTGCCCCAGCGCCAGCCCCCTAAGTTCAGGCCCATCCCCAGCGCCCTAACCGCCTCAGCTCCAGCCCCAGCCCCTTAAGCCTTAGACCCTGCCCCAGCCCCAAACCCAGCCCCCTAAGCCTAAGACCCAGCCCCCGCCCCAGCCCCCTAATCCTAAACCCCAGCCCCAACCCAGCCCCCTAAGCCTCTGCCCCAGCGCCTGCCCCCTAAGCCTCAGCCCCAGGCCCCTCAGCTTAAGCCTAAGCCCCAGCCCCAGGCCCAGCCCCATAAGCCTAAACCTAATCCCCAGCCCCAGCCCCCTAACCTCAACCCCAGCCCCAGCCCCCTAAGCCTCAGCCCCAGCCCCAGCCCCAGCCTCCTAAACCCAAGCCCCAGTCCCAGCCCCAGACCCCTAACCTAAGCCCCAACCCCAGTCTCAGGCCCAGCCCCCTAAGCCTCAGCCCCAGCCCAAGCCCCTAAGCCTAAGCCTAAGCCCCAACCCCAGCTCCCTAAACCTAAGCCTAAGGCCCAATCCCAGCCCAATAAGCCTAAGCCTAAGCACCAGCCCCAGCACACTAAGACTAAACCTAATCCCAGCCCCAGCCCCCTTAGCCTAAACCTAAACCCCAGCCCCCTAAGCCCCAGCCCCCTAAGCCCCAGCACCCTAAGCCCCAGCCCCCTTAGCCACAGCCACAGCCCCCTAAGCCCCAGCACACAAATACCCAGCCCCAACCCCCTAAGCCCCAGCCCCCTAAGCCCCAGCCCCCTAAGCCCCAGCCTCTGCCCCCTAAGCCCCAGCCACCTAAGCCCCAGCACCCTAAGCCCCAGCACCCTAAGACTCAGCCCCAGCCCCCTAAGACCCAGCACCCTAAGCCCCAGCCCCAGTGCCCTAAGCCCCAGCCCCAGCCCCCTAATCCTAAGCCCCAGATCCAGTCCCCTAAGCCCCAGCCCAAGCCCCCTAAGCCCCAGCCCCCTAAGCCCCAGCCCCTTAAGTCCGAGACCCAGCCCCCGAGCCCTAGTCCCCTAAGCCCCAGCCCCAGCTGCCTAAGCCCCTGCCACCTAAGCCCCAGCCATAAAGGCCCCAGCCGCAGCCCCTAAGCCTAACCCCCATCCTCCTAAGCCTAACTCCACTAAGCCTAACCCGCCTAAGCCTAACCCCCTACTCCCCCTAAGCCTAAGCCTAAACCCGTAACCCTAACCGTAAGCCTTAGCCTCAACCTCCTAACCCTAACCCTAAACCTAGCCTAACCCTAACCCTAAGACTAAGCCTAACCACCCTAACCCTAACCCTAAGCCTAGGTCTAACCCCCTTAACCCTAACCCTAAGCCTAAACCCCTAAACCTAACCCTAAGCCTAACCCCCCTAACCCTAACCTAAGACTAAGCCTAACCCCCCTAACCCTAACCCTAAGCCTAGGTCTAACCCCCCTAACCCTAACCCTAAGCCTAAACCCCTAAACCTAACCCTAAGCTTAACCCCCCTAACCCTAACCCTAAGACTAAGCCTAACCCCCCTAAACACAAGCCTAACCCTAACCCATCTAACCCTAACCCTAACACCCCTAAACAAACCCTAACCCTAACCCTAACCCTAACCCTAACCACCCTAACCATAACCCTAACCCTAACCCTAACCACCCTAACCCTAACCATAACCATTAACAACCCTAACCCTAACCCTACCCCTAACCCTAACAACCCTAACCCTAACCCTCCTACAACCCTAATACTAACCCCCCTAACAACACTAAACCTAACCCTTCTAAATACCCTAAACCCCTAACCCTAACCCCCTTAACAACACAAACCCTAACCCCCCTAACCCGCCTAACAACCTTAACCTTAAGCCCCCTAACACCCCTACCCCTAACTCCCCTGACAACCATAACCCTAACCCCCCTAACCCCCCTAACCACCCTAATGCCCTAAAAACCCTAACACTAACCACGCTAACCCCCATAACCCTAACCCTCCTAACCCCCTAAACCTAACACCCCTAACCACCTTAACCCACTAACCCTAAACCCCCTAACACCCTAACCCTAACTCCCCTAAGCCCCTTAACCCCCTAACCTGCCTAACACCCCTAGCCCTAACCCCCCTAACCCACATAAGCCTAACCACCCTAAACCCCCTTACCCTAACCCCCCTAATCCCCCTAATTCCCGTAATCCCCATAAACCTAACCTCCCTAACCCCCCTAACCCTAACCCCTCTAACGCTAAGCCCCCGAAACCCTAACCCTAAACCAAACACCCCTAACCCTAACCCTAACCCCCCTAACCCTAACAACCCTAACCATAACACCCCTAACCCTAACACTAACCCCCCTAACCCTAACCCTAACCCCCCTAACACTAACCCCCTTAACCCTAAACCTAACACCCCTAAACCTAACCCCCTAAACCTAACCCTAACCCCTTAACCCTAACACTCTAACCCCCCTAACCCCCCTTTCCCCCTAACGCCCACCCTACCCCTATAACCCCCCTAATCCTAACCCTCTAAACATAACCCTAACCCCCCTAACCCTAACACCCTAACCCTAACCCTCGAACCATAACCCTTACCCCCCTAACCCTAACCCTAACCAACCCCCATAACCCTAACCCTCCTAACCCCCCTAACCCCCCTAACACTAACCCCCTAACTCCCCTAAACCTAACCCCCTAACCCTTCTAACCCTAACCCCCCTATCCCCCCTAACCCGAACCCCAATAACCCCCCTTACAGTAACCCCCCTAACCAAACCGCCCTAACCCCCCCTTACCCAAACCACCCTAACCCTAACTCTAACCTAACTCTAACCCCAAACCAATCCCCAACCCTAACCACATCCACAACCCCAACCCTAACCCTAACCCTAACCCCCCTAAACCTAACCCTAACTCCCCTAACCCTAACAACCATAATCCTAACACCCCTAATCCTAACCCTAACCCCCTAACCGTAACCCCCTAACCCTAACCCTAACCCCCCTAACCCTAACAGCCCTTAACCTAACTCCCCTAACCCAAACCCTAACCCCCCTAACCCTAGCTCTAACCCCCCTAACCCTTCCCTAACACCCCTAAACCCCCGAACACTAACCCCCATAACTGAAACCCTAACCCCCCTAACCCTAAAACAAACCCCCTAACCCTAACCCCCCTAACCCTAACCACCCTAACCCTAACCCCCCTAACCGTAACCCGCCTAACACCCCTAGCCCTAACCCCCTTAACCCACATAAGCCTAACCCCACTAACGCCACTAACCCTAACCCCTAACTCCCATAATCCCCCAACCGTAACCCCCCTAACCACCCTGACCCTAACCCCCCTAACCTTAACCCCCCAAAGCCCTAACCCTAAACCTAATCCCCTAACCCTAACACTAACCCCCCTAACCATAACCCTAACACTAACCCCCCTAACCCTAACCCTAACTTTAACCCTAACACCCCGAACCCTAATCCTAACCCTAACCACCCTAATCCTAACCCCCCTAACCCTAACCCCCTTAACCCTAAATCTAACACCCCTAAACCTAACCCCACTAAACCTAACCATAACCCCCTTAGCCCTAACCCTAACCCCCCTAACCCAAACCCTATCCCCCTTAAGCCTAACACTCCTAACCCCTCTAACCCCCCTAACCCCATAACCCCACCACCCTACCCCTATAACCCCCCTAATCCTAACCCCCTAACCCTAGCACTCCTAAACCTAACACCCTAACCCTAACTCCCTAACCATAACCCTAACCATCCTAACCCTAACCCTACCCCTAACCAACCCCCATAACCCTAACCCTCCTAACCCCCCTAACCCCCCTAACCCTCCTAACTCCCCTAACCCTAACCCTAACCCTAACCCCCCTAACCCTAGCCCTAACTCCCCTAACCCTACCCTAACACCCCTAATGCCCTAACACTAACCCCCATAACCCAAACCCTAACCCCCCTAAACCTAACCCTAACCCCCTAAACCTAACCACCCTAACCCTAACCCCCCTAACCCTAACCCGCCTAACACCCCTAGCCCTAACCCCCTAAACCCACATAAGCCTAACCTCACTAACCCCCCTAACCCTAACACCCCTAACCCCCTAACCCCATAACCCCCCCCACCCTACCCCTATAACCCGCCTAATCCTAAACCCCTAACCCTAACCCTAGCCCTCCTAAGCCTAACACCCTAATCCTAACCCCCTAATCATAACCCTAACCACCCTAACCCTAACCATAACCCTAACCAACCCCCATAACCCTAACCCTCCTAACCCCCCTAACCCCCATAACCCTAACCCCCTAACTCCCCTAAACCTAACCCCCCTTACCCTTCTAACCCTAACCCCCCTACCCCCACTAACCTGAACCCCAATAACCCCCCTTACAGTAACCCCCCTAAACCTAACTGCCCTAAACCCCCAACCCAAACCCACCTAACCCTAACACTAACCCCCTTAACCCTAACACTCCTAACCCCCCTAACCACCCTAACCCCCTTAACGCCACTACCCTACCCCTATAACCCCCTAATCCTAACCCCCTAACCCTAACCCTAGCCCTACTAACCCTAACACCCTAACCCTAACCCACTAACCATAACCCTAACCACCCTAACCCTAACCAACCCCCATAACCCTAACCCTCCTAACCCCCTTAACCCTAACCCCCTAACTCCCCTAAACCTAACCCCTAACCCTTCTAACCCTAACCCCCTTATCCCCCCGAACCTGAACCTCAATAACCCCCCTTACAGTAACCCCCCTAACCCTAACTGCCCTAACCCCCTTACCCAAATCCACCTAATCCTAACACTAACCCCTTTAACCCTAACACTCCTAACCTCCCTAAGCCCCCTAACCCCCCTAACGCCCCCACCCTACCCCTATAACCCCTCTAATCCTAACCCCCTAACCCTAACCCTAACCCCCCTAACCCTCACACTCTAACCCTAACCCTCTAACCATAACCCTAACTCCCCTAACCCTAATCCTAACCAACCCCCATTACCCTAAACCTCCTAACACCCCTAACCCCCTAACACTAACTCCCTAACTCGCCTAAACTTAACCCCCCTTACCCTTCTAACCCTAACCCCCCTATCCCCCCTAACCCGAAACCCAATAACGCCCCTTACAGAAACCCCCCTAAACCTAACCGCCCTAACCCCCTTACCCAAACCACCCTAACCCTAACCCTAACCTAACTCTAGCCCCAACCCAATCCCCAACCCTAACCACAACCACAACCCCAACCCTTAACCTAACCCTAACCCCCCTAAACCTAACCCTAACTCTCCTAACCCTAACAACCCTAATCCTAACACCACTAACACAAACCCGCTAAACCTAACACTAACCCCCCTAACCCTAACAGCCCTAACCCTAACTCCCCTAACCCTAACCCTAACCCCCCTAACCATAGCTCTAACCCCCCTAACCCTACCCTAACACCCCTAACGCCCTAACACTAACCCCCATAACCCAAACCCTAAACCCCCTAAACCTAACCCTAACCCCCCTAACCCTAACCCGCCTAACACCCCTAACCCTAACCCCCTTAACCCACATAAGCCTAACCCCACTAACCCCCCTAAGCCTAACCCCCTAACCCCCTAACCCCCCCACCCTACCCCTATAACCCCCCTAATCCTAAACCCCTAACCCTAACCCTAGCCCTCCTAAGCCTAACACCCTAACCCTAACCCCCTAACCATAACCATAACCACCCTAACCCTAACCAACCCCCATAACCCTAACCCTCCTAACCCCCCTAACCCCCATAACCCTAACCCCCTAACTCCCCTAAACCTAACCCCCCTAACCCTTCTAACCCTAACCCCCCTATCCCCACTAACCTGAACCCCAATAACCCCCTTACAGTAACCCCCCTAACCCTAACTGCCCTAACCCCCTTACCCAAACCCACCTAACCCTAACACTAACCCCCTTAACCCTAACACTCCTAACCCCCCTAACCCCCCTAACGCCCCCACCCTACCCCTATAACCCCCCTAATCCTAACCCCCTAACCCTAACCCTAACCCCCTAACCCTCACACTCTAACCCTAACCCTCTAACCATAGCCCTAACTCCCCTAACCCTAACCCTAACCAACCCCCATAACCCTAACAATCCTAACCCCCCTGACCCCACTAACACTAACTCCCTAACTCGCCTAAACCTAACCCCCCTAACCCTTCTAAACCTAACACCCCTATCCCCCCTAACCCGAACCCCAATAACCCCCCTTACAGTAACCCCCCTAACCCTAACCGCCCTAGCCCTCGTTACCCAAACCACCATAACCCTAACCCTAACCTAACTCTAGCCCCAACCCACCCCAACCCTAACCAAAACCACAACCCCAACCCTTACCCTAACCCTAACCCCCCTAAACCTAACCTAACTCCCTTAACCCTAACAACCCTAATCCTAACACCCCTAACCCTAACACCCTAACCCAAACACCCCTAACCCTAACCCTAACCCCCCTAACCCTAACAGCCCTAACCCTAACTCCCCTAACCCTAACCCCCCTAACCCTTCTAACCCTCACCCCCCTATCCACCCTAACCTGAACCCCAATAACCCCCCTTACAGTAACCCCCCTAATCCTAACTGCCCTAAACCCCCTTACCCAAACCCACCTAACCCTAACACTAACCCCCTTAACCCTAACACTCCTAACCCCCCTAACCCCCCTAACGCCCCCACCCTACCCCTATAACCCCCCTAATCCTAACCCCCTAACCCTAACCCTAACCCTAACCCCCTAATCCTAACACTCTAACCCTAACCCTCTAACCATAAACCTAACTCCCCTAACCCTAACCCTAACGCTAACCAACCCCCATAACAGTAACCCTCCTAAACCCCCTAAATCTAACCCCCCTAACCCTTCTAACCCTAACCCCCTATCTCCCCTAACCCGAACCCCAATAACCCCCCTTACAGTAACCCCCCTAACCCTAACCGCCCTAACCCCCCTTACCCTAACCCCCCTAACCCTGACCCTATCCTAAATCTAAACACAACCCATTCCCCAACCCTAACCACAACCACAACCACAACCCTAACCCTAACCCCCCTAAACCTAACCCTAAACCCCCTAACCCTAACAACCCTAATCCTAACACCCCTAACCCTAACCCCCCTAACCCTAACGCCCCTAACCCTAACCCTAACCTCCCTAACCCTAACTGCCCTAACCCTAACTCCCCCAACCCTAACCCTAACCCCCTAACCCTAGCCCTAACCCCCCAACCCTACACTAACACCCCTAAACCCCCTAACACTAACCACCATAACCCAAACCCTAACCCCCCTAACCCTAACCCCCATAACCCTAACATGCCTAACACCCCTAGCCCTAACCCCCTTAACCCACATAAGCCTAACCCCCCTAACCCTAACCCCTCTAATCCCCCTCACTCCCATAACCCCCCAACCCTTACCCCTTTTCCCCCTGACACTAACCCCCCAAACACTAAATCCCCGAAACCCTAACCCTAAACCTAACCCCCTAACCCTAACCCTAACCCTAACCCCCCTAACCATAACCCTAACTCTAACCCTTACCATAACACCCAAACCCTAACCCTAACACTAATCCCTCTAACCCTAACCCTAACTTTAACCCTAATGCCCCTAACCCTAACCCCTTAACCCTAAACCTAACACCACTAACCCTAACCCCCCTAACCCTAACCCCCCTAACCCTAACCCTAACTTACCACCCTAACCTTAACACCCCTAACCCTAACCCTAACCCTAACGCTAACCCTAACCATAACCCTAACCCCCCTAACCCTAAACCTAACCCTAACCCTAACCAACCCCCCTAACCCTAACCCTCCTAACCCCCATAACCCTTCTAACCCAAACCCCCTAACACCCCTAAACCTAACACCCCTAACCCATCTAACCCTAACCCCTATCCCCCCTAACCCGAACCCCAATAACCGCCCTTACCGTAACCCACTAACCCTAACCCCCCTAACCCCCCTAACCCAAACCCCCCTAACCCTAACCCTGATCTAACTCTAACCGCAACCCAATCCCCAACCCTAACCACAACCACAACCCCAACCCTAACCCTAACCCTAACAACCCTCAACCTAAACCTAACCCCCCTAAACCGAAACCTAAACCCCTTAACCCTAACCCCCCTATTCCCTCTAACCCAAACCCCCCTAACCCTAACCCTAACCTAACTCTAACCCCAACCCAAACCCCAACCCTAACCACAACCCCAACCATAACCCTAACCCTAACAACCCTAAACCTAACCCTAACCCCCCTAACCTTAACAATACTAATCCTAACCCCCCTAAACCTAACCCTAACCCCCATAACCCTAACCCTAATCCCCCTAACCCTAACGGAAACCCACCTAACCCTCAAACCCCTAACCCTTACCACCCTAACCCTAACCCCCTAACCCTAACCCCCCTAACCCTAACCCTACCCCCCTAACCGTAACCCTAACCCTAACCAACCCCCCTAACCCCCTGACACCCCTAAACCCCCAACCCTACCCCTATAACCCCCCTAATCCTAACCCCCTAACCCTAACCCTAACCCCTCTAACCCTAACACCATAACCCTAACCCCCTTACCTTAACCCTAACCCCCCCTAACCCTAACCCTAACCCTATCCAACCCCCCTAACCCTAACCCTCCTAACCCCCATAACCCCCCTAACCCTAACACCCTGAAACTCCTAAACATAACCCCCCTAACCCTTCTTACCCTAACCCCCCTATTCCCTCTAACCTGAACACCAATAACCCCCCTTACCGTAACCCCCCTAAACCTAACCTCCCAAAACCCCCTAACCCTAACCTAACCTTACTCTAACCCCAACGCAATCCCCAACCCTAACCACAACCACAACCCCACCCTTAACCCTAACCCTAACCCCCCTAACCCTGCACCCCCTAAACCTAACCGAACCCCCCAACCCTAAACCCCCTAACCCTAACCACTCTCACCCTAACCCCCCTAATCCTAACCCTAACCTTAACCCCCCCTAACCCTTACCCTAACCCTAACTCCCATAACTCTAACCCACCTAACACTAACCCCCTTAACCCTAAACCTAACACCACTAAACTTAACCCCCCTAACCCTAACCCCTTATCCCCAACACTCCTAACCCCCCTAACCCCCTAACCCCCCTAACCCCCCACCCTACCCCTATAACCCCCCTAATCCTAACCCCTAACCCTAACCCCCCTAACCCTAACACCCTAACCCTAACCCTCTAACCATAACCCTAACCCCCCTAAACCTAACGCTAACCAACCCCCATAACCTTAACCCTCCTAACCCCCCTAACCCCCCTAACACTAACCCCCTAACTCCCCTAAACCTAACCCCCCTAACCCTTCTAACCCTAACCCCCCTATCCCCGCTAACCCGAACCCCAATAACCCCCCTTACAGTAATCCCCCTAACCCTAACCGCCCTAACCCCCCTTACCCAAACCCCCCTAACCCTAACCCTAACCTAACTCTAACCCCAACACAATCCCCAACCCTAACCACAACCACAACCCCAACCGTAACCCTAATCACCCTAAACCTAACCCTAACCCCCCTAACCCTAACAACCCTAATCCTAACACCCCTAACCCTAACCCTAACCCCCCCTAACCCTAACCCCCCTAACCCTAGCCCTAACCCCCTTAACCCTACCCTAACACCCCTAAACCCCCTAACACTAACCCACATAACCCAAACCCTAACCCCACTAACCCTATCCCAAACCCCCCTAAACCTAACACACCTAACCCAAACACCCTAACCCTAACCCCGCTAATCCCCCTAACTCCCATTACCCCCCAACCCTAACCCCCCTAACCCTCCTGACCCGAACCCCCCTAAACCTAACCCCCCGAAACCCTAACCCTAAACCTAACCCCCTAACCCTAACCCTAACCCCCCTAACCATAACCCTAACTCTAATCCTAACCATAACACCCTAACCCTAACACTAACCCCCTAAGCCTAACCCTAACTTTAACCCTAAACCCGCTAACCCTAATCCTAACCCTAACCCCCCTAACCCTAACCCCTCTAAACCTAACCCTCACCCTAACTCCAATAACTATAACCCCCCTAACCCTAACCCCCTAACACTCCTAAACGTAACCCCCCTAACCCTAACCCTAAACCCCCTAACCCTAACACTAACGGTAACACCCCTAACCCTAACCCCCCTAACCCTAAGACCCCTAACCCCTCCAACCCTAAGCCTAATCCCCCTAACCCCACTAACCTTAATCCCCCTACCCCTACCCCTAACCCCCATAATCTTAACCCCCTAACTCTAACCCCGCTAACCCTAACACCCCTAAACCCCCTAACCCTAGCCGTAACTCCCCCAAGCCTAACCCCAACCTTAACCATAACCCTAAATCCAAGCCTAAACCTAACCCGAAACCTAAACTTAACCCCAACCCCATCCCCAACCCTAATCCCAACCACAAACCGAACCCTAACCCTAAGCCCCCCTAACCCTAACCCTGCCAAACTCTAACCCCGCTAACACCCCTAAACCTAACCCTAATCCTAACCCTAACGCTTACCCTAACCCTAACCAACCCTCCTAACACTAACCCCCTAACCCCCAACCCCCTTATCCCCCTAATCCCCCTAGCCCCCCTAAACCTAACCCCCCTAACTCTAACCCTAATCCCCCTAACCCCACTAACCTTAATCCACCTACCCCTAACCCTAACCCCCATAACCCTAACCCCCTAACTCTAACCCCCCTAACCCTAACGCTAACCCCCTTAAACCTAACCCTAACCCCCTAACCCTAACGCTAACACTAACCCCCCTAAAACCTAACCTTAACCCTAACCCCCCTAACCCTAACCCTTACCACCCTAACCCTAACCCTAGCCCTATCGCTAAGCCTAACCTTAACCCCCTAACTCTAACCCCCCTAACCCTAGCCCTAACCCCCCTAAACCTAACCCTAACCCTAACCCCCCAAACCTTAACCCCCCTAACCCTAAACCCCCTAACCCTAACCCTAACGGTAACCCCCCTAAACCTAACCCCCCTAACCCTAAGCTCCCTAACCCCCCCACCCCAACCCTAATACCCCTAACCCCACTAACCTTAATCCCCTACCCCTAACCCTAACTCCCATAATCTTAACCCCCTAACTCTAACCCCCCTAACCCTAACCCTAAACCCCCTATACCTAACCTTAACCCCCTAACCATAACCCCCCTAACCATAACCCCCCTTACCCTAACCCCCCTAACACTAACCCTAACCTCCCTAAACCTAAGCCCCTAAACCTTAACCCCCTAAACCTGACCCTAACTCTAACACCCCTAACCCTAACCCTAACCCCCCTAACCCTAAACCTAACACCCCTAAACCTAACCCTAAACCCCCTAACCTAACCATAACCCCCCTAACCCTAATCACCCTAACCCTAACCCTAACACCCCTTACTCTAACCCCCCTAACACTAACCCTAACCTCCCTAAACCTAACTCCCCTAACTTTAACCCCCCAAACCTGTCCCTAACCCTTACCCCCCTAACCCTAACCCTAACCCTAACCCCCCAAACCTTAACCGCTCTAACCCTAAGGCCCCTAACCCTAACCCTAACGGTAACCCCCCTAACCCGAACCCTAATGGTAACGCCCCTAGCCCTAACCCCCCTAACCCTAAGCCCCCTAACCCTAAGCCCCTTAACCCTAACCCCCATAAACCTAACCCTCGTAACCCTGACCCTAATGCTATCCCCCCTAGCCTTACACCCCTAACCCAAACCCCCCTAACCCTACCCCTAACCCCCCTGACCCTAACCCCCCTAACCCTAACCCCCGTAATCCTGACCCTAACCCTAACCCCCCTAACCCTAACACTCCTAACCCTATCCGCCCTAACACTACTCTTAATTCAGTCACCCTAACCGCCCTAACACTAACCCTAACTTCCCTAAACCTAATCCACTAACTCTAACCCCCCTAAACCTGACCCTAACCCTAACCCCCCAAACCCTAATCCTAACCCACCTAACCCTAACCCTGACCCCCCTACAACTAACCCTAAACCCCTAACCATAATCCCCTAACCCTAACACCCCTAACCCTAACCCCCCTAACACTAACCCTATCCCCCTTACCCTAACCCCCCTAACACTAACCCTAACCCCACTAACCCTAAGCCCCCTAACCCTAACCCCCATAACTTTAATCCCCGTAACCGTGACCCTAACCCTAACCCCCTAACCCTAAACACCCTAACCCTAATCACCCTAACCCTAACCCTAACCTCCCTCACCCTAACCCCCTAACCCTAATCCAAACCCTAACCCCCTTAAACCTAACCCTTACCCCCCTAACCCTAACCCTAACTTCCCTAACCCTAACCCCACAAACCCTAACCCTATCCCTAACCCCCCTAAAACTAACCCCCCTACCCAAACCCTAACACCCGTAACCCTAACACTAACACTAACCACCCTAACCCTAAACATAACCCTAACCCCCCTAACCTTAACCGCCCTAACCCTAACCCCCCTAACCCTAACCATAACGGTAAACTCCCTAACCCTAACCCTAACGGTAAACCCCCTAACCCAAACCCCCCTAATCCTAACCCCCTAACCCCCACCCCCATAACCCTAACCCCCCTAACCCTATCCCTAATCCTAACCTCCCTAACCATAACACCCCTAACCCTAACCCTAACCCTACCCCCCCTAATCCTAACCTCCCTTACCTAACCCCCTACCCCTAATCCAAACCCTAACCTCCCTAATCCTAACCCCCCTAATACTAACCCTAACCCCCCTAACCCTAACTCTAACCCTAACGCTAACACTAACCCCCCTAACCCTAACCCTAACGCCCATAAAACCTAACCTTAACCCTAACCCACCTAATCCTAACCCTAACCCCCCTAACCCTAACCCTAACCCCCTAACCCTAACCCTAACCCTAACACCAGTAACCCTAACCCCAGTAACCCTAACCCTAACCCCCTAACCTTAACCCTAACCCTAAATCCCCTTACCCTAACCTTATCCCTAACCCCCCAACCCTAAGCCTAACCCTAACCCTAAGCCTAACCCTAACCCTAAGCCTAACCCCCCTAACCCTAACCCCCCTAACCCTAACCCTAACCCCCCTAACCCTAACCCTAACCCCCCTAACCCTACCCCCCTAACCCTAACCCCCCTAATCCCCTAACCTTAAGCCCCTAAACCTAACCCCTCTAACCCTAACCACCCTAACCCCCCTCACCCTAACCCTAACCCCCTAACCTACCCTAACCCTAACCCACACAGGTAATATAAACTCCAACAGTAGTTTAAGGTTTAAGGTGGTCACAGGGAACACTGGGGCATGTGTCTCCTGGTGAACCACATAGGTTGTCTAAAGGGGCTAGTTCCATCTCAATGTAGCCATGCAGGAATGTACACGGGTTAGGTAGCAAGACTAGGGGTTGTTCCTCTCCATGCTTAGGGGGCCCCCTATGGGAGGTTGGAAGCCAATGCGGGTAAGCCCAAGCCAGGAGAGCTTAATTGAGGCCTCCCAGCTGAAAGCCGTTAAAAGGCTGGAATCTGGAGACCACCGCCCCTTCCCTTCAGCTGCTTCTCTGCCTTCCACTCAGCAGGGCTGGGTGTGCAGTGTCATGAGGGTGCCCGTGTTCAGTTTAGTGTAACGCCGGGACCTTCTTCTCTCGGATTACCAACCAGGCTTTGGTGTGAATTTCTTTCCAGTGTGTAGCCAAGACCGAGACATTTCCCACCCGGGAAAGCTAACAGAGCCAGACTTACAATAAACCCATCTTTTTATTTAGAAGGCAAGAGGTGACCAGGTCTAGACAATAATGGTGAAGAGGGCCCTGGGTTTGAGAAAGATTCTGAAGTAGAATCCATAACCCTTAGAAATGTATTGGCCTTAGGGGAGGGGCAAAGAGGGCTGGATTGAGAAAGTCTCTGGCATCCAGTTCTGACTTGACTTCTGGATCCTGAATCCTTCAGGGCCATGACCTTGCCCTCCAGCCAGACCTTCCAATAGCCATCTTCTCAGAGCCTTGTTAAGTTCTCATAATACATTACACCTGCCATCCTGTGAGCAGCTACCAAACCCAGGCACTTTTTTCAAAGACAAGCTCGCTCTCTCTACCCCTAAGAGCAGGTAGTTTGGGGATGATGGATATGAGATACCACAGAAGACAAATCTGTTATCTTCCATGGTGCACAAAACATGCTGTCACAACCAGGACTCGTGACAATCCCTCAGTTTCCTAAATTGCTTCACTGCTACTTTTTAATTAAGCCTCATTAGATTGTCATATATTGATAAGAGGGATGACCCTGAACTAGATGCATAAATTAAAGCTTTCCTCATCCTGTGCTTTTATATGAATGTGTTCATTATTTTTGTCATTAGGGAGAATAATGGAGGGATGGAGCAATACCTAACGGAGTTTGACAAAGTGTTGGTTTTTGCTGCGGCAAACGTGGTGCGTGTCAGATACAATCCGTCACCCAGTGAGTCTGCAATTAACACCAAGGGACAAAGGTAGGATTCCCTGTAATAAATAGCCTTCCTCCCAGATGCTAATGGGGACCCAGCAGGACCCACTGTTGTGTTGTCGCAGTTGTACACGGGCCCTTAGAGGAGACAGAGCTGGTGTTTGAAACGAGTCTTGTTAGCCCCCAGTTGGCTCACACATTTGTTTTTTAAATGGCATAATCACTAACATGTAAACACAGGGTGATGTCACGTAACAATCTGCAGCTTCTGAGAAATGGAGAAGCCCGACTTTGCTGGTTGACAGTGCAGAGGGACTGGGGGAGCACTCAGATATGGTGATCAGAGTTTGGAATCCTTGCTTTCCAAGGACATGTGTCAAGGAGTTCAAGGGTTCAGAAATTTAGGAGGGAAGTTCCAGAAGACAAGTTTGTGTGGTCGATAATAAACCAATATAGGGGTTGAGATTTCAATCTGTTGGCTATTTATTTTGTGCTTGGTAGCCAACCATCCCAGAATTCCTGACCTCGCCGACCTTGTGAAACAAGGACCATTCCAGAATGACATAGAAGCAAGCACGGAAGCGAGGGCATCCATTACCCCGAATGCGTAGGGGTCAGGAACTTTCTGTAGAACAGCTCCAGAAGGCAGACTTTTGGCTGGAAAACCTGTTAGGGAGCTAGCATAGGGACTGGCAGGCCTATTACACATGCTCAGAGGTCCGAGCTACCGCCTCATGAAGCAGTGGCTCACTGCATGCTCAGAAGTTCAGGTTTCCAGCCAGGAGGGGGAGCTCCACCTGGGTGGGCGCTGTACCTGCATTGGCTCACCTAGGCCAGGTGAATTCAATTCAACCATTCAGCCAATGGGGTCGACCTACGTCATCGACCACGCCTCCCTAACCGCTCATAAAACTCACAGGGATCCCAAACCAGGCCTCAGCGTGAGCTGTTTCTCGCGTGGAGCCAAGGACCTAGGCACACCTGTCCACGGAGAGGTCGAACAGAAGCGGTGCTGTGTGAGACTCGTAGCTATGAGGTAAGCCGGCCCCAGGAGTGGGCCCTCCCATGTTGGTCTCACGGGTTTGGGGCCCCTCTGGGCTCCTTTTACCTCACCACCCGCGGGAGAATTGTTGGGTTGAATTCACGGTGTCCTTCTTTGCGCCGTTTCTTGCTGGTGTCCGTCTTTGCGCTGTTTCTTGCTGTTGTCCGTCTTTGCGCCGTTTCTTGCTGGTGTGCGGGACTTGACGTGCCTCTCTGTGCCTGCTTTCCCGGGAACTCGCCTGCCTTCCCGGGCTGCATTTGTGAGGGGGCTGGGACACTGCTGCCTGGAGGCTGGGAGGATTTTGACTCCCAAAGCCTTCTCGAGGCTCAGAGTATAAGGTTTATTTGGACGCGAAAACAGAATCAAAGATGCAATTAACGAAGTTTTAGAAGCAGGCTTTATTGAGAAGCTTACGGGCGGGTTCAGCAACTCAGGGTATTGAGCTATTGAAGCCGCGCATGGGGGAAAAATCCTGGCAGTGATTTTATGCCCATTGCTGGCAGGCACAGCTGGGGAGGATCAAAGCTGGGGAGGATCTGCACACACAGAAGCTTCAGAAGGGAGAAGGTCGTTAATCTTACCTATATGTCAGGGACGCATGGAGTGACCATATCTTCAGAAAACATTCTGGCTTTGGGACGAGCTGGTTCCAGGAATTTGGGGTTGAGCAGGGGAGGGGAGGTCAGTTAGGGGTCAGCCTTGAGAGCTAAGATGGAGGTGCAGGACTCAAAATGGAGTCTGTTGTGCCAAGACTGGGACACAGTGTTGTGCCAGGGCTCCGGCGAGCAGCAGGCCTGGAGGCGCCCGTGTCCACCCTGTTGGTTTGGGCAGGACTCTGGTTGAGTGGCCGGCTCCAGCTGGCTTTCAGCTAGGCCGCAACTTGCGGCCTCCATTTTCCCAGCCACGTGACTCCACTCTAAGGCAGAATGGCGCCACCTGTGTCTGTTGTAGCTACACTACATTCCCAGAAAGCAAACCGCCCAGACTGCCGGAAAGTTCAGCAGAGCAAGTTTCATTTCCTGCGCAGGGACCATCAGCTCTCTTGAGGGGAGACTGAGCGACCCCCCAGTCTAATTTTCCAAAGGTTTTAATGCTTTTGCAATGTGCAGGTGTGCAAGCAGGCAGAGCTCAGAAGCAAGGTATTGTGGTTAGCCATTCTTAGTTGAACCAAAACTGCTCTGGTCGTTCTCGCAAACCTTCTGAACATCCATTTCCTTCTGTACGTCCTCTTGGGCTACGTCTGCACAGCCTAACTTCCCAGTATCAGCTCGTTCATTGGCAGTTCATAGCTAGTATATTTACCGTTCATAATGGCTTCTGTCAGCTCAAAATGACTTCTCTTTGCCCAGAGCTGCTACATTCCCTCCTGTTCTTAGCCAAGTTCAAATCATTGAATCTGCGGTAGCTAGCCCAGTGTATCGTGGGCTCAGCACTAAGAGTTTTGTGGCTTGTACTTTCTGTGTAAGGAATGCCACTAGCTTATTGGTTATTACTGGGCCAAATGTGAGGCTTAGCAGGAGGAGGATTAGGGGCCGGCTAGGGCCGTAACTAGGGTAGTTAGCCAGGTTGACTAATTAAAGAGCTTTTCAAGCCAATTGGTTCCTTCATTTCTTTTCTTGACTCTTTGTTCTAATCTTTTCCTAACCAGGGTCCATATCTCTTCAGGGTGGAAATGTTAGGTAGCTAGCATAGGGACCTGGGTGTCCATTACACATGCTCAGATGGTCCAGGTAGCGGCCCAGGAAGGAGTGGCACACTGTGTGTACTCAGAGGTCCAGCTTTCCGGCCAGGAAGGGCAGGTCCCCCTGGGTGGGCGCTGCACCTGCAACGGCCCACCTAGGCCAAGTATATTCAATTCAGACACTGGGATCGACCAGGGTTGCCCACCACACCTCCCTAACTCTCCTAAACCTCACTTGGATCACAAACCAGGCTTTGCCGTGAATTCTTTCTCACGCAGAACCAAGGACCGAGGGATATCTGTCCCCAGAGAGATCTGACCAACCCAGGAAAGCTCTTTGGAGGCAGCAGGAGTGGACGTGAGTGGCTGGTGGATACTGTTCAGATGCATGTCTTTCTGCTTGGAAGGGTTTTTATTCTCGGCTGACAGGATCGGAGGAGGTAGTATGTCTGTATCACATAGTATCCATGTTCACAAATGAGTTGCCCATTCCAAAGTACTGACAGTGCCTTTGGAAAACACTGTGCTTTGGAATGTCACGACTTGCAGAGGTCAGTGGGAGAGGCTGGGACCCAGGTATGCGGCCCCTTACCCCAGTTGCCGGTTTCTGGATACTGATTATATCTCTCACAGTATCAGTGGGCTTTTTGTCTGCCTCAGGCTTTATTCAACGAGGTCCTCCAGCTAGGTGGTGGTGTGTGTGCATGAGCAGAGGCTTCCTGTCAATCCCCCATGAGTTGTAGAGCCCCCCTGGTATGGGCTCCGTGAAAGAGGTGCCCCAGACAGCAGGACTTCCCAGGAGGGTGGGCCCTGCAGGAACTGGAGAGCCATTACCCCTGTGGAATGACCTCAGAGCCCTGACACTATCACTGTCCAGCTGCCAGGGCTGTGGACCCTAAGCTTCATGCCTCACACATGAATAGACACAGGGTGAGGCGACTGCATGACCTGCTTTTGCTGATCTAATCCAGCCTGAGATCATCCTAGCATCAGTCCTCTGCCAGGGTCTTTTTTTTCTCTCCTTTTATAGGGGCTCATACAACAATAACGTCAATACGTGCAAACATCACTGATATAAAGCACATTTGTACATTCATTGCCCTCATTATTCTCAAAATATCTTCTCTCCACCCAAGCCCCTGGTCTCAGCTGCTGATTCCTCCCGCCCCAATTCTCACTACCCCTCCCTCATAAATCCTTCATCATTAACTAATTATTATTTTGTCATATCTTGCACTGTCTGATGTCACCCTTCGACCCCTTTTCTTTTGAGGTTTATGTAGATCCTTGCCATAGGTTCCCTGGTGCCAGCCTACCCACCCTTCACGCTCCCAGCATCCCCATTCATAACACTGGTCCTAAAGGGCTCATCCACCTTGAATTCCCTGTGTTTCTAGTTCCTATCTGTCCCAGTGTACATTCTCTTCTAGCCAGATTTGTAAGTTATAATTGGGATCTTGATAGTGAGGGAAGAGGAAGCATTGAGGAGCTAGAGGAAAGTTGTGTTTCATCATTGCTGTCTAGTACTCTGTGTAGGCTTGTTTCCACCCTGAGACCTTTCTTAAGGGAATGTCCAGTGGACTGCAAATGGGCTTTGGCTCTCTACCCAGCATTCCCCACTCATTCGCAATGATGAGTTTTTTTTTTGTGCTGGTGATGCCCGATCCCTTTGAAACCTCGTGATCGCACAGGCTGGTATGCTTATTCCATGTGGGCTCTGTTGTTTCTGAGCTACATGGCCACTTGCTTACCCTTCAAGCCTTTAAGACCTCATATGCCATATCTTTTGGTAGCAGGGCACCATCAGCTTGCTTGACCACATTTGCTTATGCAACCGCTTAGACTTCAGGGAACGTGTCCGGAAGGTGAGCATCATAGAATGCCAATGTAATAGAGCAAAGTATTCTTGCAATGGGAGAGTCCTTGAGTGGAGACCCAAAGGCCATCTGCTACCTTAATTGGAAACCTATAAAGATATGGACATAGGTGTATTTCCCCATGCTCACAGATAAATATATTTACATCTGTTCGTGCCTTTCTTTAGACCTCTAAACTGGCCCGTGCTTCCTATGTCGCTCTGCTATTCCCTTTCATTTCCCTCTTGTGTCCACTGCCATGCTCAGTCTTCATTTGGGTTTCAGTAAATCCTCTTGGTTCCTTCACACTTGATCACGCCCTACCAGGATTCCTACATCGCCCTCACCACGGATTTGCATCCACTTGTTGTTCCCTTGTTCTGGGTTTCTTGACACCACTCCCTTTCCCCCAACTCCCTCTCTTCCGTGGCCCTCCACCGGAGCTTTGGTCCCCTGTTTCTCTTCTGCAGATTGTGCATTCAGCATCTCTTTTTAGACTTACAGTAGAGGTAATAACCTGCACAAACACAAGACAGAGCAACAGCAAGCACCAAAAGAAAGAAAACAGCCAAAATCCAATGACCATAAAAGAAAGCACAACTCATCAAGAAAGGAAAGCTCATAGTTAGTTCAAGGAATGTTTGTTGGCCCTTAGGAGTGTTTTCCAGTCCAGTCTGTGCGGGCACCAAGTCCTGCCCCCTAAGTCCTCCTTTGGCATTCCCTGGGGACCATGCTGCTCCACTTCCTTGCTCATCTGCTGCACCCCCTTAGTGCTATGCCTCGGTGTGGCGGGATCCGTTCCCGCACTGTGCCTCCAGTGTTGTCCCTTCTAGGGCTATGGTTCTTTGAGGGACATCGTGCTTCATCTTGGGCTGGCCATGTTTTCTTCTGTGTGGACTGTCTTCTCTGAGTGGGAACATCATCCTCAAGGCCTGGTGGGCCAGGTTGTTCTCCACTCTCCCGTTCTCCCCTTCGTCTGCTCCGTGTGCTCCCATCAGATATGTCCCTCTTCCAGAGCTGCAGATTCAGTGCCATCCTATGAAAAAATATATCGGGCGTGGGAGTGGGGCCGAAGGGGGTGGGGAGGATCTGCTCAGATCTTTTGAGGGTCCAGGAGAGAGAGACTGCTCAGTTGGGCACAGGCATGTGGGACTCTGAGCTCTGGCTGCAGACACTGGGTGGTAATGTGGCTTTGTTGTTAACCAGTTGTGTTCCTGTGGGTCAGTACCTGTGTCTTTTTGAGTGAGTTTTCTCATCTGGAAAGTAAAGGTATTCCATGGTCTAGTGTCCCATGTCACTCAGTGATCGAGAGGGGTTAACCCGAAACTGATTCAAACCATGTGCACATGTCAGGGGCATTCTAGATCTGGGGTGGCGATTCAGAACCCAGGACCATGATAATGCCCAAGAGGTGATATAGGTGGCTTCATATTGAAACGGGAAGCCCACTGTGGAGGTTTTGTCCTTCCGCTGATGGCCACCTCAACTCCTGCTAGAAGAGTTTCACTGGCTCAACAGCCGAGCCGGGAGCCAGTGCCATGAAAACCATGTGGCTAACTGGGACATAGGGCAGAGAGACATTTTTTGCCTTGATGGCTTGGGAAGCCCCCCCAATCTCCATGCAAACCTTCTGGTGTGAGTTATCTTTGGAAGCAATCAAAGGCTGACAGTAATTCCAATCATTCCTTTGACAATGTGCCCGTTCCATTTTGAACCTGAGAAGATGGCCCCTGTGTCTTCCAAGACATTTCCTGGCTGGCCCCGACTTGGACAGTTAGCACGGGATCCTGGGTGACAGTGAAACAGAGCCCTGAGACATTCCTTCAGCTTCCTCAAGCATTATTGTCTCTCGCTTGGGTTTTTCTAGGTGAGGACGAGGCCCGTCCTCTCTAGTGGAGGTTTGTTCGTCTCTCCTGGGGTTTTCAATGCAGTGGTTTTTCCAATGTCTGTCTCTTCTGTAGTAGGCACATGGATCCTTCCTTCCTCAGGGCTTGGCGGTGCCACAGATCAGTCTCTCCATGAGTGGGCCATGATCTCTTTTCCTGAGTCTCTGGTGTGTCTCATGGCAATTCCTCGTATTTTGGTTATTTCTTTGTCTCTGTCATGGTAGAGTCATCTGTGTTCTGATACACCCACTATGACACTTCTACCCAATCACTGAGATTATTCCCTTCAAATCCTTCCCATTTCTTTTTCATGTCTGAGGCGGGCTGAGTAATAAAGGCAATACTTATTGCCCTCTCTTTCTCGGGGACCTCTGGGTCCTTGGGGTTACAATGACCGCAGGCTTCCATCAGCCACTCTAAAAAGGCAGGCAGGCAGGCAGGCAGGCAGGCAGACATTCTCTTGTAGGCGCCTGAAAATTCTCACTGACCTTAGATAAATGCTTAGGTTTCCTAGATGTCCCGCGGAGGCCCAGCAAGAGAAACTGGTGATACCTGGTTAAGCCCTCGGGGCCTTACTGGGAGTTTGGGTCCCACATTATTCGTGGAGTGGCAAAAAGAGTTTCTCTCCAGTGGGGAGTGCCCGCTGGCTGACCATCAGGTCTATTGACTGCTTTCTGGGCCTCTCTCTGGAAGGGCTCCCGTTCCTCTGTTGTGAACAGCACCTGGAGAAGTGGCTGGCACTTATCTGAGGTGGGCTGATGCATGTGTAAAAGCTTGTCTAGCAAAGAAATCAGACCTTGTGGTTTGTCAGACCAGGAGGTATGTTTATTCGAATTATGCAATCCCTGGAAAAAAAAGGGGACATAGACCCAAAGAGGGACTCGGGGGGTTTCCTCAGGTTTTGTGGCTGCTTGCCTTAAGCAGAGAATGCTGCTGCCCAGTTATCCTTCTCTGGGGTGGAGAGGACATGCCAGCCCTAGTGCACGTGTTGTGGGTTGACTTTAAAAAGTGCGGTATTTCTCTCTCTCTGTGCACCCCCCCCCCCCGAACTGATACGCAGGGAGCAGTCAAAATGGGTCTTAAGCCAGCTCCCCCGCTCCCCGAGTCCTCCTGCAAAGTGGGATAAAGACGACAGCGATGGGGAGGGGATGGGAGGGACAGCCTCCACCTTGGTGGCTTTAGGAACTTGGACCGGTTGTCTTTCCCGGTCATGCCATGGTTCCTTAACCCTAACCCTAAATCCCCTTACCCTAACCTTATCCCTAACCCCCCAACCCTAAGCCTAACCCTAACCCTAAGCCTAACCCTAACCCTAAGCCTAACCCCCCTAACCCTAACCCCCCTAACCCTAACCCTAACCCCCCTAACCCTACCCCCCTAACCCTAACCCCCCTAATCCCCTAACCTTAAGCCCCTAAACCTAACCCTTCTAACCCTAACCACCCTAACCCCCCTCACCCTAACCCTAACCCCCTAACCTACCCTAACCCTAACCCACACAGGTAATATAAACTCCAACAGTAGTTTAAGGTTTAAGGTGGTCACAGGGAACACTGGGGCATGTGTCTCCTGGTGAACCACATAGGTTGTCTAAAGGGGCTAGTTCCATCTCAATGTAGCCATGCAGGAATGTACACGGGTTAGGTAGCAAGACTAGGGGTTGTTCCTCTCCATGCTTAGGGGGCCCCCTATGGGAGGTTGGAAGCCAATGCGGGTAAGCCCAAGCCAGGAGAGCTTAATTGAGGCCTCCCAGCTGAAAGCCGTTAAAAGGCTGGAATCTGGAGACCACCGCCCCTTCCCTTCAGCTGCTTCTCTGCCTTCCACTCAGCAGGGCTGGGTGTGCAGTGTCATGAGGGTGCCCGTGTTCAGTTTAGTGTAACGCCGGAACCTTCTTCTCTCGGATTACCAACCAGGCTTTGGTGTGAATTTCTTTCCAGTGTGTAGCCAAGACCGAGACATTTCCCACCCGAGAAAGCTAACAGAGCCAGACTTACAATAAACCCATCTTTTTATTTAGAAGGCAAGAGGTGACCAGGTCTAGACAATAATGGTGAAGAGGGCCCTGGGTTTGAGAAAGATTCTGAAGTAGAATCCATAACCCTTAGAAATGTATTGGCCTTAGGGGAGGGGCAAAGAGGGCTGGATTGAGAAAGTCTCTGGCATCCAGTTCTGACTTGACTTCTGGATCCTGAATCCTTCAGGGCCATGACCTTGCCCTCCAGCCAGACCTTCCAATAGCCATCTTCTCAGAGCCTTGTTAAGTTCTCATAATACATTACACCTGCCATCCTGTGAGCAGCTACCAAACCCAGGCACTTTTTTCAAAGACAAGCTCGCTCTCTCTACCCCTAAGAGCAGGTAGTTTGGGGATGATGGATATGAGATACCACAGAAGACAAATCTGTTATCTTCCATGGTGCACAAAACATGCTGTCACAACCAGGACTCGTGACAATCCCTCAGTTTCCTAAATTGCTTCACTGCTACTTTTTAATTAAGCCTCATTAGATTGTCATATATTGATAAGAGGGATGACCCTGAATTAGATGCATAAATTAAAGCTTTCCTCATCCTGTGCTTTTATATGAATGTGTTCATTATTTTTGTCATTAGGGAGAATAATGGAGGGATGGAGCAATACCTAACGGAGTTTGACAAAGTGTTGGTTTTTGCTGCGGCAAACGTGGTGCGTGTCAGATACAATCCGTCACCCAGTGAGTCTGCAATTAACACCAAGGGACAAAGGTAGGATTCCCTGTAATAAATAGCCTTCCTCCCAGATGCTAATGGGGACCCAGCAGGACCCACTGTTGTGTTGTCGCAGTTGTACACGGGCCCTTAGAGGAGACAGAGCTGGTGTTTGAAACGAGTCTTGTTAGCCCCCAGTTGGCTCACACATTTGTTTTTTAAATGGCATAATCACTAACATGTAAACACAGGGTGATGTCACGTAACAATCTGCAGCTTCTGAGAAATGGAGAAGCCCGACTTTGCTGGTTGACAGTGCAGAGGGACTGGGGGAGCACTCAGATATGGTGATCAGAGTTTGGAATCCTTGCTTTCCAAGGACATGTGTCAAGGAGTTCAAGGGTTCAGAAATTTAGGAGGGAAGTTCCAGAAGACAAGTTTGTGTGGTCGATAATAAACCAATATAGGGGTTGAGATTTCAATCTGTTGGCTATTTATTTTGTGCTTGGTAGCCAACCATCCCAGAATTCCTGACCTCGCCGACCTTGTGAAACAAGGACCATTCCAGAATGACATAGAAGCAAGCACGGAAGCGAGGGCATCCATTACCCCGAATGCGTAGGGGTCAGGAACTTTCTGTAGAACAGCTCCAGAAGGCAGACTTTTGGCTGGAAAACCTGTTAGGGAGCTAGCATAGGGACTGGCAGGCCTATTACACATGCTCAGAGGTCCGAGCTACCGCCTCATGAAGCAGTGGCTCACTGCATGCTCAGAAGTTCAGGTTTCCAGCCAGGAGGGGGAGCTCCACCTGGGTGGGCGCTGTACCTGCATTGGCTCACCTAGGCCAGGTGAATTCAATTCAACCATTCAGCCAATGGGGTCGACCTACGTCATCGACCACGCCTCCCTAACCGCTCATAAAACTCACAGGGATCCCAAACCAGGCCTCAGCGTGAGCTGTTTCTCGCGTGGAGCCAAGGACCTAGGCACACCTGTCCACGGAGAGGTCGAACAGAAGCGGTGCTGTGTGAGACTCGTAGCTATGAGGTAAGCCGGCCCCAGGAGTGGGCCCTCCCATGTTGGTCTCACGGGTTTGGGGCCCCTCTGGGCTCCTTTTACCTCACCACCCGCGGGAGAATTGTTGGGTTGAATTCACGGTGTCCTTCTTTGCGCCGTTTCTTGCTGGTGTCCGTCTTTGCGCTGTTTCTTGCTGTTGTCCGTCTTTGCGCCGTTTCTTGCTGGTGTGCGGGACTTGACGTGCCTCTCTGTGCCTGCTTTCCCGGGAACTCGCCTGCCTTCCCGGGCTGCATTTGTGAGGGGGCTGGGACACTGCTGCCTGGAGGCTGGGAGGATTTTGACTCCCAAAGCCTTCTCGAGGCTCAGTGTATAAGGTTTATTTGGACGCGAAAACAGAATCAAAGATGCAATTAACGAAGTTTTAGAAGCAGGCTTTATTGAGAAGCTTACGGGCGGGTTCAGCAACTCAGGGTATTGAGCTATTGAAGCCGCGCATGGGGGAAAAATCCTGGCAGTGATTTTATGCCCATTGCTGGCAGGCACAGCTGGGGAGGATCAAAGCTGGGGAGGATCTGCACACACAGAAGCTTCAGAAGGGAGAAGGTCGTTAATCTTACCTATATGTCAGGGACGCATGGAGTGACCATATCTTCAGAAAACATTCTGGCTTTGGGACGAGCTGGTTCCAGGAATTTGGGGTTGAGCAGGGGAGGGGAGGTCAGTTAGGGGTCAGCCTTGAGAGCTAAGATGGAGGTGCAGGACTCAAAATGGAGTCTGTTGTGCCAAGACTGGGACACAGTGTTGTGCCAGGGCTCCGGCGAGCAGCAGGCCTGGAGGCGCCCGTGTCCACCCTGTTGGTTTGGGCAGGACTCTGGTTGAGTGGCCGGCTCCAGCTGGCTTTCAGCTAGGCCGCAACTTGCGGCCTCCATTTTCCCAGCCACGTGACTCCACTCTAAGGCAGAATGGCGCCACCTGTGTCTGTTGTAGCTACACTACATTCCCAGAAAGCAAACCGCCCAGACTGCCGGAAAGTTCAGCAGAGCAAGTTTCATTTCCTGCGCAGGGACCATCAGCTCTCTTGAGGGGAGACTGAGCGACCCCCCAGTCTAATTTTCCAAAGGTTTTAATGCTTTTGCAATGTGCAGGTGTGCAAGCAGGCAGAGCTCAGAAGCAAGGTATTGTGGTTAGCCATTCTTAGTTGAACCAAAACTGCTCTGGTCGTTCTCGCAAACCTTCTGAACATCCATTTCCTTCTGTACGTCCTCTTGGGCTACGTCTGCACAGCCTAACTTCCCAGTATCAGCTCGTTCATTGGCAGTTCATAGCTAGTATATTTACCGTTCATAATGGCTTCTGTCAGCTCAAAATGACTTCTCTTTGCCCAGAGCTGCTACATTCCCTCCTGTTCTTAGCCAAGTTCAAATCATTGAATCTGCGGTAGCTAGCCCAGTGTATCGTGGGCTCAGCACTAAGAGTTTTGTGGCTTGTACTTTCTGTGTAAGGAATGCCACTAGCTTATTGGTTATTACTGGGCCAAATGTGAGGCTTAGCAGGAGGAGGATTAGGGGCCGGCTAGGGCCGTAACTAGGGTAGTTAGCCAGGTTGACTAATTAAAGAGCTTTTCAAGCCAATTGGTTCCTTCATTTCTTTTCTTGACTCTTTGTTCTAATCTTTTCCTAACCAGGGTCCATATCTCTTCAGGGTGGAAATGTTAGGTAGCTAGCATAGGGACCTGGGTGTCCATTACACATGCTCAGATGGTCCAGGTAGCGGCCCAGGAAGGAGTGGCACACTGTGTGTACTCAGAGGTCCAGCTTTCCGGCCAGGAAGGGCAGGTCCCCCTGGGTGGGCGCTGCACCTGCAACGGCCCACCTAGGCCAAGTATATTCAATTCAGACACTGGGATCGACCAGGGTTGCCCACCACACCTCCCTAACTCTCCTAAACCTCACTTGGATCACAAACCAGGCTTTGCCGTGAATTCTTTCTCACGCAGAACCAAGGACCGAGGGATATCTGTCCCCAGAGAGATCTGACCAACCCAGGAAAGCTCTTTGGAGGCAGCAGGAGTGGACGTGAGTGGCTGGTGGATACTGTTCAGATGCATGTCTTTCTGCTTGGAAGGGTTTTTATTCTCGGCTGACAGGATCGGAGGAGGTAGTATGTCTGTATCACATAGTATCCATGTTCACAAATGAGTTGCCCATTCCAAAGTACTGACAGTGCCTTTGGAAAACACTGTGCTTTGGAATGTCACGACTTGCAGAGGTCAGTGGGAGAGGCTGGGACCCAGGTATGCGGCCCCTTACCCCAGTTGCCGGTTTCTGGATACTGATTATATCTCTCACAGTATCAGTGGGCTTTTTGTCTGCCTCAGGCTTTATTCAACGAGGTCCTCCAGCTAGGTGGTGGTGTGTGTGCATGAGCAGAGGCTTCCTGTCAATCCCCCATGAGTTGTAGAGCCCCCCTGGTATGGGCTCCGTGAAAGAGGTGCCCCAGACAGCAGGACTTCCCAGGAGGGTGGGCCCTGCAGGAACTGGAGAGCCATTACCCCTGTGGAATGACTTCAGAGCCCTGACACTATCACTGTCCAGCTGCCAGGGCTGTGGACCCTAAGCTTCATGCCTCACACATGAATAGACACAGGGTGAGGCGACTGCATGACCTGCTTTTGCTGATCTAATCCAGCCTGAGATCATCCTAGCATCAGTCCTCTGCCAGGGTCTTTTTTTTCTCTCCTTTTATAGGGGCTCATACAACAATAACGTCAATACGTGCAAACATCACTGATATAAAGCACATTTGTACATTCATTGCCCTCATTATTCTCAAAATATCTTCTCTCCACCCAAGCCCCTGGTCTCAGCTGCTGATTCCTCCCGCCCCAATTCTCACTACCCCTCCCTCATAAATCCTTCATCATTAACTAATTATTATTTTGTCATATCTTGCACTGTCTGATGTCACCCTTCGACCCCTTTTCTTTTGAGGTTTATGTAGATCCTTGCCATAGGTTCCCTGGTGCCAGCCTACCCACCCTTCACGCTCCCAGCATCCCCATTCATAACACTGGTCCTAAAGGGCTCATCCACCTTGAATTCCCTGTGTTTCTAGTTCCTATCTGTCCCAGTGTACATTCTCTTCTAGCCAGATTTGTAAGTTATAATTGGGATCTTGATAGTGAGGGAAGAGGAAGCATTGAGGAGCTAGAGGAAAGTTGTGTTTCATCATTGCTGTCTAGTACTCTGTGTAGGCTTGTTTCCACCCTGAGACCTTTCTTAAGGGAATGTCCAGTGGACTGCAAATGGGCTTTGGCTCTCTACCCAGCATTCCCCACTCATTCGCAATGATGAGTTTTTTTTTTTGTGCTGGTGATGCCCGATCCCTTTGAAACCTCGTGATCGCACAGGCTGGTATGCTTATTCCATGTGGGCTCTGTTGTTTCTGAGCTACATGGCCACTTGCTTACCCTTCAAGCCTTTAAGACCTCATATGCCATATCTTTTGGTAGCAGGGCACCATCAGCTTGCTTGACCACATTTGCTTATGCAACCGCTTAGACTTCAGGGAACGTGTCCGGAAGGTGAGCATCATAGAATGCCAATGTAATAGAGCAAAGTATTCTTGCAATGGGAGAGTCCTTGAGTGGAGACCCAAAGGCCATCTGCTACCTTAATTGGAAACCTATAAAGATATGGACATAGGTGTATTTCCCCATGCTCACAGATAAATATATTTACATCTGTTAGTGCCTTTCTTTAGACCTCTAAACTGGCCCGTGCTTCCTCTGTCGCTCTGCTATTCCCTTTCATTTCCCTCTTGTGTCCACTGCCATGCTCAGTCTTCGTTTGGGTTTCAGTAAATCCTCTTGGTTCCTTCACACTTGATCACGCCCTACCAGGATTCCTACATCGCCCTCACCACGGATTTGCATCCACTTGTTGTTCCCTTGCTCTGGGTTTCTTGACACCACTCCCTTTCCCCCAACTCCCTCTCTTCCGTGGCCCTCCACCGGAGCTTTGGTCCCCTGTTTCTCTTCTGCAGATTGTGCATTCAGCATCTCATTTTAGACTTACAGTAGAGGTAATAACCTGCACAAACACAAGACAGAGCAACAGCAAGCACCAAAAGAAAGAAAACAGCCAAAATCCAATGACCATAAAAGAAAGCACAACTCATCAAGAAAGGAAAGCTCGTAGTTAGTTCAAGGAATGTTTGTTGGCCCTTAGGAGTGTTTTCCAGTCCAGTGTTTGCGGGCACCAAGTTCAGTCCCCTAAGTCCTCCTTTGGCATTCCCTGGGGACCATGCTGCTCCACTTCCTTGCTCATCTGCTGCACCCCCTTAGTGCTATGCCTCGGTGTGGCGGGATCCGTTCCCGCACTGTGCCTCCAGTGTTGTCCCTTCTAGGGCTATGGTTCTTTGAGGGACATCGTGCTTCATCTTGGGCTGGCCATGTATTCTTCTGTGTGGACTGTCTTCTCTGAGTGGGAACATCATCCTCAAGGCCTGGTGGGCCAGGTTGTTCTCCACTCTCCCGTTCTCCCCTTCGTCTGCTCCGTGTGCTCCCATCAGATATGTCCCTCTTCCAGAGCTGCAGATTCAGTGCCATCCTATGAAAAAATATATCGGGCGTGGGAGTGGGGCCGAAGGGGGTGGGGAGGATCTGCTCAGATCTTTTGAGGGTCCAGGAGAGAGAGACTGCTCAGTTGGGCACAGGCATGTGGGGCTCTGAGCTCTGGCTGCAGACACTGGGTGGTAATGTGGCTTTGTTGTTAACCAGTTGTGTTCCTGTGGGTCAGTACCTGTGTCTTTTTGAGTGAGTTTTCTCATCTGGAAAGTAAAGGTATTCCATGGTCTAGTGTCCCATGTCACTCAGTGATCGAGAGGGGTTAACCCGAACCTGATTCAAACCATGTGCACATGTCAGGGGCATTCTAGATCTGGGGTGGCGATTCAGAACCCAGGACCATGATAATGCCCAAGAGGTGATATAGGTGGCTTCATATTGAAACGGGAAGCCCACTGTGGAGGTTTTGTCCTTCCGCTGATGGCCACCTCAACTCCTGCTAAAAGAGTTTCACTGGCTCAACAGCCGAGCCGGGAGCCAGTGCCATGAAAACCATGTGGCTAACTGGGAAATAGGGCAGAGAGACATTTTTTGCCTTGATGGCTTGGGAAGCCCCCCCAATCTCCATGCAAACCTTCTGGTGTGAGTTATCTATTGGAAGCAATCAAAGGCTGACAGTAATTCCAATCATTCCTTTGACAATGTGCCCGTTCCATTTTGAACCTGAGAAGATGGCCCCTGTGTCTTCCAAGACATTTCCTGGCTGGCCCCGACTTGGACAGTTAGCACGGGATCCTGGGTGCCAGTGAAACAGAGCCCTGAGACATTCCTTCAGCTTCCTCAAGCATTATTGTCTCTCGCTTGGGTTTTTCTAGGTGAGGACGAGGCCCGTCCTCTCTAGTGGAGGTTTGTTCGTCTCTCCTGGGGTTTTCAATGCAGTGGTTTTTCCAATGTCTGTCTCTTCTGTAGTAGGCACATGGATCCTTCCTTCCTCAGGGCTTGGCGGTGCCACAGATCAGTCTCTCCATGAGTGGGCCATGATCTCTTTCCTGAGTCTCGGTGTGTCTCATGGCAATTCCTCGTATTTTGGTTATTTCTTTGTCTCTGTCATGGTAGAGTCATCTGTGTTCTGATACACCCACTATGACACTTCTACCCAATCACTGAGATTGTTCCCTTCAAATCCTTCCCATTTCTTTTTCATGTCTGAGGCGGGCTGAGTAATAAAAGCAATACTTATTGCCCTCTCTTTCTCGGGGACCTCTGGGTCCTTGGGGGGTACAAAGACCGCAGGCTTCCATCAGCCACTCTAAAAAGGCAGGCAGACAGGCAAGCAAGCAGGCAGACATTCTCTTGTAGGCACCTGAAAATTCTCACTGACCTTAGATAAATGCTTAGGTTTCCTAGATGTCCCACGGAGGCCCAGCAAGAGAAACTGGTGATACCTGGTTAAGCCCTCGGGGCCTTACTGGGAGTTTGGGTCCCACATTATTCGTGGAGTGGCAAAAAGAGTTTCTCTCCAGTGGGGAGTGCCCGCTGGCTCACCATCAGGTCTATTGACTGCTTTCTGGGCCTCTCTCTGGAAGGGCTCCCGTTCCTCTGTTGTGAACAGCACCTGGAGAAGTGGCTGGCAATTGTCTGAGGTGGGCTGATGCATGTGGAAAAGCTTGTCTAGCAAAGAAATCAGACCTTGTGGTTTGTCAGACCAGGAGGTTTGTTTATTCGAATTATGCAATCCCTGGAAAAAACGGGGACATAGACCCAAAGAGGGACTCGGGGGGTTTCCTCAGGTTTTGTGGCTGCTTGCCTTAAGCAGAGAATGCTGCTGCCCAGTTATCCTTCTCGGGGGTGGAGAGGACATGCCAGCCCTAGTGCACGTGTTGTGGGTTGACTTTAAAAGGTGCGGTATTTCTCTCTCTGTGCCCCCCCCCCCCAAACTGATACGCAGGGAGCAGTCAAAATGTGTCTTAAGCCAGCTCTCCCGCTCCCTGAGTCCTCCTGCAAAGTGGGATAAAGACGACAGCGATGGGGAGGGGAGGGGAGGGACAGCCTCCACCTTGGTGGCTTTAGGAACTTGGACCGGTTGTCTTTCCCGGTCATGCCATGCTTCCTGAAATCTTGTGGAAAAGAACCCATTATTTTGGGGGAGGGAGTAAGTCTTTTATATATGCTGGCTTATTAGTGGCCCTTTCAAATCACACATCAAGTTTATTTTATTATTTTCTAACCCAACCCCAACCCTTACCCTTACCCTTACTCCCTAACCCCCAAACACCAACCCCCAACCTCCATCACTTTTAGAGATCAGATCAGATCAGGGTGTCCTGGTTGCCCAGAAACAGATCTATAACCTCTGAAAAATAGGGGAAGGGAAAACGAGTCTTGCGTAGGCCCATCAGGGACTCCTTCTGCCTATTCACCTTTACACAAATTGAGGAGTCTCCAGGCTTTCGGGTTGAACCAAATGCTCTCTGTGAGTCCCTAGAGCAGGGGACCTCAAACGACAGCCGGCGGGCCACATGGGGCCAGCCGAGGACATTGATCCTGTCCGCCAGTTGTTTGTAACCATTTGTTGGTTTGTTTTTTAACTCCACAATTAGAAGTGTGCCGTGTACCTTGGAATTTGTTCGTAGTGTTTTTTTAAACTGTAGTCTGGCCCTCCAACAGGTGGAGGGACAGTGAACTGTTCCCTGTTTAAAGAGTTTAAGGACCCCTGGCCAAGAGAAATCAGAAATTCCCTAGTTTTGGGGAGAGCCCTCCTGTACAGGTTGTCTCCTTTCTATGCAGGCCCAGACAGTGGCAGTCGGAGCTCGGTGCACCTCGAAATGTTGTAGCCACTGTCCATTCCCAGAAAAGAACAACTCACACCGTCAGCAAGTTCAACAAAAAAAGTTTTATTTCCTGAGCAGGGTCCGTCAGCCCTCTTGAGAGGAGTCTGAGCAGCCCCGAGTCAAATTTCCCAAGGGTTTTAAAACTTTTGCAATGTGCATGTGTGCAAGCAGGCAGAGTGAGAAGCGGGGTATTAGGCTTAGCCATTCTTAGTTGAACCAAAACTGCTCTGGTCGTCCTCGCAAGCCTTCTGAACATCCATTTCCTTCGTGACATTCCGTTGGGCGACGTCTGCACAGCCTACTTCCCCAATACCAGCTAGTTGATTTACACTTCTTAGCTACTTTATTTTCTTTTCATGGTGGCTTCTGTCAGCCCCAAATGGCTTCACTCTTGTCAAAGCTGTTTCAGCTTTTCCCAGAGATCCTACACAGTCGCCATTGTAGCCGAGAGGTAACAGGGTCTGTGACCATGGCCAAGATGGCACCCACCAGTCCAAACATGTGGAAGGGCGCTGCCTAGGGAGCTGGGTGAAGAGGCCTGGGAGTTAGCCCTGCCGGGTCCCGGGAGCAAAAAGTATCCCTTTCCCCCCATTCTCTTTGCCTTTCTCCTGGTTTTTCAAACAAGCTGCTCTAGCCCTATAACGCCAAGCACAAAATTGTCTTAATTCTTAATGAAAACGTATCTGGTACCCAAATTATAAATGTGACTATTTGGTCACATTTCAAAAACACTGAAAATTTTATGCATTTAAAATATATTTTGAATGCCATATATATTGATAACTATGAAAGTGAAGAATAAAAACCCCCCAAAAAAATTTCCTGAATTTAAAACCTGAGGCGTTATAGGGCTAGTGTTCTTCCATTTTAGGTTTGTTCCTTGTTACAGGCTGGTTTTCCGTTGCCCACGCTTAGGCCAATGGCGTTCGGAAGCCTAGGTGGAGTCACTGTTACCTTTAGGCTTTCAGCGATGCTGCTTCAGGCACTTTTGGAGACAGCTCTTAACTTAATACTCAGCTCCTCTGCGATGTGTTCCAGCTAGAAATTCCAATTTCCCTTAAGGTTCCCTGAGCTGCCACGTGTCCCTTCCCTTCAGAGATTTGAGCGTCAGCCCCGCCAGCAGGCGTCTTGGAGGGCCTTGGGACCATCCCAAGCAGTGGTCCTCCTAGCCTATTGTCCAGAAAAATGGTTGGACCTAATGGTCGCCCTCGGCGACTGGTCCTAGACCCCTTCCCTCGGGCTGAGTAATGAAATTCAGGCCACCCCAGGGGTGCGCTCTCAAGTGGGAGTTACTGACCTAGAGGCAGCAAGCTCTCAATTGCCTCCTTGTTTTGTGTTTTCTGGATGGGACTTAGCAGCTTGATGCTCAGGAATTGCCCCCTTGCATGAATCCTGTCCAATTGGGATAGAGTTGATACAGAGAGGCTGGGCAAACAAAAGCTGATAGATTCACTTTGCAACTGTATTTGGCCACAGTATCGTTTTGAGAAAGGAGAATGGTGGGCAGAGAATGGTACGCTTTCCCTTCCAAACGTGATTCACCTGGAACGCTTCGGTAGAATGCCGGGAAAGTGGGCGGAGATGCCAGAACTTAGAGCATTTCTCCTCTCGAGGAGCAGTAGGAGGCCTTCATCCCCAGTGTACCCAGGAACCCCTAAGGCAGGCGTCCTCAAATTGTGGTCCATGGGGCACATGTGGCGCGATGCCATTTATCCCACCCTCGAGGTGTTTTTGCTGCCACTGCCTGTCCTGCTTAGCCGCCGACTCGTGCAGTGTGCATAGGAATTTGTTCATTGGTTTTTTGAAAACCATAGTCTGGCCCTCCAACAGTCAGAGAGACAATGAGCTGGCCCCCTGTGTAAACAATTTGAGGACGCCTGCCCTAAGGGATCCTGGACTTCAGGTTACTATTCTCCCAGCCCTGAATCCTCCCTGAACATTCTACCCCTAGTAGAGGCACCAGGCACATTTGGTCCCCAGGTAATTTACAAGCCAGTTACTCAAATGGAACCCGAGAAAAATAAAAATGACACAGGCAGTTACTCTACTTTTGATCCCTGTTGACTCTGCCTGTAGTATCCCAATATTACAATTTAACCCTATAACGCCGAGCATGACATTTCCCTAACATTTAATGAAATGAATATAAATGCATATATATTGATAACTATGAAAGGAATGAATCAAAACGTAATTTTTTTGGCCCCAAAATTTAAAAGTGAGGCGTTATCGGGTTAAAAAGAAGGATAGTTTTTATCAGAGGGGCCAATGCCTTAGGATCATAAGGGAAGCGGTGATCCCACTGCACCCAGTGGTGCCCAAGCCCTAGACCCCGCCAGGGGAAATTGTGAATGCTTTTACCCCCGTGCCGGTACTTAGAATGAACAAACACACACGCCTGATAATCCTAAGATTTTTACTTACTTCCTGTGATACTCACCTACTTTCAAGGGCACTCCCACCTCACAATCCTACCTTGTCTCAGTTAAACTGTTCACCCTTTTGCGCGTTTGTTGGTTTTTCCAGAAGTTCTCAAGTGACCAAGGCCCCTAATCCAAGTGTGCCAGCTCCAGGACCACCATCTCCTGGACCACTTCAAGCTTATCCATCCTTGCGCTGAATGGACAACCCCTCCCAGCAGAGCAGGAAGGGTGTGGACCCAAAGCCCCACTTCGCCCCTTTGCCAGCAGGAAGTAGCTAGAGATGTCGTCGCCCAGTACCCCAAAGATTTGGGTCCACATCTCTTCAGGGTGGAAATGTTAGGTAGCTAGCATAGGGACTGGGGTGTCCATTACACATGTTCAGAGAACCCAGGTAGCGGCCCAGGAAGGAGTGGCACACTGTGCGTGCTCAGAGGTCCAGGTATCCAGCCAGGAAGGGCAGGTACACCTGGGTGGCCTCTGCACCTGCAAAAACCCACCTGGGCCAAGTATATTCAATTCAGACACTGGGATTGACCAGGGTTGTCCACCACACCTCCCTAACTCTCCTAAACCTCACTTGTATCACAAACCAGGCTTTGGCGTGAATTCTTTCTCACGCAGAACCAAGGACCGAGGGATATCTGTCCCCAGAGAGATCTGACCAACCCAGGAAAGCTCTTTGGAGGCAGCAGGAGTGGACGTGAGTGGCTGGTGGATACTGTTCAGATACATGGCTTTCTGCTTGGAAGGGTTTTTAGTCTCGGCTGACAGGATCAGAGGAGGTAGTATGTCTGGATCACATAGTATCCATGTCCACAAATGAGCGGCCCATTCCAAAGTCCTGACAGTGCCTTTGGAGAACACTGTGCTTTGGAATGTCACCCCTTGCAGAGGGCAGTGGGAGAGGCTGGGACCCAGGTAGGCTGCCCCTTACTCCCAGTTGCCGGTTTCCGGATCCTGATTATATCTCTCACAGGATCAGTTAGTGGGCTTGTTGTCTGCCTCAGGCTTTGTTCACCGAGGTCCTCCAGCTAGGTGGTGGTATGTGTGCATGAGCAGAGGCTTCCTGCCAATCCCCTATGAGTTGTAGAGCTCCCCTCGTGCGGGCTCCGTGAAAGTGGTTCCCCAGAGAGCAGGACTACCCAGGACGGTGGGCCCTGCAGGAACCGGAGGGCCATTCCCCCTGTGGAATGACCTCAGAGCCCCGCCTCTCTCACTGTCCAGGAATAGACACAGGGTGAGGCGACTGAAGTACCTGCTTTTGCTAGTCTAACCCAGCCTGAGATCATCCTAGCATCAGTCCTCTGCCAGGGTCTTTTTTTTTCTCTCCTTTTATAGGGGCTCATAGAACAATAACCACAATACGTGCAAACATCACTGATATAAAGCACATTTGTACATTCATTGCCCTCATTATTCTCAAAATATCTTCTCTCCACCCAAGACCCTGGCCTCAGCTCCTCATTCCCCCCGCCCCAATTCTCACTACCCCTCCCTCATAAATCCTTCATCATTAACTAATTATTATTTTGTCATATCTTGCACTGTCTGATGTCCCCCTTCGACCCCTTTATTTTTGAGGTTTATGTAGATCCTTGCCATCGGTTCCCTGGTGCCAGCCTACCCACCCTTCACGCTCCCAGCATCCCCATTCATAACACTGGTCCTAAAGGGCTCATCCACCTTGAATTCCATGTGTTTCTAGTTCCTATCTGTCCCAGTGAACATTCTCTTCTAGCCAGATTTGTAAGTTATAATTGGGATCTTGATAGTGAGGGAAGGGGAAGCATGGAGGAGCTAGAGGAAAGTTGTGTTTCATCATTGCTGTTTAGTATTCTGTGTAGGCTTGTTTCCACCCTGAGACCTTTCTTAAGGGAATGTCCAGTGGACTGCAAATGGGCTTTGGCTCTCTACCCAGCATTCCCCACTCATTCGCAATGATGAGTTTTTTTTTTTGTGCTGGTGATGCCCGATCCCTTTGAAACCTCGTGATCGCACAGGCTGGTATGCTTATTCCATGTGGGCTCTGTTGTTTCTGAGCTACATGGCCACTTGCTTACCCTTCAAGCCTTTAAGACCTCATATGCCATATCTTTTGGTAGCAGGGCACCATCAGCTTGCTTGACCACATTTGCTTATGCAACCGCTTAGACTTCAGGGAACGTGTCCGGAAGGTGAGCATCATAGAATGCCAATGTAATAGAGCAAAGTATTCTTGCAATGGGAGAGTCCTTGAGTGGAGACCCAAAGGCCATCTGCTACCTTAATTGGAAACCTATAAAGATATGGACATAGGTGTATTTCCCCATGCTCACAGATAAATATATTTACATCTGTTAGTGCCTTTCTTTAGACCTCTAAACTGGCCCGTGCTTCCTCTGTCGCTCTGCTATTCCCTTTCATTTCCCTCTTGTGTCCACTGCCATGCTCAGTCTTCGTTTGGGTTTCAGTAAATCCTCTTGGTTCCTTCACACTTGATCACGCCCTACCAGGATTCCTACATCGCCCTCACCACGGATTTGCATCCACTTGTTGTTCCCTTGCTCTGGGTTTCTTGACACCACTCCCTTTCCCCCAACTCCCTCTCTTCCGTGGCCCTCCACCGGAGCTTTGGTCCCCTGTTTCTCTTCTGCAGATTGTGCATTCAGCATCTCATTTTAGACTTACAGTAGAGGTAATAACCTGCACAAACACAAGACAGAGCAACAGCAAGCACCAAAAGAAAGAAAACAGCCAAAATCCAATGACCATAAAAGAAAGCACAACTCATCAAGAAAGGAAAGCTCGTAGTTAGTTCAAGGAATGTTTGTTGGCCCTTAGGAGTGTTTTCCAGTCCAGTGTTTGCGGGCACCAAGTTCAGTCCCCTAAGTCCTCCTTTGGCATTCCCTGGGGACCATGCTGCTCCACTTCCTTGCTCATCTGCTGCACCCCCTTAGTGCTATGCCTCGGTGTGGCGGGATCCGTTCCCGCACTGTGCCTCCAGTGTTGTCCCTTCTAGGGCTATGGTTCTTTGAGGGACATCGTGCTTCATCTTGGGCTGGCCATGTATTCTTCTGTGTGGACTGTCTTCTCTGAGTGGGAACATCATCCTCAAGGCCTGGTGGGCCAGGTTGTTCTCCACTCTCCCGTTCTCCCCTTCGTCTGCTCCGTGTGCTCCCATCAGATATGTCCCTCTTCCAGAGCTGCAGATTCAGTGCCATCCTATGAAAAAATATATCGGGCGTGGGAGTGGGGCCGAAGGGGGTGGGGAGGATCTGCTCAGATCTTTTGAGGGTCCAGGAGAGAGAGACTGCTCAGTTGGGCACAGGCATGTGGGGCTCTGAGCTCTGGCTGCAGACACTGGGTGGTAATGTGGCTTTGTTGTTAACCAGTTGTGTTCCTGTGGGTCAGTACCTGTGTCTTTTTGAGTGAGTTTTCTCATCTGGAAAGTAAAGGTATTCCATGGTCTAGTGTCCCATGTCACTCAGTGATCGAGAGGGGTTAACCCGAACCTGATTCAAACCATGTGCACATGTCAGGGGCATTCTAGATCTGGGGTGGCGATTCAGAACCCAGGACCATGATAATGCCCAAGAGGTGATATAGGTGGCTTCATATTGAAACGGGAAGCCCACTGTGGAGGTTTTGTCCTTCCGCTGATGGCCACCTCAACTCCTGCTAAAAGAGTTTCACTGGCTCAACAGCCGAGCCGGGAGCCAGTGCCATGAAAACCATGTGGCTAACTGGGAAATAGGGCAGAGAGACATTTTTTGCCTTGATGGCTTGGGAAGCCCCCCCAATCTCCATGCAAACCTTCTGGTGTGAGTTATCTATTGGAAGCAATCAAAGGCTGACAGTAATTCCAATCATTCCTTTGACAATGTGCCCGTTCCATTTTGAACCTGAGAAGATGGCCCCTGTGTCTTCCAAGACATTTCCTGGCTGGCCCCGACTTGGACAGTTAGCACGGGATCCTGGGTGCCAGTGAAACAGAGCCCTGAGACATTCCTTCAGCTTCCTCAAGCATTATTGTCTCTCGCTTGGGTTTTTCTAGGTGAGGACGAGGCCCGTCCTCTCTAGTGGAGGTTTGTTCGTCTCTCCTGGGGTTTTCAATGCAGTGGTTTTTCCAATGTCTGTCTCTTCTGTAGTAGGCACATGGATCCTTCCTTCCTCAGGGCTTGGCGGTGCCACAGATCAGTCTCTCCATGAGTGGGCCATGATCTCTTTCCTGAGTCTCGGTGTGTCTCATGGCAATTCCTCGTATTTTGGTTATTTCTTTGTCTCTGTCATGGTAGAGTCATCTGTGTTCTGATACACCCACTATGACACTTCTACCCAATCACTGAGATTGTTCCCTTCAAATCCTTCCCATTTCTTTTTCATGTCTGAGGCGGGCTGAGTAATAAAAGCAATACTTATTGCCCTCTCTTTCTCGGGGACCTCTGGGTCCTTGGGGGGTACAAAGACCGCAGGCTTCCATCAGCCACTCTAAAAAGGCAGGCAGACAGGCAAGCAAGCAGGCAGACATTCTCTTGTAGGCACCTGAAAATTCTCACTGACCTTAGATAAATGCTTAGGTTTCCTAGATGTCCCACGGAGGCCCAGCAAGAGAAACTGGTGATACCTGGTTAAGCCCTCGGGGCCTTACTGGGAGTTTGGGTCCCACATTATTCGTGGAGTGGCAAAAAGAGTTTCTCTCCAGTGGGGAGTGCCCGCTGGCTCACCATCAGGTCTATTGACTGCTTTCTGGGCCTCTCTCTGGAAGGGCTCCCGTTCCTCTGTTGTGAACAGCACCTGGAGAAGTGGCTGGCAATTGTCTGAGGTGGGCTGATGCATGTGGAAAAGCTTGTCTAGCAAAGAAATCAGACCTTGTGGTTTGTCAGACCAGGAGGTTTGTTTATTCGAATTATGCAATCCCTGGAAAAAAAGGGGACATAGACCCAAAGAGGGACTCGGGGGGTTTCCTCAGGTTTTGTGGCTGCTTGCCTTAAGCAGAGAATGCTGCTGCCCAGTTATCCTTCTCGGGGGTGGAGAGGACATGCCAGCCCTAGTGCACGTGTTGTGGGTTGACTTTAAAAGGTGCGGTATTTCTCTCTCTGTGCCCCCCCCCAAACTGATACGCAGGGAGCAGTCAAAATGTGTCTTAAGCCAGCTCTCCCGCTCCCTGAGTCCTCCTGCAAAGTGGGATAAAGACGACAGCGATGGGGAGGGGAGGGGAGGGACAGCCTCCACCTTGGTGGCTTTAGGAACTTGGACCGGTTGTCTTTCCCGGTCATGCCATGCTTCCTGAAATCTTGTGGAAAAGAACCCATTATTTTGGGGGAGGGAGTAAGTCTTTTATATATGCTGGCTTATTAGTGGCCCTTTCAAATCACACATCAAGTTTATTTTATTATTTTCTAACCCAACCCCAACCCTTACCCTTACCCTTACCCCCTAACCCCCAAACACCAACCCCCAACCTCCATCACTTTTAGAGATCAGATCAGATCAGGGTGTCCTGGTTGCCCAGAAACAGATCTATAACCTCTGAAAAATAGGGGAAGGGAAAACGAGTCTTGCGTAGGCCCATCAGGGACTCCTTCTGCCTATTCACCTTTACACAAATTGAGGAGTCTCCAGGCTTTCGGGTTGAACCAAATGCTCTCTGTGAGTCCCTAGAGCAGGGGACCTCAAACGACAGCCGGCGGGCCACATGGGGCCAGCCGAGGACATTGATCCTGTCCGCCAGTTGTTTGTAACCATTTGTTGGTTTGTTTTTTAACTCCACAATTAGAAGTGTGCCGTGTACCTTGGAATTTGTTCGTAGTGTTTTTTTAAACTGTAGTCTGGCCCTCCAACAGGTGGAGGGACAGTGAACTGTTCCCTGTTTAAAGAGTTTAAGGACCCCTGGCCAAGAGAAATCAGAAATTCCCTAGTTTTGGGGAGAGCCCTCCTGTACAGGTTGTCTCCTTTCTATGCAGGCCCAGACAGTGGCAGTCGGAGCTCGGTGCACCTCGAAATGTTGTAGCCACTGTCCATTCCCAGAAAAGAACAACTCACACCGTCAGCAAGTTCAACAAAAAAAGTTTTATTTCCTGAGCAGGGTCCGTCAGCCCTCTTGAGAGGAGTCTGAGCAGCCCCGAGTCAAATTTCCCAAGGGTTTTAAAACTTTTGCAATGTGCATGTGTGCAAGCAGGCAGAGTGAGAAGCGGGGTATTAGGCTTAGCCATTCTTAGTTGAACCAAAACTGCTCTGGTCGTCCTCGCAAGCCTTCTGAACATCCATTTCCTTCGTGACATTCCGTTGGGCGACGTCTGCACAGCCTACTTCCCCAATACCAGCTAGTTGATTTACACTTCTTAGCTACTTTATTTTCTTTTCATGGTGGCTTCTGTCAGCCCCAAATGGCTTCACTCTTGTCAAAGCTGTTTCAGCTTTTCCCAGAGATCCTACACAGTCGCCATTGTAGCCGAGAGGTAACAGGGTCTGTGACCATGGCCAAGATGGCACCCACCAGTCCAAACATGTGGAAGGGCGCTGCCTAGGGAGCTGGGTGAAGAGGCCTGGGAGTTAGCCCTGCCGGGTCCCGGGAGCAAAAAGTATCCCTTTCCCCCCATTCTCTTTGCCTTTCTCCTGGTTTTTCAAACAAGCTGCTCTAGCCCTATAACGCCAAGCACAAAATTGTCTTAATTCTTAATGAAAACGTATCTGGTACCCAAATTATAAATGTGACTATTTGGTCACATTTCAAAAACACTGAAAATTTTATGCATTTAAAATATATTTTGAATGCCATATATATTGATAACTATGAAAGTGAAGAATAAAAACCCCCCAAAAAAATTTCCTGAATTTAAAACCTGAGGCGTTATAGGGCTAGTGTTCTTCCATTTTAGGTTTGTTCCTTGTTACAGGCTGGTTTTCCGTTGCCCACGCTTAGGCCAATGGCGTTCGGAAGCCTAGGTGGAGTCACTGTTACCTTTAGGCTTTCAGCGATGCTGCTTCAGGCACTTTTGGAGACAGCTCTTAACTTAATACTCAGCTCCTCTGCGATGTGTTCCAGCTAGAAATTCCAATTTCCCTTAAGGTTCCCTGAGCTGCCACGTGTCCCTTCCCTTCAGAGATTTGAGCGTCAGCCCCGCCAGCAGGCGTCTTGGAGGGCCTTGGGACCATCCCAAGCAGTGGTCCTCCTAGCCTATTGTCCAGAAAAATGGTTGGACCTAATGGTCGCCCTCGGCGACTGGTCCTAGACCCCTTCCCTCGGGCTGAGTAATGAAATTCAGGCCACCCCAGGGGTGCGCTCTCAAGTGGGAGTTACTGACCTAGAGGCAGCAAGCTCTCAATTGCCTCCTTGTTTTGTGTTTTCTGGATGGGACTTAGCAGCTTGATGCTCAGGAATTGCCCCCTTGCATGAATCCTGTCCAATTGGGATAGAGTTGATACAGAGAGGCTGGGCAAACAAAAGCTGATAGATTCACTTTGCAACTGTATTTGGCCACAGTATCGTTTTGAGAAAGGAGAATGGTGGGCAGAGAATGGTACGCTTTCCCTTCCAAACGTGATTCACCTGGAACGCTTCGGTAGAATGCCGGGAAAGTGGGCGGAGATGCCAGAACTTAGAGCATTTCTCCTCTCGAGGAGCAGTAGGAGGCCTTCATCCCCAGTGTACCCAGGAACCCCTAAGGCAGGCGTCCTCAAATTGTGGTCCATGGGGCACATGTGGCGCGATGCCATTTATCCCACCCTCGAGGTGTTTTTGCTGCCACTGCCTGTCCTGCTTAGCCGCCGACTCGTGCAGTGTGCATAGGAATTTGTTCATTGGTTTTTTGAAAACCATAGTCTGGCCCTCCAACAGTCAGAGAGACAATGAGCTGGCCCCCTGTGTAAACAATTTGAGGACGCCTGCCCTAAGGGATCCTGGACTTCAGGTTACTATTCTCCCAGCCCTGAATCCTCCCTGAACATTCTACCCCTAGTAGAGGCACCAGGCACATTTGGTCCCCAGGTAATTTACAAGCCAGTTACTCAAATGGAACCCGAGAAAAATAAAAATGACACAGGCAGTTACTCTACTTTTGATCCCTGTTGACTCTGCCTGTAGTATCCCAATATTACAATTTAACCCTATAACGCCGAGCATGACATTTCCCTAACATTTAATGAAATGAATATAAATGCATATATATTGATAACTATGAAAGGAATGAATCAAAACGTAATTTTTTTGGCCCCAAAATTTAAAAGTGAGGCGTTATCGGGTTAAAAAGAAGGATAGTTTTTATCAGAGGGGCCAATGCCTTAGGATCATAAGGGAAGCGGTGATCCCACTGCACCCAGTGGTGCCCAAGCCCTAGACCCCGCCAGGGGAAATTGTGAATGCTTTTACCCCCGTGCCGGTACTTAGAATGAACAAACACACACGCCTGATAATCCTAAGATTTTTACTTACTTCCTGTGATACTCACCTACTTTCAAGGGCACTCCCACCTCACAATCCTACCTTGTCTCAGTTAAACTGTTCACCCTTTTGCGCGTTTGTTGGTTTTTCCAGAAGTTCTCAAGTGACCAAGGCCCCTAATCCAAGTGTGCCAGCTCCAGGACCACCATCTCCTGGACCACTTCAAGCTTATCCATCCTTGCGCTGAATGGACAACCCCTCCCAGCAGAGCAGGAAGGGTGTGGACCCAAAGCCCCACTTCGCCCCTTTGCCAGCAGGAAGTAGCTAGAGATGTCGTCGCCCAGTACCCCAAAGATTTGGGTCCACATCTCTTCAGGGTGGAAATGTTAGGTAGCTAGCATAGGGACTGGGGTGTCCATTACACATGTTCAGAGAACCCAGGTAGCGGCCCAGGAAGGAGTGGCACACTGTGCGTGCTCAGAGGTCCAGGTATCCAGCCAGGAAGGGCAGGTACACCTGGGTGGCCTCTGCACCTGCAAAAACCCACCTGGGCCAAGTATATTCAATTCAGACACTGGGATTGACCAGGGTTGTCCACCACACCTCCCTAACTCTCCTAAACCTCACTTGTATCACAAACCAGGCTTTGGCGTGAATTCTTTCTCACGCAGAACCAAGGACCGAGGGATATCTGTCCCCAGAGAGATCTGACCAACCCAGGAAAGCTCTTTGGAGGCAGCAGGAGTGGACGTGAGTGGCTGGTGGATACTGTTCAGATACATGGCTTTCTGCTTGGAAGGGTTTTTAGTCTCGGCTGACAGGATCAGAGGAGGTAGTATGTCTGGATCACATAGTATCCATGTCCACAAATGAGCGGCCCATTCCAAAGTCCTGACAGTGCCTTTGGAGAACACTGTGCTTTGGAATGTCACCCCTTGCAGAGGGCAGTGGGAGAGGCTGGGACCCAGGTAGGCTGCCCCTTACTCCCAGTTGCCGGTTTCCGGATCCTGATTATATCTCTCACAGGATCAGTTAGTGGGCTTGTTGTCTGCCTCAGGCTTTGTTCACCGAGGTCCTCCAGCTAGGTGGTGGTATGTGTGCATGAGCAGAGGCTTCCTGCCAATCCCCTATGAGTTGTAGAGCTCCCCTCGTGCGGGCTCCGTGAAAGTGGTTCCCCAGACAGCAGGACTACCCAGGACGGTGGGCCCTGCAGGAACCGGAGGGCCATTCCCCCTGTGGAATGACCTCAGAGCCCCGCCTCTCTCACTGTCCAGGAATAGACACAGGGTGAGGCGACTGAAGTACCTGCTTTTGCTAGTCTAACCCAGCCTGAGATCATCCTAGCATCAGTCCTCTGCCAGGGTCTTTTTTTTTCTCTCCTTTTATAGGGGCTCATAGAACAATAACCACAATACGTGCAAACATCACTGATATAAAGCACATTTGTACATTCATTGCCCTCATTATTCTCAAAATATCTTCTCTCCACCCAAGACCCTGGCCTCAGCTCCTCATTCCCCCCGCCCCAATTCTCACTACCCCTCCCTCATAAATCCTTCATCATTAACTAATTATTATTTTGTCATATCTTGCACTGTCTGATGTCCCCCTTCGACCCCTTTATTTTTGAGGTTTATGTAGATCCTTGCCATCGGTTCCCTGGTGCCAGCCTACCCACCCTTCACGCTCCCAGCATCCCCATTCATAACACTGGTCCTAAAGGGCTCATCCACCTTGAATTCCATGTGTTTCTAGTTCCTATCTGTCCCAGTGAACATTCTCTTCTAGCCAGATTTGTAAGTTATAATTGGGATCTTGATAGTGAGGGAAGGGGAAGCATGGAGGAGCTAGAGGAAAGTTGTGTTTCATCATTGCTGTTTAGTATTCTGTGTAGGCTTGTTTCCACCCTGAGACCTTTCTTAAGGGAATGTCCAGTGGACTGCAAATGGGCTTTGGCTCTCTACCCAGCATTCCCCACTCATTCCCAAGGATGAGTTTTTTTTGTGCTGATGATGCCTGATCCCTTTGAAACCTCGTGATCGCACAGGCTGGTATGCTTATTCCATGTGGGCTTTGTTTGTTTCTGAGCTACATGCCCGCTTGCTTACCCTTCAAGCCTTTAAGACCTCATATGCCATATCTTTTGGTAGCAGGGCACCATCAGCTTGCTTGACCACATTTGCTTATGCAACCGCTTAGACTTCAGGGAACGTGTCGGGAAGGTGAGCATCATAGAATGCCAATGTAATAGAGCAAAGTATTCTTGCAATGGGAGAGTCCTTGAGTGGAGACCCAAAGGCCATCTGCTACCTTAATTGGAAACCTATAAAGATATGGACAGAGGTGTATTTCTCCATGCTCACAGATAAATATATTTACATCTGTGCGTGCCTTTCTTTAGACCTCTAAACTGGCCCGTGCTTCCTATGTCGCTCTGCTATTCCCTTTCATTTCCCTCTTGTGTCCAATGCCATGCTCAGTCTTCATTTGGGTTTCAGTAAATCCTCTTGGTTCCTTCACACTTGATCACGCCCTACCAGGATTCCTACATCGCCCTCACCACGGATTTGCATCCACTTGTTGTTCCCTTGCTCTGGGTTTCTTAACACCACTCCCTTTCCCCCAACTCCCTCTCTTCCGTGGCCCTCCACCGGAGCTTTGGTCCCCTGTTTCTCTTCTGCAGATTGTGCATTCAGCATCTCTTTTTAGACTTACAGTAGAGGTAATAACCTGCACAAACACAAGACAGAGCAACAGCAAGCACCAAAAGAAAGAAAACAGCCAAAATCCAATGACCATAAAAGAAAGCACAACTCATCAAGAAAGGAAAGCTCATAGTTAGTTCAAGGAATGTTTGTTGGCCCTTAGGAGTGTTTTCCAGTTCAGTCTTTGCGGGCACCAAGTCCTGCCCCCTAAGTCCTCCTTTGGCATTCCCTGGGGACCATGCTGCTCCACTTCCTTGCTCATCTGCTGCACCCCCTTAGTGCTATGCCTCGTTGTGGCGGGATCCGTTCCCGCACTGTGTCTCCAGTGTTGTCCCTTCTAGGGCTATGGTTCTTTGAGGGACATCGTGTTTCATCTTGCGCTGGCCATGTATTCTTCTGTGTGGACTGTCTTCTCTGAGTGGGAACATCATCCTCAAGGCCTGGTGGGCCAGGATGTTCTCCACTCTCCCCTTCTCCCCTTCGTCTGCTCCGTGTGCTCCCATCAGATATGTCCCTCTTCCAGAGCTGCAGATTCAGTGCCATCCTATGAAAAAATATATCGGGCGTGGGAGTGGGGCCGAAGGGGGTGGGGAGGATCTGCTCAGATCTTTTGAGGGTCCAGGAGAGAGAGACTGCTCAGTTGGGCACAGGCATGTGGGGCTCTGAGCTCTAGCTGCAGACACTGGGTGGTAATGTGGCTTTGTTGTTAACCAGTTGTGTTCCTGTGGGTCAGTACCTGTGTCTTTTTGAGTGAGTTTTCTCATCTGGAAAGTAAAGGTATTCCATGGTCTAGTGTCCCATGTCACTCAGTGATCGAGAGGGGTTAACCCGAACCTGATTCAAACCATGTGCACATGTCAGGGGCATTCTAGATCTGGGGTGGCGATTCAGAACCCAGGACCATGATAATGCCCAAGAGGTGATATAGGTGGCTTCATATTGAAACGGGAAGCCCACTGTGGAGGTTTTGTCCTTCCGCTGATGGCCACCTCAACTCCTGCTAAAAGAGTTTCACTGGCTCAACAGCCGAGCCGGGAGCCAGTGCCATGAAAACCATGTGGCTAACTGGGAAATAGGGCAGAGAGACATTTTTTGCCTTGATGGCTTGGGAAGCCCCCCCAATCTCCATGCAAACCTTCTGGTGTGAGTTATCTATTGGAAGCAATCAAAGGCTGACAGTAACTCCAATCATTCCTTTGACAATGTGCCCGTTCCATTTTGAACCTGAGAAGATGGCCCCTGTGTCTTCCAAGACATTTCCTGGCTGGCCCCGACTTGGACAGTTAGCACGGGATCCTGGGTGACAGTGAAACAGAGCCCTGAGACATTCCTTCAGCTTCCTCAAGCATTATTGTCTCTCGCTTGGGTTTTTCTAGGCGAGGACGAGGCCCGTCCTCTCTAGTGGAGGTTTGTTCGTCTCTCCTGGGGTTTTCAATGCAGTGGTTTTTCCAATGTCTGTCTCTTCTGTAGTAGGCACATGGATCCTTCCTTCCTCAGGGCTTGGCGGTGCCACAGATCAGTCTCTCCATGAGTGGGCCATGATCTCTTTTCCTGAGTCTCTGGTGTGTCTCATGGCAATTCCTCGTATTTTGGTTATTTCTTTGTCTCTGTCATGGTAGAGTCATCTGTGTTCTGATACACCCACTATGACACTTCTACCCAATCACTGAGATTGTTCCCTTCAAATCCTTCCCATTTCTTTTTCATGTCTGAGGCGGGCTGAGTAATAAAGGCAATACTTATTGCCCTCTCTTTCTCGGGGACCTCTGGGTCCTTGGGGTTACAATGACCGCAGGCTTCCATCAGCCACTCTAAAAAGGCAGGCAGACAGGCAGGCAGGCAGGCAGACATTCTCTTGTAGGCGCCTGAAAATTCTCACTGACCTTAGATAAATGCTTAGGTTTCCTAGATGTCCCGCGGAGGCCCAGCAAGAGAAACTGGTGATACCTGGTTAAGCCCTCGGGGCCTTACTGGGAGTTTGGGTCCCACATTATTCGTGGAGTGGCAAAAAGAGTTTCTCTCCAGTGGGGAGTGCCCGCTGGCTGACCATCAGGTCTATTGACTGCTTTCTGGGCCTCTCTCTGGAAGGGCTCCCGTTCCTCTGTTGTGAACAGCACCTGGAGAAGTGGCTGGCACTTATCTGAGGTGGGCTGATGCATGTGTAAAAGCTTGTCTAGCAAAGAAATCAGACCTTGTGGTTTGTCAGACCAGGAGGTATGTTTATTCGAATTATGCAATCCCTGGAAAAAAAAGGGGACATAGACCCAAAGAGGGACTCGGGGGATTTTCTCAGGTTTTGTGGCTGCTTGCCTTAAGCAGAGAATGCTGCTGCCCAGTTATCCTTCTCTGGGGTGGAGAGGACATGCCAGCCCTAGTGCACGTGTTGTGGGTTGACTTTAAAAAGTGCGGTATTTCTCTCTCTCTGTGCACCCCCCCCCCCGAACTGATACGCAGGGAGCAGTCAAAATGGGTCTTAAGCCAGCTCCCCCGCTCCCCGAGTCCTCCTGCAAAGTGGGATAAAGACGACAGCGATGGGGAGGGGATGGGAGGGACAGCCTCCACCTTGGTGGCTTTAGGAACTTGGACCGGTTGTCTTTCCCGGTCATGCCATGGTTCCTTAACCCTAACCCTAAATCCCCTTACCCTAACCTTATCCCTAACCCCCCAACCCTAAGCCTAACCCTAACCCTAAGCCTAACCCTAACCCTAAGCCTAACCCCCCTAACCCTAACCCCCCTAACCCTAACCCTAACCCCCCTAACCCTACCCCCCTAACCCTAACCCCCCTAATCCCCTAACCTTAAGCCCCTAAACCTAACCCTTCTAACCCTAACCACCCTAACCCCCCTCACCCTAACCCTAACCCCCTAACCTACCCTAACCCTAACCCACACAGGTAATATAAACTCCAACAGTAGTTTAAGGTTTAAGGTGGTCACAGGGAACACTGGGGCATGTGTCTCCTGGTGAACCACATAGGTTGTCTAAAGGGGCTAGTTCCATCTCAATGTAGCCATGCAGGAATGTACACGGGTTAGGTAGCAAGACTAGGGGTTGTTCCTCTCCATGCTTAGGGGGCCCCCTATGGGAGGTTGGAAGCCAATGCGGGTAAGCCCAAGCCAGGAGAGCTTAATTGAGGCCTCCCAGCTGAAAGCCGTTAAAAGGCTGGAATCTGGAGACCACCGCCCCTTCCCTTCAGCTGCTTCTCTGCCTTCCACTCAGCAGGGCTGGGTGTGCAGTGTCATGAGGGTGCCCGTGTTCAGTTTAGTGTAACGCCGGAACCTTCTTCTCTCGGATTACCAACCAGGCTTTGGTGTGAATTTCTTTCCAGTGTGTAGCCAAGACCGAGACATTTCCCACCCGAGAAAGCTAACAGAGCCAGACTTACAATAAACCCATCTTTTTATTTAGAAGGCAAGAGGTGACCAGGTCTAGACAATAATGGTGAAGAGGGCCCTGGGTTTGAGAAAGATTCTGAAGTAGAATCCATAACCCTTAGAAATGTATTGGCCTTAGGGGAGGGGCAAAGAGGGCTGGATTGAGAAAGTCTCTGGCATCCAGTTCTGACTTGACTTCTGGATCCTGAATCCTTCAGGGCCATGACCTTGCCCTCCAGCCAGACCTTCCAATAGCCATCTTCTCAGAGCCTTGTTAAGTTCTCATAATACATTACACCTGCCATCCTGTGAGCAGCTACCAAACCCAGGCACTTTTTTCAAAGACAAGCTCGCTCTCTCTACCCCTAAGAGCAGGTAGTTTGGGGATGATGGATATGAGATACCACAGAAGACAAATCTGTTATCTTCCATGGTGCACAAAACATGCTGTCACAACCAGGACTCGTGACAATCCCTCAGTTTCCTAAATTGCTTCACTGCTACTTTTTAATTAAGCCTCATTAGATTGTCATATATTGATAAGAGGGATGACCCTGAACTAGATGCATAAATTAAAGCTTTCCTCATCCTGTGCTTTTATATGAATGTGTTCATTATTTTTGTCATTAGGGAGAATAATGGAGGGATGGAGCAATACCTAACGGAGTTTGACAAAGTGTTGGTTTTTGCTGCAGCAAACGTGGTGCGTGTCAGATACAATCCGTCACCCAGTGAGTCTGCAATTAACACCAAGGGACAAAGGTAGGATTCCCTGTAATAAATAGCCTTCCTCCCAGATGCTAATGGGGACCCAGCAGGACCCACTGTTGTGTTGTCGCAGTTGTACACGGGCCCTTAGAGGAGACAGAGCTGGTGTTTGAAACGAGTCTTGTTAGCCCCCAGTTGGCTCACACATTTGTTTTTTAAATGGCATAATCACTAACATGTAAACACAGGGTGATGTCACGTAACAATCTGCAGCTTCTGAGAAATGGAGAAGCCCGACTTTGCTGGTTGACAGTGCAGAAGGACTGGGGGAGCACTCAGATATGGTGATCAGAGTTTGGAATCCTTGCTTTCCAAGGACATGTGTCAAGGAGTTCAAGGGTTCAGAAATTTAGGAGGGAAGTTCCGGAAGACAAGTTTGTGTGGTCGATAATAAACCAATATAGGGGTTGAGATTTCAATCTGTTGGCTATTTATTTTGTGCTTGGTAGCCAACCATCCCAGAATTCCTGACCTCGCCGACCTTGTGAAACAAGGACCATTCCAGAATGACATAGAAGCAAGCACGGAAGCGAGGGCATCCATTACCCCGAATGCGTAGGGGTCAGGAACTTTCTGTAGAACAGCTCCAGAAGGCAGACTTTTGGCTGGAAAACCTGTTAGGGAGCTAGCATAGGGACTGGCAGGCCTATTACACATGCTCAGAGGTCCGAGCTACCGCCTCATGAAGCAGTGGCTCACTGCATGCTCAGAAGTTCAGGTTTCCAGCCAGGAGGGGGAGCTCCACCTGGGTGGGCGCTGTACCTGCATTGGCTCACCTAGGCCAGGTGAATTCAATTCAACCATTCAGCCAATGGGGTCGACCTACGTCATCGACCACGCCTCCCTAACCGCTCATAAAACTCACAGGGATCCCAAACCAGGCCTCAGCGTGAGCTGTTTCTCGCGTGGAGCCAAGGACCTAGGCACACCTGTCCACGGAGAGGTCGAACAGAAGCGGTGCTGTGTGAGACTCGTAGCTATGAGGTAAGCCGGCCCCAGGAGTGGGCCCTCCCATGTTGGTCTCACGGGTTTGGGGCCCCTCTGGGCTCCTTTTACCTCACCACCCGCGGGAGAATTGTTGGGTTGAATTCACGGTGTCCTTCTTTGCGCCGTTTCTTGCTGGTGTCCGTCTTTGCGCCGTTTCTTGCTGGTGTGCGGGACTTGACGTGCCTCTCTGTGCCTGCTTTCCCGGGAACTCGCCTGCCTTCCCGGGCTGCATTTGTGAGGGGGCTGGGACACTGCTGCCTGGAGGCTGGGAGGATTTTGACTCCCAAAGCCTTCTCGAGGCTCAGTGTATAAGGTTTATTTGGACGCGAAAACAGAATCAAAGATGCAATTAACGAAGTTTTAGAAGCAGGCTTTATTGAGAAGCTTGCGGGCGGGTTCAGCAACTCAGGGTATTGAGCTATTGAAGCCGCGCATGGGGGAAAAATCCTGGCAGTGATTTTATGCCCATTGCTGGCAGGCACAGCTGGGGAGGATCAAAGCTGGGGAGGATCTGCACACACAGAAGCTTCAGAAGGGAGAAGGTCGTTAATCTTACTTTTATGTCAGGGACGCATGGAGTGACTATATCTTCAGAAAACATTCTGGCTTTGGGACGAGCTGGTTCCAGGAATTTGGGGTTGAGCAGGGGAGGGGAGGTCAGTTAGGGGTCAGCCTTGAGAGCTAAGATGGAGGTGCAGGACTCAAAATGGAGTCTGTTGTGCCAAGACTGGGACACAGTGTTGTGCCAGGGCTCCGGCGAGCAGCAGGCCTGGGGGCGCCCGTGTCCACCCTGTTGGTTTGGGCAGGACTCTGGTTGAGTGGCCGGCTCCAGCTGGCTTTCAGCTAGGCCGCAACTTGCGGCCTCCATTTTCCCAGACACGTGACTCCACTCTAAGGCAGAATGGCGCCACCTGTGTCTGTTGTAGCTACACTACATTCCCAGAAAGCAAACCGCCCAGACTGCCGGAAAGTTCAGCAGAGCAAGTTTCATTTCCTGCGCAGGGACCATCAGCTCTCTTGAGGGGAGACTGAGCGACCCCCCAGTCTAATTTTCCAAAGGTTTTAATGCTTTTGCAATGTGCAGGTGTGCAAGCAGGCAGAGCTCAGAAGCAAGGTATTGTGGTTAGCCATTCTTAGTTGAACCAAAACTGCTCTGGTCGTTCTCGCAAACCTTCTGAACATCCATTTCCTTCTGTACGTCCTCTTGGGCTAGGTCAGCACAGCCTAACTTCCCAGTATCAGCTCGTTCATTGGCAGTTCATAGCTAGTATATTTACCGTTCATAATGGCTTCTGTCAGCTCAAAATGACTTCTCTTTGCCCAGAGCTGCTACATTCCCTCCTGTTCTTAGCCAAGTTCAAATCATTGAATCTGCGGTAGCTAGCCCAGTGTATCGTGGGCTCAGCACTAAGAGTTTTGTGGCTTGTACTTTCTGTGTAAGGAATGCCACTAGCTTATTGGTTATTACTGGGCCAAATGTGAGGCTTAGCAGGAGGAGGATTAGGGGCCGGCTAGGGCCGTAACTAGGGTAGTTAGCCAGGTTGACTAATTAAAGAGCTTTTCAAGCCAATTGGTTCCTTCATTTCTTTTCTTGACTCTTTGTTCTAATCTTTTCCTAACCAGGGTCCATATCTCTTCAGGGTGGAAATGTTAGGTAGCTAGCATAGGGACCTGGGTGTCCATTACACATGCTCAGATGGTCCAGGTAGCGGCCCAGGAAGGAGTGGCACACTGTGTGTACTCAGAGGTCCAGCTTTCCGGCCAGGAAGGGCAGGTCCCCCTGGGTGGGCGCTGCACCTGCAACGGCCCACCTAGGCCAAGTATATTCAATTCAGACACTGGGATCGACCAGGGTTGCCCACCACACCTCCCTAACTCTCCTAAACCTCACTTGGATCACAAACCAGGCTTTGCCGTGAATTCTTTCTCACGCAGAACCAAGGACCGAGGGATATCTGTCCCCAGAGAGATCTGACCAACCCAGGAAAGCTCTTTGGAGGCAGCAGGAGTGGACGTGAGTGGCTGGTGGATACTGTTCAGATGCATGTCTTTCTGCTTGGAAGGGTTTTTATTCTCGGCTGACAGGATCGGAGGAGGTAGTATGTCTGTATCACATAGTATCCATGTTCACAAATGAGTTGCCCATTCCAAAGTACTGACAGTGCCTTTGGAAAACACTGTGCTTTGGAATGTCACGACTTGCAGAGGTCAGTGGGAGAGGCTGGGACCCAGGTATGCGGCCCCTTACCCCAGTTGCCGGTTTCTGGATACTGATTATATCTCTCACAGTATCAGTGGGCTTTTTGTCTGCCTCAGGCTTTATTCAACGAGGTCCTCCAGCTAGGTGGTGGTGTGTGTGCATGAGCAGAGGCTTCCTGTCAATCCCCCATGAGTTGTAGAGCTCCCCTGGTGTGGGCTCCGTGAAAGAGGTGCCCCAGACAGCAGGACTTCCCAGGAGGGTGGGCCCTGCAGGAACTGGAGAGCCATTACCCCTGTGGAATGACCTCAGAGCCCTGACACTATCACTGTCCAGCTGCCAGGGCTGTGGACCCTAAGCTTCATGCCTCACACATGAATAGACACAGGGTGAGGCGACTGCATGACCTGCTTTTGCTGATCTAATCCAGCCTGAGATCATCCTAGCATCAGTCCTCTGCCAGGGTCTTTTTTTTCTCTCCTTTTATAGGGGCTCATACAACAATAACGTCAATACGTGCAAACATCACTGATATAAAGCACATTTGTACATTCATTGCCCTCATTATTCTCAAAATATCTTCTCTCCACCCAAGCCCCTGGTCTCAGCTGCTGATTCCTCCCGCCCCAATTCTCACTACCCCTCCCTCATAAATCCTTCATCATTAACTAATTATTATTTTGTCATATCTTGCACTGTCTGATGTCACCCTTCGACCCCTTTTCTTTTGAGGTTTATGTAGATCCTTGCCATCGGTTCCCTGGTGCCAGCCTACCCACCCTTCACACTCCCAGCATCCCCATTCATAACACTGGTCCTAAAGGGCTCATCCACCTTGAATTCCCTGTGTTTCTAGTTCCTATCTGTCCCAGTGTACATTCTCTTCTAGCCAGATTTGTAAGTTATAATTGGGATCTTGATAGTGAGGGAAGAGGAAGCATTGAGGAGCTAGAGGAAAGTTGTGTTTCATCATTGCTGTCTAGTACTCTGTGTAGGCTTGTTTCCACCCTGAGACCTTTCTTAAGGGAATGTCCAGTGGACTGCAAATGGGCTTTGGCTCTCTACCCAGCATTCCCCACTCATTCGCAATGATGAGTTTTTTTTTTGTGCTGGTGATGCCTGATCCCTTTGAAACCTCGTGATCGCACAGGCTGGTATGCTTATTCCATGTGGGCTCTGTTGTTTCTGAGCTACATGGACACTTGCTTACCCTTCAAGCCTTTAAGACCTCATATGCCATATCTTTTGGTAGCAGGGCACCATCAGCTTGCTTGACCACATTTGCTTATGCAACCGCTTAGACTTCAGGGAACGTGTCGGGAAGGTGAGCATCATAGAATGCCAATGTAATAGAGCAAAGTATTCTTGCAATGGGAGAGTCCTTGAGTGGAGACCCAAAGGCCATCTGCTACCTTAATTGGAAACCTATAAAGATATGGACATAGGTGTATTTCCCCATGCTCACAGATAAATATATTTACATCTGTTCGTGCCTTTCTTTAGACCTCTAAACTGGCCCGTGCTTCCTATGTCGCTCTGCTATTCCCTTTCATTTCCCTCTTGTGTCCACTGCCATGCTCAGTCTTCGTTTGGGTTTCAGTAAATCCTCTTGGTTCCTTCACACTTGATCACGCCCTACCAGGATTCCTACATCGCCCTCACCACGGATTTGCATCCACTTGTTGTTCCCTTGCTCTGGGTTTCTTGACACCACTCCCTTTCCCCCAACTCCCTCTCTTCCGTGGCCCTCCACTGGAGCTTTGGTCCCCTGTTTCTCTTCTGCAGATTGTGCATTCAGCATCTCTTTTTAGACTTACAGTAGAGGTAATAACCTGCACAAACACAAGACAGAGCAACAGCAAGCACCAAAAGAAAGAAAACAGCCAAAATCCAATGACCATAAAAGAAAGCACAACTCATCAAGAAAGGAAAGCTCATAGTTAGTTCAAGGAATGTTTGTTGGCCCTTAGGAGTGTTTTCCAGTCCAGTCTGTGCGGGCACCAAGTCCTGCCCCCAAAATCCTCCTTTGGCATTCCCTGGGGACCATGCTGCTCCACTTCCTTGCTCATCTGCTGCACCCCCTTAGTGCTATGCCTCGGTGTGGCGGGATCCGTTCCCGCACTGTGCCTCCAGTGTTGTCCCTTCTAGGGCTATGGTTCTTTGAGGGACATCGTGCTTCATCTTGGGCTGGCCATGTATTCTTCTGTGTGGACTGTCTTCTCTGAGTGGGAACATCATCCTCAAGGCCTGGTGGGCCAGGTTGTTCTCCACTCTCCACTTCTCCCCTTCGTCTGCTCCGTGTGCTCCCATCAGATATGTCCCTCTTCCAGAGCTGCAGATTCAGTGCCATCCTATGAAAAAATATATCGGGCGTGGGAGTGGGGGCGAAGGGGGTGGGGAGGATCTGCTCAGATCTTTTGAGGGTCCAGGAGAGAGAGACTGCTCAGTTGGGCACAGGCATGTGGGGCTCTGAGCTCTGGCTGCAGACACTGGGTGGTAATGTGGCTTTGTTGTTAACCAGTTGTGTTCCTGTGGGTCAGTACCTGTGTCTTTTTGAGTGAGTTTTCTCATCTGGAAAGTAAAGGTATTCCATGGTCTAGTGTCCCATGTCACTCAGTGATCGAGAGGGGTTAACCCGAACCTGATTCAAACCATGTGCACATGTCAGGGGCATTCTAGATCTGGGGTGGCGATTCAGAACCCAGGACCATGATAATGCCCAAGAGGTGATATAGGTGGCTTCATATTGAAACGGGAAGCCCACTGTGGAGGTTTTGTCCTTCCGCTGATGGCCACCTCAACTCCTGCTAAAAGAGTTTCACTGGCTCAACAGCCGAGCCGGGAGCCAGTGCCATGAAAACCATGTGGCTAACTGGGAAATAGGGCAGAGAGACATTTTTTGCCTTGATGGCTTGGGAAGCCCCCCCAATCTCCATGCAAACCTTCTGGTGTGAGTTATCTTTGGAAGCAATCAAAGGCTGACAGTAATTCCAATCATTCCTTTGACAATGTGCCCGTTCCATTTTGAACCTGAGAAGATGGCCCCTGTGTCTTCCAAGACATTTCCTGGCTGGCCCCGACTTGGACAGTTAGCACGGGATCCTGGGTGCCAGTGAAACAGAGGCCTGAGACATTCCTTCAGCTTCCTCAAGCATTATTGTCCCTCGCTTGGGTTTTTCTAGGTGAGGACAAGGCCCGTCCTCTCTAGTGGAGGTTTGTTCGTCTCTCCTGGGGTTTTCAATGCAGTGGTTTTTCCAATGTCTGTCTCTTCTGTAGTAGGCACATGGATCCTTCCTTCCTCAGGGCTTGGCGGTGCCACAGATCAGTCTCTCCATGAGTGGGCCATGACCTCTTTTCCTGAGTCTCGGTGTGTCTCATGGCAATTCCTCGTATTTTGGTTATTTCTTTGTCTCTGTCATGGTAGAGTCATCTGTGTTCTGATACACCCACTATGACACTTCTACCCAATCACTGAGATTGTTCCCTTCAAATCCTTCCCATTTCTTTTTCATGTCTGAGGCGGGCTGAGTAATAAAGGCAATACTTATTGCCCTCTCTTTCTCGGGGACCTCTGGGTCCTTGGGGGGTACAAGACCGCAGGCTTCCATCAGCCACTCTAAAAAGGCAGGCAGACAGGCAGGCAAGCAGGCAGACATTCTCTAGTTGGCACCTGAAAATTCTCACTGACCTTAGATAAATGCTTAGGTTTCCTAGATGTCCCGCGGAGGCCCAGCAAGAGAAACTGGTGATACCTGGTTAAGCCCTCGGGGCCTTACTGGGAGTTTGGGTCCCACATTATTCGTGGAGTGGCAAAAAGAGTTTCTCTCCAGTGGAGAGTGCCCGCTGGCTGACCATCAGGTCTATTGACAGCTTTCTGAGCCTCTCTCTGGAAGGGCTCCCGTTCCTCTGTTGTGAACAGCACCTGGAGAAGTGGCTGGCAATTGTCTGAGGTGGGCTGATGCATGTGGAAAAGCTTGTCTAGCAAAGATATCAGACCTTGTTTTTTGTCAGACCAGGAGGTTTGTTTATTCGAATTATGCAATCCCTGGAAAAAAAGGGGACATAGACCCAAAGAGGGACTCGGGGGGTTTCCTCAGGTTTTGTGGCTGCTTGCCTTAAGCAGAGAATGCTGCTGCCCAGTTATCCTTCTCGGGGGTGGAGAGGACATGCCAGCCCTAGTGCACGTGTTGTGGGTTGACTTTAAAAGGTGCGGTATTTCTCTCTCTGTGCCCCCCCCCCAAACTGATACGCAGGGAGCAGTCAAAATGGGTCTTAAGCCAGCTCTCCCGCTCCCTGAGTCCTCCTGCAAAGTGGGATAAAGACGACAGCGATGGGGAGGGGAGGGGAGGGACAGCCTCCACCTTGGTGGCTTTAGGAACTTGGACCGGTTGTCTTTCCCGGTCATGCCATGTTTCCTGAAATCTTGGGGAAAAGAACCCATTATTTTGGGGGAGGGAGTAAGTCTTTTTTATATGCTGGCTTATTAGTGGCCCTGTCAAATCACACATCAAGTTTATTTTATTATTTTCTAACCCAACCCCAACCCTTACCCTTACCCTTACCCCCTAACCCCCAAACACCAACCCCCAACCTCCATCACTTTTAGAGATCAGATCAGATCAGGGTGTCCTGGTTGCCCAGAAACAGATCTATAACCTCTGAAAAATAGGGGAAGGGAAAACGAGTCTTGCGTGGGCCCATCAGGGACTCCTTCTGCCTATTCACCTTTACACAAATTAAGGAGTCTCCAGGCTTTCGGGTTGAACCAAATGCTCTCTGTGAGTCCCTAGAGCAGGGGACCTCAAACGACAGCCGGCGGGCCACATGGGGCCAGCCGAGGACATTGATCCTGTCCGCCGGTTGTTTGTAACCATTTGTTGGTTTGTTTTTTAACTCCACAATTAGAAGTGTGCAGTGTACCTTGGAATTTGTTCGTAGTGTTTTTTTAAACTGTAGTCTGGCCCTCCAACAGGTGGAGGGACAGTGAACTGTTCCCTGTTTAAAGAGTTTAAGGACCCCTGGCCAAGAGAAATCAGAAATTCCCTTGTTTTGGGGAGAGCCCTCCTGTACAGGTTGTCTCCTTTCTATGCAGGCCCAGACAGTGGCAGTCGGAGCTCGGTGCACCTCGAAATGTTGTAGCCACTGTCCATTCCCAGAAAAGAACAACTCACACCGTCAGCAAGTTCAACAAAAAAAGTTTTATTTCCTGAGCAGGGTCCGTCAGCCCTCTTGAGAGGAGTCTGAGCAGCCCCGAGTCAAATTTCCCAAGGGTTTTAAAACTTTTGCAATGTGCATGTGTGCAAGCAGGCAGAGTGAGAAGCGGGGTATTAGGCTTAGCCATTCTTAGTTGAACCAAAACTGCTCTGGTCGTCCTCGCAAGCCTTCTGAACATCCATTTCCTTCGTGACATTCCGTTGGGCGACGTCTGCACAGCCTACTTCCCCAATACCAGCTAGTTGATTTACACTTCTTAGCTACTTTATTTTCTTTTCATGGTGGCTTCTGTCAGCCCCAAATGGCTTCACTCTTGTCAAAGCTGTTTCAGCTTTTCCCAGAGATCCTACACAGTCGCCATTGTAGCCGAGAGGTAACAGGGTCTGTGACCATGGCCAAGATGGCACCCACCAGTCCAAACATGTGGAAGGGCGCTGCCTAGGGAGCTGGGTGAAGAGGCCTGGGAGTTAGCCCTGCCGGGTCCCGGGAGCCAAAAGTATCCCTTTCCCCCCATTCTCTTTGCCTTTCTCCTGGTTTTTCAAACAAGCTGCTCTAGCCCTATAACGCCAAGCACAAAATTGTCTTAATTCTTAATGAAAACGTATCTGGTACCCAAATTATAAATGTGACTATTTGGTCACATTTCAAAAACACTGAAAATTTTATGCATTTAAAATATATTTTGAATGCCATATATATTGATAACTATGAAAGTGAAGAATAAAACCCCCCCAAAAAAATTTCCTGAATTTAAAACCTGAGGCGTTATAGGGCTAGTGTTCTTCCATTTTAGGTTTGTTCCTTGTTACAGGCTGGTTTTCCGTTGCCCACGCTTAGGCCAATGGCGTTCGGAAGCCTAGGTGGAGTCACTGTTACCTTTAGGCTTTCAGCGATGCTGCTTCAGGCACTTTTGGAGACAGCTCTTAACTTAATACTCAGCTCCTCTGCGATGTGTTCCAGCTAGAAATTCCAATTTCCCTTAAGGTTCCCTGAGCTGCCACGTGTCCCTTCCCTTCAGAGATTTGAGCGTCAGCCCCGCCAGCAGGCGTCTTGGAGGGCCTTGGGACCATCCCAAGCAGTGGTCCTCCTAGCCTATTGTCCAGAAAAATGGTTGGACCTAATGGTCGCCCTCGGCGACTGGTCCTAGACCCCTTCCCTCGGGCTGAGGCATGAGATTCAGGGCAATCCAAGGGTGCACTCTCAAGTGGGAGTTATTGACCTAGAGGCAGCAAGCTCTCAATTGCCTCCTTGTTTTGTGTTTTCTGGATGGGACTTAGCAGCTTGATGCTCAGGAATTGCCCCCTTGCATGAATCCTGTCCAATTGGGATAGAGTTGAAACAGAGAGGCTTGGCAAACAAAAGCTGATAGATTCACTTTGCAACTCTATTTGGCCACAGTTTCATTTTGAGAAAGGAGAATGGTGGGCAGAGAATGGTACGCTTTCCCTTCCAAACGTGATTCACCTGGAACACTTCGGTAGAATGCCGGGAAAGTGGGCAGAGATGCCAGAACATAGAGCATTTCTCCTCTCGAGGAGCAGTAGGAGACCTTCATCCCCAGTGTACCCAGGAACCCCTAAGGCAGGCGTCCTCAAATTGTGGTCCATGGGGCACATGTGGCGCGATGCCATTTATCCCACCCTCGAGGTGTTTTTGCTGCCACTGCCTGTCCTGCTTAGCAGCCGACTCGTGCAGTGTGCATAGGAATTTGTTCATTGGTTTTTTGAAAACCATAGTCTGGCCCTCCAACAGTCAGAGAGACAATGAGCTGGCCCCCTGTGTAAACAATTTGAGGACGCCTGCCCTAAGGGATCCTGGACTTCAGGTTACTATTCTCCCAGCCCTGAACCCTCCCTGAACATTCTACCCCTAGTAGAGGCACCAGGGGCATTTGGTCCCCAGGTAATTTACAAGCCTGTTACTCAAATGGAACCCGAGAAAAATAAAAATGACACAGGCAGTTACTCTACTTTTGATCCCTGTTGACTCTGCCTGTAGTATCCCAATATTACAATTTAACCCTATAACGCCGAGCATGACATTTCCCTAACATTTAATGAAATGAATATAAATGCATATATATTGATAACTATGAACGGAATGAATCAAAACGTAATTTTTTTGGCCCCAAAATTTAAAAGTGAGGCGTTATCGGGTTAAAAAGAAGGATGGTTTTTATCAGAGTGGCCAATGCCTTAGGATCATAAGGGAAGCGGTGATCCCACTGCACCCAGTGGTGCCCAAGCCCTAGACCCCGCCAGGGGAAATTGTGAATGCTTTTACCCCCGTGCCGGTACTTAGAATGAACAAACACACACGCCTGATAATCCTAAGATTTTTACTTACTTCCTGTGATACTCACCTACTTTCAAGGGCACTCCCACCTCACAATCCTACCTTGTCTCAGTTAAACTGTTCACCCTTTTGTGCGTTTGTTGGTTTTTCCAGAAGTTCTCAAGTGACCAAGGCCCCTAATCCAAGTGTGCCAGCTCCAGGACCACCATCTCCTGGACCACTTCAAGCTTATCCATCCTTGCGCTGAATGGACAACCCCTCCCAGCAGAGCAGGAAGGGTGTGGACCCAAAGCCCCACTTCGCCCCTTTGCCAGCAGGAAGTAGCTAGAGATGTCGTCGCCCAGTACCCCAAAGATTTGGGTCCACATCTCTTCAGGGTGGAAATGTTAGGTAGCTAGCATAGGGACTAGGGTGTCCATTACACATGTTCAGAGAACCCAGGTAGCGGCCCAGGAAGGAGTGGCACACTGTGCGTGCTCAGAGGTCCAGGTATCCAGCCAGGAAGGGCAGGTACACCTGGGTGGCCTCTGCACCTGCAAAAACCCACCTGGGCCAAGTATATTCAATTCAGACACTGGGATTGACCAGGGTTGTCCACCACACCTCCCTAACTCTCCTAAACCTCACTTGTATCACAAACCAGGCTTTGGCGTGAATTCTTTCTCACGCAGAACCAAGGACCGAGGGATATCTGTCCCCAGAGAGATCTGACCAACCCAGGAAAGCTCTTTGGAGGCAGCAGGAGTGGACGTGAGTGGCTGGTGGATACTGTTCAGATACATGGCTTTCTGCTTGGAAGGGTTTTTAGTCTCGGCTGACAGGATCAGAGGAGGTAGTATGTCTGGATCACATAGTATCCATGTCCACAAATGAGCGGCCCATTCCAAAGTCCTGACAGTGCCTTTGGAGAACACTGTGCTTTGGAATGTCACCCCTTGCAGAGGGCAGTGGGAGAGGCTGGGACCCAGGTAGGCTGCCCCTTACTCCCAGTTGCCGGTTTCCGGATCCTGATTATATCTCTCACAGGATCAGTTAGTGGGCTTGTTGTCTGCCTCAGGCTTTGTTCACCGAGGTCCTCCAGCTAGGTGGTGGTATATGTGCATGAGCAGAGGCTTCCTGCCAATCCCCTATGAGTTGTAGAGCTCCCCTCGTGCGGGCTCCGTGAAAGTGGTTCCCCAGACAGCAGGACTACCCAGGACGGTGGGCCCTGCAGGAACCGGAGGGCCATTCCCCCTGTGGAATGACCTCAGAGCCCCGCCTCTCTCACTGTCCAGGAATAGACACAGGGTGAGGCGACTGAAGTACCTGCTTTTGCTAGTCTAACCCAGCCTGAGATCATCCTAGCATCAGTCCTCTGCCAGGGTCTTTTTTTTCTCTCCTTTTATAGGGGCTCATAGAACAATAACCACAATACGTGCAAACATCACTGATATAAAGCACATTTGTACATTCATTGCCCTCATTATTCTCAAAATATCTTCTCTCCACCCAAGACCCTGGCCTCAGCTCCTCATTCCCCCCGCCCCAATTCTCACTACCCCTCCCTCATAAATCCTTCATCATTAACTAATTATTATTTTGTCATATCTTGCACTGTCTGACGTCCCCCTTTGACCCCTTTATTTTTGAGGTTTATGTAGATCCTTGCCATCGGTTCCCTGGTGCCAGCCTACCCACCCTCCACCCTCCCAGCATCTGCATTCATAACACTGGTCCTAAAGGGCTCATCCACCTTGAATTCCATGTGTTTCTAGTTCCTATCTGTCCCAGTGTACATTCTCTTCTAGCCAGATTTGTAAGTTATAATTGGGATCTTGATAGTGAGGGAAGGGGAAGCATGGAGGAGCTAGAGGAAAGTTGTGTTTCATCATTGCTGTTTAGTATTCTGTGTAGGCTTGTTTCCACCCTGAGACCTTTCTTAAGGGAATGTCCAGTGGACTGCAAATGGGCTTTGGCTCTCTACCCAGCATTCCCCACTCATTCGCAAGGATGAGTTTTTTTTGTGCTGATGATGCCTGATCCCTTTGAAACCTCGTGATCGCACAGGCTGGTATGCTTATTCCATGTGGGCTTTGTTTGTTTCTGAGCTACATGCCCGCTTGCTTACCCTGCAAGCCTTTAAGACCTCAGATACCATATCTTTTGGTAGCAGGGCACCATCAGCTTGCTTGACCACATTTGCTTATGCAACCGCTTAGACTTCAGGGAACGTGTCGGGAAGGTGAGCATCATAGAATGCCAATGTAATAGAGCAAAGTATTCTTGCAATGGGAGAGTCCTTGAGTGGAGACCCAAAGGCCATCTGCTACCTTAATTGGAAACCTATAAAGATATGGACATAGGTGTATTTCCCCATGCTCACAGATAAATATATTTACATCTGTGCATGCCTTTCTTTAGACCTCTAAACTGGCCCGTGCTTCCTATGTCGCTCTGCTATTCCCTTTCATTTCCCTCTTGTGTCCAATGCCATGCTCAGTCTTCATTTGGGTTTCAGTAAATCCTCTTGGTTCCTTCACACTTGATCACGCCCTACCAGGATTCCTACATCGCCCTCACCACGGATTTGCATCCACTTGTTGTTCCCTTGCTCTGGGTTTCTTAACACCACTCCCTTTCCCCCAACTCCCTCTCTTCCGTGGCCCTCCACCGGAGCTTTGGTCCCCTGTTTCTCTTCTGCAGATTGTGCATTCAGCATCTCTTTTTAGACTTACAGTAGAGGTAATAACCTGCACAAACACAAGACAGAGCAACAGCAAGCACCAAAAGAAAGAAAACAGCCAAAATCCAATGACCATAAAAGAAAGCACAACTCATCAAGAAAGGAAAGCTCATAGTTAGTTCAAGGAATGTTTGTTGGCCCTTAGGAGTGTTTTCCAGTCCAGTGTTTGCGGGCACCAAGTTCAGCCCCCTAAGTCCTCCTTTGGCATTCCCTGGGGACCATGCTGCTCCACTTCCTTGCTCATCTGCTGCACCCCCTTAGTGCTATGCCTCGGTGTGGCGGGATCCGTTCCCGCACTGTGTCTCCAGTGTTGTCCCTTCTAGGGCTATCTTTCTTTGATGGACATCGTGCTTCATTTTGGGCTGGCCATGTATTCTTCTGTGTGAACTGTCTTCTCTGATTGGGAACATCATCCTCAAGGCCTGGTGGGCCAGGTTGTTCTCCACTCTCCACTTCTCCCCTTCGTGTGCTCCCATCAGATATGTCCCTCTTCCAGAGCTGCAGATTCAGTGCCATCCTATGAAAAAATATATCGGGCGTGGGAGTGGGGAAGAAGGGGGTGGGGAGGACCTGCTCAGATCTTTTGAGGGTCCAGTAGAGAGAGACTGCTCAGTTGGGCACAGGCATGTGGGGCTCTGAGCTCTGGCTGCAGACACTGGGTGGTAATGTGGCTTTGTTGTTAACCAGTTGTGTTCCTGTGGGTCAGTACCTGTGTCTTTTTGAGTGAGTTTTCTCATCTGGAAAGTAAAGGTATTCCATGGTCTAGTGTCCCATGTCACTCAGTGATCGAGAGGGGTTAACCCGAACCTGATTCAAACCATGTGCACATGTCAGGGGCATTCTAGATCTGGGGTGGCGATTCAGAACCCAGGACCATGATAATGCCCAAGAGGTGATATAGGTGGCTTCATATTGAAACGGGAAGCCCACTGTGGAGGTTTTGTCCTTCCGCTGATGGCCACCTCAACTCCTGCTAAAAGAGTTTCACTGGCTCAACAGCCGAGCCGGGAGCCAGTGCCATGAAAACCATGTGGCTAACTGGGACATAGGGCAGAGAGACATTTTTTGCCTTGATGGCTTGGGAAGCCCCCCCAATCTCCATGCAAACCTTCTGGTGTGAGTTATCTTTGGAAGCAATCAAAGGCTGACAGTAATTCCAATCATTCCTTTGACAATGTGCCCGTTCCATTTTGAACCTGAGAAGATGGCCCCTGTGTCTTCCAAGACATTTCCTGGCTGGCCCCGACTTGGACAGTTAGCACGGGATCCTGGGTGCCAGTGAAACAGAGCCCTGAGACATTCCTTCAGCTTCCTCAAGCATTATTGTCTCTCGCTTGGGTTTTTCTAGGCGAGGACGAGGCCCGTCCTCTCTAGTGGAGGTTTGTTCGTCTCTCCTGGGGTTTTCAATGCAGTGGTTTTTCCAATGTCTGTCTCTTCTGTAGTAGGCACACGGAATCTTCCTTCCTCAGGGCTTGGCGGTGCAACAGATCAGTCTCTCCATGAGTGGGCCATGATCTCTTTTCCTGAGTCTCTGGTGTGTCTCATGGCAATTCCTCGTATTTTGGTTATTTCTTTGTCTCTGTCATGGTAGAGTCATCTGTGTTCTGATACACCCACTATGACACTTCTACCCAATCACTGAGATTGTTCCCTTCAAATCCTTCCCATTTCTTTTTCATGTCTGAGGCGGGCTGAGTAATAAAGGCAATACTTATTGCCCTCTCTTTCTCGGGGACCTCTGGGTCTTTGGGGGGTACAAAGACCGCAGGCTTCCATCAGCCACTCTAAAAAGGCAGGCAGACAGGCAGGCAGGCAGACATTCTCTTGTAGGCGCCTGAAAATTCTCACTGACCTTAGATAAATGCTTAGGTTTCCTAGATGTCCCGCGGAGGCCCAGCAAGAGAAACTGGTGATACCTGGTTAAGCCCTCGGGGCCTTACTGGGAGTTTGGGTCCCACATTATTCGTGGAGTGGCAAAAAGAGTTTCTCTCCAGTGGAGAGTGCCCGCTGGCTGACCATCAGGTCTATTGACTGCTTTCTGGGCCTCTCTCTGGAAGGGCTCCCGTTCCTCTGTTGTGAACAGCACCTGGAGAAGTGGCTGGCACTTATCTGAGGTGGGCTGATGCATGTGTAAAAGCTTGTCTAGCAAAGAAATCAGACCTTGTGGTTTGTCAGACCAGGAGGTTTGTTTATTCGAATTATGCAATCCCTGGAAAAAAAGGGGACATAGACCCAAAGAGGGACTCGGGGGGTTTCCTCAGGTTTTGTGGCTGCTTGCCTTAAGCAGAGAATGCTGCTGCCCAGTTATCCTTCTCGGGGGTGGAGAGGACATGCCAGCCCTACTGCACGTGTTGTGGGTTGACTTTAAAAGGTGCGGTATTTCTCTCTCTGTGCCCCCCCCCCGAACTGATACGCAGGGAGCAGTCAAAATGGGTCTTAAGCCAGCTCTCCCGCTCCCTAAGTCCTCCTGCAAAGTGGGATAAAGACGACAGCTATGGGGAGAGGGGGGAGGGACAGCCTCCACCTTGGTGGCTTTAGGAACTTGGACCGGTTGTCTTTCCCGGTCATGCCATGTTTCCTGAAATCTTGGGGAAAAGAACCCATTATTTTGGGGGAGGGAGTAAGTCTTTTATATATGCTGGCTTATTAGTGGCCCTTTCAAATCACACATCAAGTTTATTTTATTATTTTCTAACCCAACCCCAACCCTTACCCTTACCCTTACCCCCTAACCCCCAAACACCAACCCCCAACCTCCATCACTTTTAGAGATCAGATCAGATCAGGGTGTCCTGGTTGCCCAGAAACAGATCTATAACCTCTGAAAAATAGGGGAAGGGAAAACGAGTCTTGCGTGGGCCCATCAGGGACTCCTTCTGCCTATTCACCTTTACACAAATTGAGGAGTCTCCAGGCTTTCGGGTTGAACCAAATGCTCTCTGTGAGTCCCTAGAGCAGGGGACCTCAAACGACAGCCGGCGGGCCACATGGGGCCAGCCGAGGACATTGATCCTGTCCGCCGGTTGTTTGTAACCATTTGTTGGTTTGTTTTTTAACTCCACAATTAGAAGTGTGCAGTGTACCTTGGAATTTGTTCGTAGTGTTTTTTTAAACTGTAGTCTGGCCCTCCAACAGGTGGAGGGACAGTGAACTGTTCCCTGTTTAAAGAGTTTAAGGACCCCTGGCCAAGAGAAATCAGAAATTCCCTAGTTTTGGGGAGAGCCCTCCTGTACAGGTTGTCTCCTTTCTATGCAGGCCCAGACAGTGGCAGTCGGAGCTCGGTGCACCTCGAAATGTTGTAGCCACTGTCCATTCCCAGAAAAGAACAACTCACACCGTCAGCAAGTTCAACAAAAAAAGTTTTATTTCCTGAGCAGGGTCCGTCAGCCCTCTTGAGAGGAGTCTGAGCAGCCCCGAGTCAAATTTCCCAAGGGTTTTAAAACTTTTGCAATGTGCATGTGTGCAAGCAGGCAGAGTGAGAAGCGGGGTATTAGGCTTAGCCATTCTTAGTTGAACCAAAACTGCTCTGGTCGTCCTCGCAAGCCTTCTGAACATCCATTTCCTTCGTGACATTCCGTTGGGCGACGTCTGCACAGCCTACTTCCCCAATACCAGCTAGTTGATTTACACTTCTTAGCTACTTTATTTTCTTTTCATGGTGGCTTCTGTCAGCCCCAAATGGCTTCACTCTTGTCAAAGCTGTTTCAGCTTTTCCCAGAGATCCTACACAGTCGCCATTGTAGCCGAGAGGTAACAGGGTCTGTGACCATGGCCAAGATGGCACCCACCAGTCCAAACATGTGGAAGGGCGCTGCCTAGGGAGCTGGGTGAAGAGGCCTGGGAGTTAGCCCTGCCGGGTCCCGGGAGCCAAAAGTATCCCTTTCCCCCCATTCTCTTTGCCTTTCTCCTGGTTTTTCAAACAAGCTGCTCTAGCCCTATAACGCCAAGCACAAAATTGTCTTAATTCTTAATGAAAACGTATCTGGTACCCAAATTATAAATGTGACTATTTGGTCACATTTCAAAAACACTGAAAATTTTATGCATTTAAAATATATTTTGAATGCCATATATATTGATAACTATGAAAGTGAAGAATAAAACCCCCCCCAAAAAATTTCCTGAATTTAAAACCTGAGGCGTTATAGGGCTAGTGTTCTTCCATTTTAGGTTTGTTCCTTGTTACAGGCTGGTTTTCCGTTGCCCACGCTTAGGCCAATGGCGTTCGGAAGCCTAGGTGGAGTCACTGTTACCTTTAGGCTTTCAGCGATGCTGCTTCAGGCACTTTTGGAGACAGCTCTTAACTTAATACTCAGCTCCTCTGCGATGTGTTCCAGCTAGAAATTCCAATTTCCCTTAAGGTTCCCTGAGCTGCCACGTGTCCCTTCCCTTCAGAGATTTGAGCGTCAGCCCCGCCAGCAGGCGTCTTGGAGGGCCTTGGGACCATCCCAAGCAGTGGTCCTCCTAGCCTATTGTCCAGAAAAATGGTTGGACCTAATGGTCGCCCTCGGCGACTGGTCCTAGACCCCTTCCCTCGGGCTGAGGCATGAGATTCAGAGCAATCCAAGGGTGCACTCTCAAGTGGGAGTTATTGACCTAGAGGCAGCAAGCTCTCAATTGCCTCCTTGTTTTGTGTTTTCTGGATGGGACTTAGCAGCTTGATGCTCAGGAATTGCCCCCTTGCATGAATCCTGTCCAATTGGGATAGAGTTGAAACAGAGAGGCTTGGCAAACAAAAGCTGATAGATTCACTTTGCAACTCTATTTGGCCACAGTTTCATTTTGAGAAAGGAGAATGGTGGGCAGAGAATGGTACGCTTTCCCTTCCAAACGTGATTCACCTGGAACACTTCGGTAGAATGCCGGGAAAGTGGGCAGAGATGCCAGAACATAGAGCATTTCTCCTCTCGAGGAGCAGTAGGAGACCTTCATCCCCAGTGTACCCAGGAACCCCTAAGGCAGGCGTCCTCAAATTGTGGTCCATGGGGCACATGTGGCGCGATGCCATTTATCCCACCCTCGAGGTGTTTTTGCTGCCACTGCCTGTCCTGCTTAGCAGCCGACTCGTGCAGTGTGCATAGGAATTTGTTCATTGGTTTTTTGAAAACCATAGTCTGGCCCTCCAACAGTCAGAGAGACAATGAGCTGGCCCCCTGTGTAAACAATTTGAGGACGCCTGCCCTAAGGGATCCTGGACTTCAGGTTACTATTCTCCCAGCCCTGAACCCTCCCTGAACATTCTACCCCTAGTAGAGGCACCAGGGGCATTTGGTCCCCAGGTAATTTACAAGCCTGTTACTCAAATGGAACCCGAGAAAAATAAAAATGACACAGGCAGTTACTCTACTTTTGATCCCTGTTGACTCTGCCTGTAGTATCCCAATATTACAATTTAACCCTATAACGCCGAGCATGACATTTCCCTAACATTTAATGAAATGAATATAAATGCATATATATTGATAACTATGAACGGAATGAATCAAAACGTAATTTTTTTGGCCCCAAAATTTAAAAGTGAGGCGTTATCGGGTTAAAAAGAAGGATGGTTTTTATCAGAGTGGCCAATGCCTTAGGATCATAAGGGAAGCGGTGATCCCACTGCACCCAGTGGTGCCCAAGCCCTAGACCCCGCCAGGGGAAATTGTGAATGCTTTTACCCCCGTGCCGGTACTTAGAATGAACAAACACACACGCCTGATAATCCTAAGATTTTTACTTACTTCCTGTGATACTCACCTACTTTCAAGGGCACTCCCACCTCACAATCCTACCTTGTCTCAGTTAAACTGTTCACCCTTTTGTGCGTTTGTTGGTTTTTCCAGAAGTTCTCAAGTGACCAAGGCCCCTAATCCAAGTGTGCCAGCTCCAGGACCACCATCTCCTGGACCACTTCAAGCTTATCCATCCTTGCGCTGAATGGACAACCCCTCCCAGCAGAGCAGGAAGGGTGTGAACCCAAAGCCCCACTTCGCCCCTTTGCCAGCAGGAAGTAGCTAGAGATGTCGTCGCCCAGTACCCCAAAGATTTGGGTCCACATCTCTTCAGGGTGGAAATGTTAGGTAGCTAGCATAGGGACTAGGGTGTCCATTACACATGTTCAGAGAACCCAGGTAGCGGCCCAGGAAGGAGTGGCACACTGTGCGTGCTCAGAGGTCCAGGTATCCAGCCAGGAAGGGCAGGTACACCTGGGTGGCCTCTGCACCTGCAAAAACCCACCTGGGCCAAGTATATTCAATTCAGACACTGGGATTGACCAGGGTTGTCCACCACACCTCCCTAACTCTCCTAAACCTCACTTGTATCACAAACCAGGCTTTGGCGTGAATTCTTTCTCACGCAGAACCAAGGACCGAGGGATATCTGTCCCCAGAGAGATCTGACCAACCCAGGAAAGCTCTTTGGAGGCAGCAGGAGTGGACGTGAGTGGCTGGTGGATACTGTTCAGATACATGGCTTTCTGCTTGGAAGGGTTTTTAGTCTCGGCTGACAGGATCAGAGGAGGTAGTATGTCTGGATCACATAGTATCCATGTCCACAAATGAGCGGCCCATTCCAAAGTCCTGACAGTGCCTTTGGAGAACACTGTGCTTTGGAATGTCACCCCTTGCAGAGGGCAGTGGGAGAGGCTGGGACCCAGGTAGGCTGCCCCTTACTCCCAGTTGCCGGTTTCCGGATCCTGATTATATCTCTCACAGGATCAGTTAGTGGGCTTGTTGTCTGCCTCAGGCTTTGTTCACCGAGGTCCTCCAGCTAGGTGGTGGTATGTGTGCATGAGCAGAGGCTTCCTGCCAATCCCCTATGAGTTGTAGAGCTCCCCTCGTGCGGGCTCCGTGAAAGTGGTTCCCCAGACAGCAGGACTACCCAGGACGGTGGGCCCTGCAGGAACCGGAGGGCCATTCCCCCTGTGGAATGACCTCAGAGCCCCGCCTCTCTCACTGTCCAGGAATAGACACAGGGTGAGGCGACTGAAGTACCTGCTTTTGCTAGTCTAACCCAGCCTGAGATCATCCTAGCATCAGTCCTCTGCCAGGGTCTTTTTTTTCTCTCCTTTTATAGGGGCTCATAGAACAATAACCACAATACGTGCAAACATCACTGATATAAAGCACATTTGTACATTCATTGCCCTCATTATTCTCAAAATATCTTCTCTCCACCCAAGACCCTGGCCTCAGCTCCTCATTCCCCCCGCCCCAATTCTCACTACCCCTCCCTCATAAATCCTTCATCATTAACTAATTATTATTTTGTCATATCTTGCACTGTCTGACGTCCCCCTTTGACCCCTTTATTTTTGAGGTTTATGTAGATCCTTGCCATCGGTTCCCTGGTGCCAGCCTACCCACCCTCCACCCTCCCAGCATCTGCATTCATAACACTGGTCCTAAAGGGCTCATCCACCTTGAATTCCATGTGTTTCTAGTTCCTATCTGTCCCAGTGTACATTCTCTTCTAGCCAGATTTGTAAGTTACAATTGGGATCTTGATAGTGAGGGAAGGGGAAGCATGGAGGAGCTAGAGGAAAGTTGTGTTTCATCATTGCTGTCTAGTATTCTGTGTATGCTTGTTTCCACCCTGAGACCTTTCTTAAGGGAATGTCCAGTGGACTGCAAATGGGCTTTGGCTCTCTACCCAGCATTCCCCACTCATTCGCAATGATGAGTTTTTTTTGTGCTGATGATGCCTGATCCCTTTGAAACCTCGTGATCGCACAGGCTGGTATGCTTATTCCATGTGGGCTTTGTTTGTTTCTGAGCTACATGCCCGCTTGCTTACCCTGCAAGCCTTTAAGACCTCAGATACCATATCTTTTGGTAGCAGGGCACCATCAGCTTGCTTGACCACATTTGCTTATGCAACCGCTTAGACTTCAGGGAACGTGTCGGGAAGGTGAGCATCATAGAATGCCAATGTAATAGAGCAAAGTATTCTTGCAATGGGAGAGTCCTTGAGTGGAGACCCAAAGGCCATCTGCTACCTTAATTGGAAACCTATAAAGATATGGACATAGGTGTATTTCCCCATGCTCACAGATAAATATATTTACATCTGTGCATGCCTTTCTTTAGACCTCTAAACTGGCCCGTGCTTCCTATGTCGCTCTGCTATTCCCTTTCATTTCCCTCTTGTGTCCAATGCCATGCTCAGTCTTCATTTGGGTTTCAGTAAATCCTCTTGGTTCCTTCACACTTGATCACGCCCTACCAGGATTCCTACATCGCCCTCACCACGGATTTGCATCCACTTGTTGTTCCCTTGCTCTGGGTTTCTTAACACCACTCCCTTTCCCCCAACTCCCTCTCTTCCGTGGCCCTCCACCGGAGCTTTGGTCCCCTGTTTCTCTTCTGCAGATTGTGCATTCAGCATCTCTTTTTAGACTTACAGTAGAGGTAATAACCTGCACAAACACAAGACAGAGCAACAGCAAGCACCAAAAGAAAGAAAACAGCCAAAATCCAATGACCATAAAAGAAAGCACAACTCATCAAGAAAGGAAAGCTCATAGTTAGTTCAAGGAATGTTTGTTGGCCCTTAGGAGTGTTTTCCAGTCCAGTGTTTGCGGGCACCAAGTTCAGCCCCCTAAGTCCTCCTTTGGCATTCCCTGGGGACCATGCTGCTCCACTTCCTTGCTCATCTGCTGCACCCCCTTAGTGCTATGCCTCGGTGTGGCGGGATCCGTTCCCGCACTGTGTCTCCAGTGTTGTCCCTTCTAGGGCTATCTTTCTTTGATGGACATCGTGCTTCATTTTGGGCTGGCCATGTATTCTTCTGTGTGAACTGTCTTCTCTGAGTGGGAACATCATCCTCAAGGCCTGGTGGGCCAGGATGTTCTCCATCCTCCCCTTCTACCCTTCGTGTGCTCCCATCAGATATGTCCCTCTTCCAGAGCTGCAGATTCAGTGCCATCCTATGAAAAAATATATCGGGCGTGGGAGTGGGGAAGAAGGGGGTGGGGAGGACCTGCTCAGATCTTTTGAGGGTCCAGTAGAGAGAGACTGCTCAGTTGGGCACAGGCATGTGGGGCTCTGAGCTCTGGCTGCAGACACTGGGTGGTAATGTGGCTTTGTTGTTAACCAGTTGTGTTCCTGTGGGTCAGTACCTGTGTCTTTTTGAGTGAGTTTTCTCATCTGGAAAGTAAAGGTATTCCATGGTCTAGTGTCCCATGTCACTCAGTGATCGAGAGGGGTTAACCCGAACCTGATTCAAACCATGTGCACATGTCAGGGGCATTCTAGATCTGGGGTGGCGATTCAGAACCCAGGACCATGATAATGCCCAAGAGGTGATATAGGTGGCTTCATATTGAAACGGGAAGCCCACTGTGGAGGTTTTGTCCTTCCGCTGATGGCCACCTCAACTCCTGCTAAAAGAGTTTCACTGGCTCAACAGCCGAGCCGGGAGCCAGTGCCATGAAAACCATGTGGCTAACTGGGACATAGGGCAGAGAGACATTTTTTGCCTTGATGGCTTGGGAAGCCCCCCCAATCTCCATGCAAACCTTCTGGTGTGAGTTATCTTTGGAAGCAATCAAAGGCTGACAGTAATTCCAATCATTCCTTTGACAATGTGCCCGTTCCATTTTGAACCTGAGAAGATGGCCCCTGTGTCTTCCAAGACATTTCCTGGCTGGCCCCGACTTGGACAGTTAGCACGGGATCCTGGGTGCCAGTGAAACAGAGCCCTGAGACATTCCTTCAGCTTCCTCAAGCATTATTGTCTCTCGCTTGGGTTTTTCTAGGCGAGGACGAGGCCCGTCCTCTCTAGTGGAGGTTTGTTCGTCTCTCCTGGGGTTTTCAATGCAGTGGTTTTTCCAATGTCTGTCTCTTCTGTAGTAGGCACACGGAATCTTCCTTCCTCAGGGCTTGGCGGTGCAACAGATCAGTCTCTCCATGAGTGGGCCATGATCTCTTTTCCTGAGTCTCTGGTGTGTCTCATGGCAATTCCTCGTATTTTGGTTATTTCTTTGTCTCTGTCATGGTAGAGTCATCTGTGTTCTGATACACCCACTATGACACTTCTACCCAATCACTGAGATTGTTCCCTTCAAATCCTTCCCATTTCTTTTTCATGTCTGAGGCGGGCTGAGTAATAAAGGCAATACTTATTGCCCTCTCTTTCTCGGGGACCTCTGGGTCTTTGGGGGGTACAAAGACCGCAGGCTTCCATCAGCCACTCTAAAAAGGCAGGCAGACAGGCAGGCAGGCAGACATTCTCTTGTAGGCGCCTGAAAATTCTCACTGACCTTAGATAAATGCTTAGGTTTCCTAGATGTCCCGCGGAGGCCCAGCAAGAGAAACTGGTGATACCTGGTTAAGCCCTCGGGGCCTTACTGGGAGTTTGGGTCCCACATTATTCGTGGAGTGGCAAAAAGAGTTTCTCTCCAGTGGAGAGTGCCCGCTGGCTGACCATCAGGTCTATTGACTGCTTTCTGGGCCTCTCTCTGGAAGGGCTCCCGTTCCTCTGTTGTGAACAGCACCTGGAGAAGTGGCTGGCACTTATCTAAGGTGGGCTGATGCATGTGTAAAAGCTTGTCTAGCAAAGAAATCTGACCTTGTGGTTTGTCAGACCAGGAGGTTTGTTTATTCGAATTATGCAATCCCTGGAAAAAAAGGGGACATAGACCCAAAGAGGGACTCGGGGGGTTTCCTCAGGTTTTGTGGCTGCTTGCCTTAAGCAGAGAATGCTGCTGCCCAGTTATCCTTCTCGGGGGTGGAGAGGACATGCCAGCCCTACTGCACGTGTTGTGGGTTGACTTTAAAAGGTGCGGTATTTCTCTCTCTGTGCCCCCCCCCCGAACTGATACGCAGGGAGCAGTCAAAATGGGTCTTAAGCCAGCTCTCCCGCTCCCTAAGTCCTCCTGCAAAGTGGGATAAAGACGACAGCTATGGGGAGAGGGGGGAGGGACAGCCTCCACCTTGGTGGCTTTAGGAACTTGGACCGGTTGTCTTTCCCGGTCATGCCATGTTTCCTGAAATCTTGGGGAAAAGAACCCATTATTTTGGGGGAGGGAGTAAGTCTTTTATATATGCTGGCTTATTAGTGGCCCTTTCAAATCACACATCAAGTTTATTTTATTATTTTCTAACCCAACCCCAACCCTTACCCTTACCCTTACCCCCTAACCCCCAAACACCAACCCCCAACCTCCATCACTTTTAGAGATCAGATCAGATCAGGGTGTCCTGGTTGCCCAGAAACAGATCTATAACCTCTGAAAAATAGGGGAAGGGAAAACGAGTCTTGCGTGGGCCCATCAGGGACTCCTTCTGCCTATTCACCTTTACACAAATTGAGGAGTCTCCAGGCTTTCGGGTTGAACCAAATGCTCTCTGTGAGTCCCTAGAGCAGGGGACCTCAAACGACAGCCGGCGGGCCACATGGGGCCAGCCGAGGACATTGATCCTGTCCGCCGGTTGTTTGTAACCATTTGTTGGTTTGTTTTTTAACTCCACAATTAGAAGTGTGCAGTGTACCTTGGAATTTGTTCGTAGTGTTTTTTTAAACTGTAGTCTGGCCCTCCATCAGGTGGAGGGACAGTGAACTGTTCCCTGTTTAAAGAGTTTAAGGACCCCTGGCCAAGAGAAATCAGAAATTCCCTAGTTTTGGGGAGAGCCCTCCTGTACAGGTTGTCTCCTTTCTATGCAGGCCCAGACAGTGGCAGTCGGAGCTCGGTGCACCTCGAAATGTTGTAGCCACTGTCCATTCCCAGAAAAGAACAACTCACACCGTCAGCAAGTTCAACAAAAAAAGTTTTATTTCCTGAGCAGGGTCCGTCAGCCCTCTTGAGAGGAGTCTGAGCAGCCCCGAGTCAAATTTCCCAAGGGTTTTAAAACTTTTGCAATGTGCATGTGTGCAAGCAGGCAGAGTGAGAAGCGGGGTATTAGGCTTAGCCATTCTTAGTTGAACCAAAACTGCTCTGGTCGTCCTCGCAAGCCTTCTGAACATCCATTTCCTTCGTGACATTCCGTTGGGCGACGTCTGCACAGCCTACTTCCCCAATACCAGCTAGTTGATTTACACTTCTTAGCTACTTTATTTTCTTTTCATGGTGGCTTCTGTCAGCCCCAAATGGCTTCACTCTTGTCAAAGCTGTTTCAGCTTTTCCCAGAGATCCTACACAGTCGCCATTGTAGCCGAGAGGTAACAGGGTCTGTGACCATGGCCAAGATGGCACCCACCAGTCCAAACATGTGGAAGGGCGCTGCCTAGGGAGCTGGGTGAAGAGGCCTGGGAGTTAGCCCTGCCGGGTCCCGGGAGCCAAAAGTATCCCTTTCCCCCCATTCTCTTTGCCTTTCTCCTGGTTTTTCAAACAAGCTGCTCTAGCCCTATAACGCCAAGCACAAAATTGTCTTAATTCTTAATGAAAACGTATCTGGTACCCAAATTATAAATGTGACTATTTGGTCACATTTCAAAAACACTGAAAATTTTATGCATTTAAAATATATTTTGAATGCCATATATATTGATAACTATGAAAGTGAAGAATAAAAACCCCCCAAAAAAATTTCCTGAATTTAAAACCTGAGGCGTTATAGGGCTAGTGTTCTTCCATTTTAGGTTTGTTCCTTGTTACAGGCTGGTTTTCCGTTGCCCACGCTTAGGCCAATGGCGTTCGGAAGCCTAGGTGGAGTCACTGTTACCTTTAGGCTTTCAGCGATGCTGCTTCAGGCACTTTTGGAGACAGCTCTTAACTTAATACTCAGCTCCTCTGCGATGTGTTCCAGCTAGAAATTCCAATTTCCCTTAAGGTTCCCTGAGCTGCCACGTGTCCCTTCCCTTCAGAGATTTGAGCGTCAGCCCCGCCAGCAGGCGTCTTGGAGGGCCTTGGGACCATCCCAAGCAGTGGTCCTCCTAGCCTATTGTCCAGAAAAATGGTTGGACCTAATGGTCGCCCTCGGCGACTGGTCCTAGACCCCTTCCCTCGGGCTGAGGCATGAGATTCAGGGCAATCCAAGGGTGCACTCTCAAGTGGGAGTTATTGACCTAGAGGCAGCAAGCTCTCAATTGCCTCCTTGTTTTGTGTTTTCTGGATGGGACTTAGCAGCTTGATGCTCAGGAATTGCCCCCTTGCATGAATCCTGTCCAATTGGGATAGAGTTGAAACAGAGAGGCTTGGCAAACAAAAGCTGATAGATTCACTTTGCAACTCTATTTGGCCACAGTTTCATTTTGAGAAAGGAGAATGGTGGGCAGAGAATGGTACGCTTTCCCTTCCAACCGTGATTCACCTGGAACACTTCGGTAGAATGCCGGGAAAGTGGGCAGAGATGCCAGAACATAGAGCATTTCTCCTCTCGAGGAGCAGTAGGAGACCTTCATCCCCAGTGTACCCAGGAACCCCTAAGGCAGGCGTCCTCAAATTGTGGTCCATGGGGCACATGTGGCGCGATGCCATTTATCCCACCCTCGAGGTGTTTTTGCTGCCACTGCCTGTCCTGCTTAGCAGCCGACTCGTGCAGTGTGCATAGGAATTTGTTCATTGGTTTTTTGAAAACCATAGTCTGGCCCTCCAACAGTCAGAGAGACAATGAGCTGGCCCCCTGTGTAAACAATTTGAGGACGCCTGCCCTAAGGGATCCTGGACTTCAGGTTACTATTCTCCCAGCCCTGAACCCTCCCTGAACATTCTACCCCTAGTAGAGGCACCAGGGGCATTTGGTCCCCAGGTAATTTACAAGCCTGTTACTCAAATGGAACCCGAGAAAAATAAAAATGACACAGGCAGTTACTCTACTTTTGATCCCTGTTGACTCTGCCTGTAGTATCCCAATATTACAATTTAACCCTATAACGCCGAGCATGACATTTCCCTAACATTTAATGAAATGAATATAAATGCATATATATTGATAACTATGAACGGAATGAATCAAAACGTAATTTTTTTGGCCCCAAAATTTAAAAGTGAGGCGTTATCGGGTTAAAAAGAAGGATGGTTTTTATCAGAGTGGCCAATGCCTTAGGATCATAAGGGAAGCGGTGATCCCACTGCACCCAGTGGTGCCCAAGCCCTAGACCCCGCCAGGGGAAATTGTGAATGCTTTTACCCCCGTGCCGGTACTTAGAATGAACAAACACACACGCCTGATAATCCTAAGATTTTTACTTACTTCCTGTGATACTCACCTACTTTCAAGGGCACTCCCACCTCACAATCCTACCTTGTCTCAGTTAAACTGTTCACCCTTTTGTGCGTTTGTTGGTTTTTCCAGAAGTTCTCAAGTGACCAAGGCCCCTAATCCAAGTGTGCCAGCTCCAGGACCACCATCTCCTGGACCACTTCAAGCTTATCCATCCTTGCGCTGAATGGACAACCCCTCCCAGCAGAGCAGGAAGGGTGTGGACCCAAAGCCCCACTTCGCCCCTTTGCCAGCAGGAAGTAGCTAGAGATGTCGTCGCCCAGTACCCCAAAGATTTGGGTCCACATCTCTTCAGGGTGGAAATGTTAGGTAGCTAGCATAGGGACTAGGGTGTCCATTACACATGTTCAGAGAACCCAGGTAGCGGCCCAGGAAGGAGTGGCACACTGTGCGTGCTCAGAGGTCCAGGTATCCAGCCAGGAAGGGCAGGTACACCTGGGTGGCCTCTGCACCTGCAAAAACCCACCTGGGCCAAGTATATTCAATTCAGACACTGGGATTGACCAGGGTTGTCCACCACACCTCCCTAACTCTCCTAAACCTCACTTGTATCACAAACCAGGCTTTGGCGTGAATTCTTTCTCACGCAGAACCAAGGACCGAGGGATATCTGTCCCCAGAGAGATCTGACCAACCCAGGAAAGCTCTTTGGAGGCAGCAGGAGTGGACGTGAGTGGCTGGTGGATACTGTTCAGATACATGGCTTTCTGCTTGGAAGGGTTTTTAGTCTCGGCTGACAGGATCAGAGGAGGTAGTATGTCTGGATCACATAGTATCCATGTCCACAAATGAGCGGCCCATTCCAAAGTCCTGACAGTGCCTTTGGAGAACACTGTGCTTTGGAATGTCACCCCTTGCAGAGGGCAGTGGGAGAGGCTGGGACCCAGGTAGGCTGCCCCTTACTCCCAGTTGCCGGTTTCCGGATCCTGATTATATCTCTCACAGGATCAGTTAGTGGGCTTGTTGTCTGCCTCAGGCTTTGTTCACCGAGGTCCTCCAGCTAGGTGGTGGTATGTGTGCATGAGCAGAGGCTTCCTGCCAATCCCCTATGAGTTGTAGAGCTCCCCTCGTGCGGGCTCCGTGAAAGTGGTTCCCCAGACAGCAGGACTACCCAGGACGGTGGGCCCTGCAGGAACCGGAGGGCCATTCCCCCTGTGGAATGACCTCAGAGCCCCGCCTCTCTCACTGTCCAGGAATAGACACAGGGTGAGGCGACTGAAGTACCTGCTTTTGCTAGTCTAACCCAGCCTGAGATCATCCTAGCATCAGTCCTCTGCCAGGGTCTTTTTTTTCTCTCCTTTTATAGGGGCTCATAGAACAATAACCACAATACGTGCAAACATCACTGATATAAAGCACATTTGTACATTCATTGCCCTCATTATTCTCAAAATATCTTCTCTCCACCCAAGACCCTGGCCTCAGCTCCTCATTCCCCCCGCCCCAATTCTCACTACCCCTCCCTCATAAATCCTTCATCATTAACTAATTATTATTTTGTCATATCTTGCACTGTCTGACGTCCCCCTTTGACCCCTTTATTTTTGAGGTTTATGTAGATCCTTGCCATCGGTTCCCTGGTGCCAGCCTACCCACCCTCCACCCTCCCAGCATCTGCATTCATAACACTGGTCCTAAAGGGCTCATCCACCTTGAATTCCATGTGTTTCTAGTTCCTATCTGTCCCAGTGTACATTCTCTTCTAGCCAGATTTGTAAGTTACAATTGGGATCTTGATAGTGAGGGAAGGGGAAGCATGGAGGAGCTAGAGGAAAGTTGTGTTTCATCATTGCTGTCTAGTATTCTGTGTAGGCTTGTTTCCACCCTGAGACCTTTCTTAAGGGAATGTCCAGTGGACTGCAAATGGGCTTTGGCTCTCTACCCAGCATTCCCCACTCATTCGCAATGATGAGTTTTTTTTGTGCTGATGATGCCTGATCCCTTTGAAACCTCGTGATCGCACAGGCTGGTATGCTTATTCCATGTGGGCTTTGTTTGTTTCTGAGCTACATGCCCGCTTGCTTACCCTGCAAGCCTTTAAGACCTCAGATACCATATCTTTTGGTAGCAGGGCACCATCAGCTTGCTTGACCACATTTGCTTATGCAACCGCTTAGACTTCAGGGAACGTGTCGGGAAGGTGAGCATCATAGAATGCCAATGTAATAGAGCAAAGTATTCTTGCAATGGGAGAGTCCTTGAGTGGAGACCCAAAGGCCATCTGCTACCTTAATTGGAAACCTATAAAGATATGGACATAGGTGTATTTCCCCATGCTCACAGATAAATATATTTACATCTGTGCATGCCTTTCTTTAGACCTCTAAACTGGCCCGTGCTTCCTATGTCGCTCTGCTATTCCCTTTCATTTCCCTCTTGTGTCCAATGCCATGCTCAGTCTTCATTTGGGTTTCAGTAAATCCTCTTGGTTCCTTCACACTTGATCACGCCCTACCAGGATTCCTACATCGCCCTCACCACGGATTTGCATCCACTTGTTGTTCCCTTGCTCTGGGTTTCTTAACACCACTCCCTTTCCCCCAACTCCCTCTCTTCCGTGGCCCTCCACTGGAGCTTTGGTCCCCTGTTTCTCTTCTGCAGATTGTGCATTCAGCATCTCTTTTTAGACTTACAGTAGAGGTAATAACCTGCACAAACACAAGACAGAGCAACAGCAAGCACCAAAAGAAAGAAAACAGCCAAAATCCAATGACCATAAAAGAAAGCACAACTCATCAAGAAAGGAAAGCTCATAGTTAGTTCAAGGAATGTTTGTTGGCCCTTAGGAGTGTTTTCCAGTCCAGTGTTTGCGGGCACCAAGTTCAGCCCCCTAAGTCCTCCTTTGGCATTCCCTGGGGACCATGCTGCTCCACTTCCTTGCTCATCTGCTGCACCCCCTTAGTGCTATGCCTCGGTGTGGCGGGATCCGTTCCCGCACTGTGTCTCCAGTGTTGTCCCTTCTAGGGCTATCTTTCTTTGATGGACATCGTGCTTCATTTTGGGCTGGCCATGTATTCTTCTGTGTGAACTGTCTTCTCTGAGTGGGAACATCATCCTCAAGGCCTGGTGGGCCAGGATGTTCTCCATCCTCCCCTTCTACCCTTCGTGTGCTCCCATCAGATATGTCCCTCTTCCAGAGCTGCAGATTCAGTGCCATCCTATGAAAAAATATATCGGGCGTGGGAGTGGGGAAGAAGGGGGTGGGGAGGACCTGCTCAGATCTTTTGAGGGTCCAGTAGAGAGAGACTGCTCAGTTGGGCACAGGCATGTGGGGCTCTGAGCTCTGGCTCCAGACACTGGGTGGTAATGTGGCTTTGTTGTTAACCAGTTGTGTTCCTGTGGGTCAGTACCTGTGTCTTTTTGAGTGAGTTTTCTCATCTGGAAAGTAAAGGTATTCCATGGTCTAGTGTCCCATGTCACTCAGTGATCGAGAGGGGTTAACCCGAACCTGATTCAAACCATGTGCACATGTCAGGGGCATTCTAGATCTGGGGTGGCGATTCAGAACCCAGGACCATGATAATGCCCAAGAGGTGATATAGGTGGCTTCATATTGAAACGGGAAGCCCACTGTGGAGGTTTTGTCCTTCCGCTGATGGCCACCTCAACTCCTGCTAAAAGAGTTTCACTGGCTCAACAGCCGAGCCGGGAGCCAGTGCCATGAAAACCATGTGGCTAACTGGGACATAGGGCAGAGAGACATTTTTTGCCTTGATGGCTTGGGAAGCCCCCCCAATCTCCATGCAAACCTTCTGGTGTGAGTTATCTTTGGAAGCAATCAAAGGCTGACAGTAATTCCAATCATTCCTTTGACAATGTGCCCGTTCCATTTTGAACCTGAGAAGATGGCCCCTGTGTCTTCCAAGACATTTCCTGGCTGGCCCCGACTTGGACAGTTAGCACGGGATCCTGGGTGCCAGTGAAACAGAGCCCTGAGACATTCCTTCAGCTTCCTCAAGCATTATTGTCTCTCGCTTGGGTTTTTCTAGGCGAGGACGAGGCCCGTCCTCTCTAGTGGAGGTTTGTTCGTCTCTCCTGGGGTTTTCAATGCAGTGGTTTTTCCAATGTCTGTCTCTTCTGTAGTAGGCACACGGAATCTTCCTTCCTCAGGGCTTGGCGGTGCAACAGATCAGTCTCTCCATGAGTGGGCCATGATCTCTTTTCCTGAGTCTCTGGTGTGTCTCATGGCAATTCCTCGTATTTTGGTTATTTCTTTGTCTCTGTCATGGTAGAGTCATCTGTGTTCTGATACACCCACTATGACACTTCTACCCAATCACTGAGATTGTTCCCTTCAAATCCTTCCCATTTCTTTTCCATGTCTGAGGCGGGCTGAGTAATAAAGGCAATACTTATTGCCCTCTCTTTCTCGGGGACCTCTGGGTCTTTGGGGGGTACAAAGACCGCAGGCTTCCATCAGCCACTCTAAAAAGGCAGGCAGACAGGCAGGCAGGCAGACATTCTCTTGTAGGCGCCTGAAAATTCTCACTGACCTTAGATAAATGCTTAGGTTTCCTAGATGTCCCGCGGAGGCCCAGCAAGAGAAACTGGTGATACCTGGTTAAGCCCTCGGGGCCTTACTGGGAGTTTGGGTCCCACATTATTCGTGGAGTGGCAAAAAGAGTTTCTCTCCAGTGGAGAGTGCCCGCTGGCTGACCATCAGGTCTATTGACTGCTTTCTGGGCCTCTCTCTGGAAGGGCTCCCGTTCCTCTGTTGTGAACAGCACCTGGAGAAGTGGCTGGCACTTATCTGAGGTGGGCTGATGCATGTGTAAAAGCTTGTCTAGCAAAGAAATCAGACCTTGTGGTTTGTCAGACCAGGAGGTTTGTTTATTCGAATTATGCAATCCCTGGAAAAAAAGGGGACATAGACCCAAAGAGGGACTCGGGGGGTTTCCTCAGGTTTTGTGGCTGCTTGCCTTAAGCAGAGAATGCTGCTGCCCAGTTATCCTTCTCGGGGGTGGAGAGGACATGCCAGCCCTACTGCACGTGTTGTGGGTTGACTTTAAAAGGTGCGGTATTTCTCTCTCTGTGCCCCCCCCCCCGAACTGATACGCAGGGAGCAGTCAAAATGGGTCTTAAGCCAGCTCTCCCGCTCCCTAAGTCCTCCTGCAAAGTGGGATAAAGACGACAGCTATGGGGAGAGGGGGGAGGGACAGCCTCCACCTTGGTGGCTTTAGGAACTTGGACCGGTTGTCTTTCCCGGTCATGCCATGTTTCCTGAAATCTTGGGGAAAAGAACCCATTATTTTGGGGGAGGGAGTAAGTCTTTTATATATGCTGGCTTATTAGTGGCCCTTTCAAATCACACATCAAGTTTATTTTATTATTTTCTAACCCAACCCCAACCCTTACCCTTACCCTTACCCCCTAACCCCCAAACACCAACCCCCAACCTCCATCACTTTTAGAGATCAGATCAGATCAGGGTGTCCTGGTTGCCCAGAAACAGATCTATAACCTCTGAAAAATAGGGGAAGGGAAAACGAGTCTTGCGTGGGCCCATCAGGGACTCCTTCTGCCTATTCACCTTTACACAAATTGAGGAGTCTCCAGGCTTTCGGGTTGAACCAAATGCTCTCTGTGAGTCCCTAGAGCAGGGGACCTCAAACGACAGCCGGCGGGCCACATGGGGCCAGCCGAGGACATTGATCCTGTCCGCCGGTTGTTTGTAACCATTTGTTGGTTTGTTTTTTAACTCCACAATTAGAAGTGTGCAGTGTACCTTGGAATTTGTTCGTAGTGTTTTTTTAAACTGTAGTCTGGCCCTCCATCAGGTGGAGGGACAGTGAACTGTTCCCTGTTTAAAGAGTTTAAGGACCCCTGGCCAAGAGAAATCAGAAATTCCCTAGTTTTGGGGAGAGCCCTCCTGTACAGGTTGTCTCCTTTCTATGCAGGCCCAGACAGTGGCAGTCGGAGCTCGGTGCACCTCGAAATGTTGTAGCCACTGTCCATTCCCAGAAAAGAACAACTCACACCGTCAGCAAGTTCAACAAAAAAAGTTTTATTTCCTGAGCAGGGTCCGTCAGCCCTCTTGAGAGGAGTCTGAGCAGCCCCGAGTCAAATTTCCCAAGGGTTTTAAAACTTTTGCAATGTGCATGTGTGCAAGCAGGCAGAGTGAGAAGCGGGGTATTAGGCTTAGCCATTCTTAGTTGAACCAAAACTGCTCTGGTCGTCCTCGCAAGCCTTCTGAACATCCATTTCCTTCGTGACATTCCGTTGGGCGACGTCTGCACAGCCTACTTCCCCAATACCAGCTAGTTGATTTACACTTCTTAGCTACTTTATTTTCTTTTCATGGTGGCTTCTGTCAGCCCCAAATGGCTTCACTCTTGTCAAAGCTGTTTCAGCTTTTCCCAGAGATCCTACACAGTCGCCATTGTAGCCGAGAGGTAACAGGGTCTGTGACCATGGCCAAGATGGCACCCACCAGTCCAAACATGTGGAAGGGCGCTGCCTAGGGAGCTGGGTGAAGAGGCCTGGGAGTTAGCCCTGCCGGGTCCCGGGAGCCAAAAGTATCCCTTTCCCCCCATTCTCTTTGCCTTTCTCCTGGTTTTTCAAACAAGCTGCTCTAGCCCTATAACGCCAAGCACAAAATTGTCTTAATTCTTAATGAAAACGTATCTGGTACCCAAATTATAAATGTGACTATTTGGTCACATTTCAAAAACACTGAAAATTTTATGCATTTAAAATATATTTTGAATGCCATATATATTGATAACTATGAAAGTGAAGAATAAAAACCCCCCAAAAAAATTTCCTGAATTTAAAACCTGAGGCGTTATAGGGCTAGTGTTCTTCCATTTTAGGTTTGTTCCTTGTTACAGGCTGGTTTTCCGTTGCCCACGCTTAGGCCAATGGCGTTCGGAAGCCTAGGTGGAGTCACTGTTACCTTTAGGCTTTCAGCGATGCTGCTTCAGGCACTTTTGGAGACAGCTCTTAACTTAATACTCAGCTCCTCTGCGATGTGTTCCAGCTAGAAATTCCAATTTCCCTTAAGGTTCCCTGAGCTGCCACGTGTCCCTTCCCTTCAGAGATTTGAGCGTCAGCCCCGCCAGCAGGCGTCTTGGAGGGCCTTGGGACCATCCCAAGCAGTGGTCCTCCTAGCCTATTGTCCAGAAAAATGGTTGGACCTAATGGTCGCCCTCGGCGACTGGTCCTAGACCCCTTCCCTCGGGCTGAGGCATGAGATTCAGGGCAATCCAAGGGTGCACTCTCAAGTGGGAGTTATTGACCTAGAGGCAGCAAGCTCTCAATTGCCTCCTTGTTTTGTGTTTTCTGGATGGGACTTAGCAGCTTGATGCTCAGGAATTGCCCCCTTGCATGAATCCTGTCCAATTGGGATAGAGTTGAAACAGAGAGGCTTGGCAAACAAAAGCTGATAGATTCACTTTGCAACTCTATTTGGCCACAGTTTCATTTTGAGAAAGGAGAATGGTGGGCAGAGAATGGTACGCTTTCCCTTCCAACCGTGATTCACCTGGAACACTTCGGTAGAATGCCGGGAAAGTGGGCAGAGATGCCAGAACATAGAGCATTTCTCCTCTCGAGGAGCAGTAGGAGACCTTCATCCCCAGTGTACCCAGGAACCCCTAAGGCAGGCGTCCTCAAATTGTGGTCCATGGGGCACATGTGGCGCGATGCCATTTATCCCACCCTCGAGGTGTTTTTGCTGCCACTGCCTGTCCTGCTTAGCAGCCGACTCGTGCAGTGTGCATAGGAATTTGTTCATTGGTTTTTTGAAAACCATAGTCTGGCCCTCCAACAGTCAGAGAGACAATGAGCTGGCCCCCTGTGTAAACAATTTGAGGACGCCTGCCCTAAGGGATCCTGGACTTCAGGTTACTATTCTCCCAGCCCTGAACCCTCCCTGAACATTCTACCCCTAGTAGAGGCACCAGGGGCATTTGGTCCCCAGGTAATTTACAAGCCTGTTACTCAAATGGAACCCGAGAAAAATAAAAATGACACAGGCAGTTACTCTACTTTTGATCCCTGTTGACTCTGCCTGTAGTATCCCAATATTACAATTTAACCCTATAACGCCGAGCATGACATTTCCCTAACATTTAATGAAATGAATATAAATGCATATATATTGATAACTATGAACGGAATGAATCAAAACGTAATTTTTTTGGCCCCAAAATTTAAAAGTGAGGCGTTATCGGGTTAAAAAGAAGGATGGTTTTTATCAGAGTGGCCAATGCCTTAGGATCATAAGGGAAGCGGTGATCCCACTGCACCCAGTGGTGCCCAAGCCCTAGACCCCGCCAGGGGAAATTGTGAATGCTTTTACCCCCGTGCCGGTACTTAGAATGAACAAACACACACGCCTGATAATCCTAAGATTTTTACTTACTTCCTGTGATACTCACCTACTTTCAAGGGCACTCCCACCTCACAATCCTACCTTGTCTCAGTTAAACTGTTCACCCTTTTGTGCGTTTGTTGGTTTTTCCAGAAGTTCTCAAGTGACCAAGGCCCCTAATCCAAGTGTGCCAGCTCCAGGACCACCATCTCCTGGACCACTTCAAGCTTATCCATCCTTGCGCTGAATGGACAACCCCTCCCAGCAGAGCAGGAAGGGTGTGGACCCAAAGCCCCACTTCGCCCCTTTGCCAGCAGGAAGTAGCTAGAGATGTCGTCGCCCAGTACCCCAAAGATTTGGGTCCACATCTCTTCAGGGTGGAAATGTTAGGTAGCTAGCATAGGGACTAGGGTGTCCATTACACATGTTCAGAGAACCCAGGTAGCGGCCCAGGAAGGAGTGGCACACTGTGCGTGCTCAGAGGTCCAGGTATCCAGCCAGGAAGGGCAGGTACACCTGGGTGGCCTCTGCACCTGCAAAAACCCACCTGGGCCAAGTATATTCAATTCAGACACTGGGATTGACCAGGGTTGTCCACCACACCTCCCTAACTCTCCTAAACCTCACTTGTATCACAAACCAGGCTTTGGCGTGAATTCTTTCTCACGCAGAACCAAGGACCGAGGGATATCTGTCCCCAGAGAGATCTGACCAACCCAGGAAAGCTCTTTGGAGGCAGCAGGAGTGGACGTGAGTGGCTGGTGGATACTGTTCAGATACATGGCTTTCTGCTTGGAAGGGTTTTTAGTCTCGGCTGACAGGATCAGAGGAGGTAGTATGTCTGGATCACATAGTATCCATGTCCACAAATGAGCGGCCCATTCCAAAGTCCTGACAGTGCCTTTGGAGAACACTGTGCTTTGGAATGTCACCCCTTGCAGAGGGCAGTGGGAGAGGCTGGGACCCAGGTAGGCTGCCCCTTACTCCCAGTTGCCGGTTTCCGGATCCTGATTATATCTCTCACAGGATCAGTTAGTGGGCTTGTTGTCTGCCTCAGGCTTTGTTCACCGAGGTCCTCCAGCTAGGTGGTGGTATATGTGCATGAGCAGAGGCTTCCTGCCAATCCCCTATGAGTTGTAGAGCTCCCCTCGTGCGGGCTCCGTGAAAGTGGTTCCCCAGACAGCAGGACTACCCAGGACGGTGGGCCCTGCAGGAACCGGAGGGCCATTCCCCCTGTGGAATGACCTCAGAGCCCCGCCTCTCTCACTGTCCAGGAATAGACACAGGGTGAGGCGACTGAAGTACCTGCTTTTGCTAGTCTAACCCAGCCTGAGATCATCCTAGCATCAGTCCTCTGCCAGGGTCTTTTTTTTCTCTCCTTTTATAGGGGCTCATAGAACAATAACCACAATACGTGCAAACATCACTGATATAAAGCACATTTGTACATTCATTGCCCTCATTATTCTCAAAATATCTTCTCTCCACCCAAGACCCTGGCCTCAGCTCCTCATTCCCCCCGCCCCAATTCTCACTACCCCTCCCTCATAAATCCTTCATCATTAACTAATTATTATTTTGTCATATCTTGCACTGTCTGACGTCCCCCTTTGACCCCTTTATTTTTGAGGTTTATGTAGATCCTTGCCATCGGTTCCCTGGTGCCAGCCTACCCACCCTCCACCCTCCCAGCATCTGCATTCATAACACTGGTCCTAAAGGGCTCATCCACCTTGAATTCCAAGTGTTTCTAGTTCCTATCTGTCCCAGTGTACATTCTCTTCTAGCCAGATTTGTAAGTTACAATTGGGATCTTGATAGTGAGGGAAGGGGAAGCATGGAGGAGCTAGAGGAAAGTTGTGTTTCATCATTGCTGTCTAGTATTCTGTGTAGGCTTGTTTCCACCCTGAGACCTTTCTTAAGGGAATGTCCAGTGGACTGCAAATGGGCTTTGGCTCTCTACCCAGCATTCCCCACTCATTCGCAATGATGAGTTTTTTTTGTGCTGATGATGCCTGATCCCTTTGAAACCTCGTGATCGCACAGGCTGGTATGCTTATTCCATGTGGGCTTTGTTTGTTTCTGAGCTACATGCCCGCTTGCTTACCCTGCAAGCCTTTAAGACCTCAGATACCATATCTTTTGGTAGCAGGGCACCATCAGCTTGCTTGACCACATTTGCTTATGCAACCGCTTAGACTTCAGGGAACGTGTCGGGAAGGTGAGCATCATAGAATGCCAATGTAATAGAGCAAAGTATTCTTGCAATGGGAGAGTCCTTGAGTGGAGACCCAAAGGCCATCTGCTACCTTAATTGGAAACCTATAAAGATATGGACATAGGTGTATTTCCCCATGCTCACAGATAAATATATTTACATCTGTGCATGCCTTTCTTTAGACCTCTAAACTGGCCCGTGCTTCCTATGTCGCTCTGCTATTCCCTTTCATTTCCCTCTTGTGTCCAATGCCATGCTCAGTCTTCATTTGGGTTTCAGTAAATCCTCTTGGTTCCTTCACACTTGATCACGCCCTACCAGGATTCCTACATCGCCCTCACCACGGATTTGCATCCACTTGTTGTTCCCTTGCTCTGGGTTTCTTAACACCACTCCCTTTCCCCCAACTCCCTCTCTTCCGTGGCCCTCCACCGGAGCTTTGGTCCCCTGTTTCTCTTCTGCAGATTGTGCATTCAGCATCTCTTTTTAGACTTACAGTAGAGGTAATAACCTGCACAAACACAAGACAGAGCAACAGCAAGCACCAAAAGAAAGAAAACAGCCAAAATCCAATGACCATAAAAGAAAGCACAACTCATCAAGAAAGGAAAGCTCATAGTTAGTTCAAGGAATGTTTGTTGGCCCTTAGGAGTGTTTTCCAGTCCAGTGTTTGCGGGCACCAAGTTCAGCCCCCTAAGTCCTCCTTTGGCATTCCCTGGGGACCATGCTGCTCCACTTCCTTGCTCATCTGCTGCACCCCCTTAGTGCTATGCCTCGGTGTGGCGGGATCCGTTCCCGCACTGTGTCTCCAGTGTTGTCCCTTCTAGGGCTATCTTTCTTTGATGGACATCGTGCTTCATTTTGGGCTGGCCATGTATTCTTCTGTGTGAACTGTCTTCTCTGAGTGGGAACATCATCCTCAAGGCCTGGTGGGCCAGGATGTTCTCCATCCTCCCCTTCTACCCTTCGTGTGCTCCCATCAGATATGTCCCTCTTCCAGAGCTGCAGATTCAGTGCCATCCTATGAAAAAATATATCGGGCGTGGGAGTGGGGAAGAAGGGGGTGGGGAGGACCTGCTCAGATCTTTTGAGGGTCCAGTAGAGAGAGACTGCTCAGTTGGGCACAGGCATGTGGGGCTCTGAGCTCTGGCTGCAGACACTGGGTGGTAATGTGGCTTTGTTGTTAACCAGTTGTGTTCCTGTGGGTCAGTACCTGTGTCTTTTTGAGTGAGTTTTCTCATCTGGAAAGTAAAGGTATTCCATGGTCTAGTGTCCCATGTCACTCAGTGATCGAGAGGGGTTAACCCGAACCTGATTCAAACCATGTGCACATGTCAGGGGCATTCTAGATCTGGGGTGGCGATTCAGAACCCAGGACCATGATAATGCCCAAGAGGTGATATAGGTGGCTTCATATTGAAACGGGAAGCCCACTGTGGAGGTTTTGTCCTTCCGCTGATGGCCACCTCAACTCCTGCTAAAAGAGTTTCACTGGCTCAACAGCCGAGCCGGGAGCCAGTGCCATGAAAACCATGTGGCTAACTGGGACATAGGGCAGAGAGACATTTTTTGCCTTGATGGCTTGGGAAGCCCCCCCAATCTCCATGCAAACCTTCTGGTGTGAGTTATCTTTGGAAGCAATCAAAGGCTGACAGTAATTCCAATCATTCCTTTGACAATGTGCCCGTTCCATTTTGAACCTGAGAAGATGGCCCCTGTGTCTTCCAAGACATTTCCTGGCTGGCCCCGACTTGGACAGTTAGCACGGGATCCTGGGTGCCAGTGAAACAGAGCCCTGAGACATTCCTTCAGCTTCCTCAAGCATTATTGTCTCTCGCTTGGGTTTTTCTAGGCGAGGACGAGGCCCGTCCTCTCTAGTGGAGGTTTGTTCGTCTCTCCTGGGGTTTTCAATGCAGTGGTTTTTCCAATGTCTGTCTCTTCTGTAGTAGGCACACGGAATCTTCCTTCCTCAGGGCTTGGCGGTGCAACAGATCAGTCTCTCCATGAGTGGGCCATGATCTCTTTTCCTGAGTCTCTGGTGTGTCTCATGGCAATTCCTCGTATTTTGGTTATTTCTTTGTCTCTGTCATGGTAGAGTCATCTGTGTTCTGATACACCCACTATGACACTTCTACCCAATCACTGAGATTGTTCCCTTCAAATCCTTCCCATTTCTTTTTCATGTCTGAGGCGGGCTGAGTAATAAAGGCAATACTTATTGCCCTCTCTTTCTCGGGGACCTCTGGGTCTTTGGGGGGTACAAAGACCGCAGGCTTCCATCAGCCACTCTAAAAAGGCAGGCAGACAGGCAGGCAGGCAGACATTCTCTTGTAGGCGCCTGAAAATTCTCACTGACCTTAGATAAATGCTTAGGTTTCCTAGATGTCCCGCGGAGGCCCAGCAAGAGAAACTGGTGATACCTGGTTAAGCCCTCGGGGCCTTACTGGGAGTTTGGGTCCCACATTATTCGTGGAGTGGCAAAAAGAGTTTCTCTCCAGTGGAGAGTGCCCGCTGGCTGACCATCAGGTCTATTGACTGCTTTCTGGGCCTCTCTCTGGAAGGGCTCCCGTTCCTCTGTTGTGAACAGCACCTGGAGAAGTGGCTGGCACTTATCTGAGGTGGGCTGATGCATGTGTAAAAGCTTGTCTAGCAAAGAAATCAGACCTTGTGGTTTGTCAGACCAGGAGGTTTGTTTCTTCGAATTATGCAATCCCTGGAAAAAAAGGGGACATAGACCCAAAGAGGGACTCGGGGGGTTTCCTCAGGTTTTGTGGCTGCTTGCCTTAAGCAGAGAATGCTGCTGCCCAGTTATCCTTCTCGGGGGTGGAGAGGACATGCCAGCCCTACTGCACGTGTTGTGGGTTGACTTTAAAAGGTGCGGTATTTCTCTCTCTGTGCCCCCCCCCGAACTGATACGCAGGGAGCAGTCAAAATGGGTCTTAAGCCAGCTCTCCCGCTCCCTAAGTCCTCCTGCAAAGTGGGATAAAGACGACAGCGATGGGGAGGGGATGGGAGGGACAGCCTCCACCTTGGTGGCTTTAGGAACTTGGACCGGTTGTCTTTCCCGGTCATGCCATGTTTCCTGAAATCTTGGGGAAAAGAACCCATTATTTTGGGGGAGGGAGTAAGTCTTTTATATATGCTGGCTTATTAGTGGCCCTTTCAAATCACACATCAAGTTTATTTTATTATTTTCTAACCCAACCCCAACCCTTACCCTTACCCTTACCCCCTAACCCCCAAACACCAACCCCCAACCTCCATCACTTTTAGAGATCAGATCAGATCAGGGTGTCCTGGTTGCCCAGAAACAGATCTATAACCTCTGAAAAATAGGGGAAGGGAAAACGAGTCTTGCGTGGGCCCATCAGGGACTCCTTCTGCCTATTCACCTTTACACAAATTGAGGAGTCTCCAGGCTTTCGGGTTGAACCAAATGCTCTCTGTGAGTCCCTAGAGCAGGGGACCTCAAACGACAGCCGGCGGGCCACATGGGGCCAGCCGAGGACATTGATCCTGTCCGCCGGTTGTTTGTAACCATTTGTTGGTTTGTTTTTTAACTCCACAATTAGAAGTGTGCAGTGTACCTTGGAATTTGTTCGTAGTGTTTTTTTAAACTGTAGTCTGGCCCTCCATCAGGTGGAGGGACAGTGAACTGTTCCCTGTTTAAAGAGTTTAAGGACCCCTGGCCAAGAGAAATCAGAAATTCCCTAGTTTTGGGGAGAGCCCTCCTGTACAGGTTGTCTCCTTTCTATGCAGGCCCAGACAGTGGCAGTCGGAGCTCGGTGCACCTCGAAATGTTGTAGCCACTGTCCATTCCCAGAAAAGAACAACTCACACCGTCAGCAAGTTCAACAAAAAAAGTTTTATTTCCTGAGCAGGGTCCGTCAGCCCTCTTGAGAGGAGTCTGAGCAGCCCCGAGTCAAATTTCCCAAGGGTTTTAAAACTTTTGCAATGTGCATGTGTGCAAGCAGGCAGAGTGAGAAGCGGGGTATTAGGCTTAGCCATTCTTAGTTGAACCAAAACTGCTCTGGTCGTCCTCGCAAGCCTTCTGAACATCCATTTCCTTCGTGACATTCCGTTGGGCGACGTCTGCACAGCCTACTTCCCCAATACCAGCTAGTTGATTTACACTTCTTAGCTACTTTATTTTCTTTTCATGGTGGCTTCTGTCAGCCCCAAATGGCTTCACTCTTGTCAAAGCTGTTTCAGCTTTTCCCAGAGATCCTACACAGTCGCCATTGTAGCCGAGAGGTAACAGGGTCTGTGACCATGGCCAAGATGGCACCCACCAGTCCAAACATGTGGAAGGACGCTGCCTAGGGAGCTGGGTGAAGAGGCCTGGGAGTTAGCCCTGCCGGGTCCCGGGAGCCAAAAGTATCCCTTTCCCCCCATTCTCTTTGCCTTTCTCCTGGTTTTTCAAACAAGCTGCTCTAGCCCTATAACGCCAAGCACAAAATTGTCTTAATTCTTAATGAAAACGTATCTGGTACCCAAATTATAAATGTGACTATTTGGTCACATTTCAAAAACACTGAAAATTTTATGCATTTAAAATATATTTTGAATGCCATATATATTGATAACTATGAAAGTGAAGAATAAAAACCCCCCAAAAAAATTTCCTGAATTTAAAACCTGAGGCGTTATAGGGCTAGTGTTCTTCCATTTTAGGTTTGTTCCTTGTTACAGGCTGGTTTTCCGTTGCCCACGCTTAGGCCAATGGCGTTCGGAAGCCTAGGTGGAGTCACTGTTACCTTTAGGCTTTCAGCGATGCTGCTTCAGGCACTTTTGGAGACAGCTCTTAACTTAATACTCAGCTCCTCTGCGATGTGTTCCAGCTAGAAATTCCAATTTCCCTTAAGGTTCCCTGAGCTGCCACGTGTCCCTTCCCTTCAGAGATTTGAGCGTCAGCCCCGCCAGCAGGCGTCTTGGAGGGCCTTGGGACCATCCCAAGCAGTGGTCCTCCTAGCCTATTGTCCAGAAAAATGGTTGGACCTAATGGTCGCCCTCGGCGACTGGTCCTAGACCCCTTCCCTCGGGCTGAGTAATGAAATTCAGGCCACCCCAGGGGTGCGCTCTCAAGTGGGAGTTACTGACCTAGAGGCAGCAAGCTCTCAATTGCCTCCTTGTTTTGTGTTTTCTGGATGGGACTTAGCAGCTTGATGCTCAGGAATTGCCCCCTTGCATGAATCCTGTCCAATTGGGATAGAGTTGAAACAGAGAGGCTGGGCAAACAAAAGCTGATAGATTCACTTTGCAACTGTATTTGGCCACAGTATCGTTTTGAGAAAGGAGAATGGTGGGCAGAGAATGGTACGCTTTCCCTTCCCAACGTGATTCACCTGGAACGCTTCGGTAGAATGCCGGGAAAGTGGGCGGAGATGCCAGAACTTAGAGCATTTCTCCTCTCGAGGAGCAGTAGGAGGCCTTCATCCCCAGTGTACCCAGGAACCCCTAAGGCAGGCCTCCTCAAATTGTGGTCCATGGGGCACATGTGGCGCGATGCCATTTATCCCACCCTCGAGGTGTTTTTGCTGCCACTGCCTGTCCTGCTTAGCCGCCGACTCGTGCAGTGTGCATAGGAATTTGTTCATTGGTTTTTTGAAAACCATAGTCTGGCCCTCCAACAGTCAGAGAGACAATGAGCTGGCCCCCTGTGTAAACAATTTGAGGACGCCTGCCCTAAGGGATCCTGGACTTCAGGTTACTATTCTCCCAGCCCTGAACCCTCCCTGAACATTCTACCCCTAGTAGAGGCACCAGGCGCATTTGGTCCCCAGGTAATTTACAAGCCAGTTACTCAAATGGAACCCGAGAAAAATAAAAATGACACAGGCAGTTACTCTACTTTTGATCCCTGTTGACTCTGCCTGTAGTATCCCAATATTACAATTTAACCCTATAACGCCGAGCATGACATTTCCCTAACATTTAATGAAATGAATATAAATGCATATATATTGATAACTATGAACGGAATGAATCAAAACGTAATTTTTTTGGCCCAAAAATTTAAAAGTGAGGCGTTATCGGGTTAAAAAGAAGGATGGTTTTTATCAGAGGGGCCAATGCCTTAGGATCATAAGGGAAGCGGTGATCCCACTGCACCCAGTGGTGCCCAAGCCCTAGACCCCGCCAGGGGAAATTGTGAATGCTTTTACCCCCGTGCCGGTACTTAGAATGAACAAACACACACGCCTGATAATCCTAAGATTTTTACTTACTTCCTGTGATACTCACCTACTTTCAAGGGCACTCCCACCTCACAATCCTACCTTGTCTCAGTTAAACTGTTCACCCTTTTGTGCGTTTGTTGGTTTTTCCAGAAGTTCTCAAGTGACCAAGGCCCCTAATCCAAGTGTGCCAGCTCCAGGACCACCATCTCCTGGACCACTTCAAGCTTATCCATCCTTGCGCTGAATGGACAACCCCTCCCAGCAGAGCAGGAAGGGTGTGGACCCAAAGCCCCACTTCGCCCCTTTGCCAGCAGGAAGTAGCTAGAGATGTCGTCGCCCAGTACCCCAAAGATTTGGGTCCACATCTCTTCAGGGTGGAAATGTTAGGTAGCTAACATAGGGACTGGGGTGTCCATTACACATATTCAGAGAACCCAGGTAGCGGCCCAGGAAGGAGTGGCACACTGTGCGTCCTCAGAGGTCCTGGTATCCAGCCAGGAAGGGCAGGTACACCTGGGTGGCCTCTGCACCTGCAAAAACCCACCTGGGCCAAGTATATTCAATTCAGACACTGGGATTGACCAGGGTTGTCCACCACACCTCCCTAACTCTCCTAAACCTCACTTGTATCACAAACCAGGCTTTGGCGTGAATTCTTTCTCACGCAGAACCAAGGACCGAGGGATATCTGTCCCCAGAGAGATCTGACCAACCCAGGAAAGCTCTTTGGAGGCAGCAGGAGTGGACGTGAGTGGCTGGTGGATACTGTTCAGATGCATGGCTTTCTGCTTGGAAGGGTTTTTAGTCTCCGCTGACAGGATCAGAGGAGGTAGTATGCCTGGATCACATAGTATCCATGTTCACAAATGAGTTGCCCATTCCAAAGTCCTGACAGTGCCTTTGGAGAACACTGTGCTTTGGAATGTCAACCCTTGCAGAGGGCAGTGGGAAAGGCTGGGACCCAGGTAGGCTGCCCCTTACTCCCAGTTGCCGGTTTCCGGATCCTGATTATATCTCTCACAGGATCAGTTAGTGGGCTTGTTGTCTGCCTCAGGCTTTGTTCACCGAGGTCCTCCAGCTAGTTGGTGGTGTGTGTGCATGAGCAGAGGCTTCCTGCCAATCCCCTATGAGTTGTAGAGCTCCCCTCGTGCGGGCTCCGTGAAAGTGGTTCCCCAGACAGCAGGACTACCCAGGGCGGTGGGCCCTGCAGGAACCGGAGGGCCATTCCCCCTGTGGAATGACCTCAGAGCCCCGCCTCACTCACTGTCCAGGAATAGACACAGGGTGAGGCGACTGCAGTACCTGCTTTTGCTAGTCTAACCCAGCCTGAGATCATCCTAGCATCAGTCCTCTGCCAGGGTCTTTTTTTTCTCTCCTTTTATAGGGGCTCATAGAACAATAACCACAATACGTGCAAACATCACTGATATAAAGCACATTTGTACATTCATTGCCCTCATTATTCTCAAAATATCTTCTCTCCACCCAAGACCCTGGCCTCAGCTCCTCATTTCCCCCGCCCCAATTCTCACTACCCCTCCCTCATAAATCCTTCATCATTAACTAATTATTATTTTCTCATATCTTGCACTGTCTGACGTCCCCCTTCGATCCCTTTATTTTTGAGGTTTATGTAGATCCTTGCCATCGGTTCCCTGGTGCCAGCCTACCCACCCTCCACCCTCCCAGCATCCGCATTCATAACACTGGTCCTAAAGGGCTCATCCACCTTGAATTCCCTGTGTTTCTAGTTCCTATCTGTCCCTGTGTACATTCTCTTCTAGCCAGATTTGTAAGTTATAATTGGGATCTTGATAGTGAGGGAAGGGGAAGCATGGAGGAGCTAGAGGAAAGTTGTGTTTCATCATTGCTGTCTAGTACTCTGTGTAGGCTTGTTTCCACCCTGAGACCTTTCTTAAGGGAATGTCCAATGGACTGCAAATGGGCTTTGGCTCTCTACCCAGCATTCCCCACTCATTCGCAATGATGAGTTTTTTTTGTGCTGATGATGCCTGATCCCTTTGAAACCTCGTGATCGCACAGGCTGGTATGCTTATTCCATGTGGGCTTTGTTTGTTTCTGAGCTACATGCCCGCTTGCTTACCCTGCAAGCCTTTAAGACCTCAGATACCATATCTTTTGGTAGCAGGGCACCATCAGCTTGCTTGACCACATTTGCTTATGCAACCGCTTAGACTTCAGGGAACGTGTCGGGAAGGTGAGCATCATAGAATGCCAATGTAATAGAGCAAAGTATTCTTGCAATGGGAGAGTCCTTGAGTGGAGACCCAAAGGCCATCTGCTACCTTAATTGGAAACCTATAAAGATATGGACATAGGTGTATTTCCCCATGCTCACAGATAAATATATTTACATCTGTGCGTGCCTTTCTTTAGACCTCTAAAATGGCCCGTGCTTCCTATGTCGCTCTGCTATTCCCTTTCATTTCCCTCTTGTGTCCACTGCCATGCTCAGTCTTCATTTGTGTTTCAGGAAATCCTCTTGGTTCCTTCACACTTGATCACGCCCTACCAGGATTCCTACATCGCCCTCACCACGGATTTGCATCCACTTGTTGTTCCCTTGCTCTGGGTTTCTTAACACCACTCCCTTTCCCCCAACTCCCTCTCTTCCGTGGCCCTCCCCCGAAGCTTTGGTCCCATGTTTCTCTTCTGCAGATTGTGCATTCAGCATCTCTTTTTAGAGTTACAGTAGAAGTAATAACCTGCACAAACACAAGACGGAGCAACAGCAAGCACCAAAAGAAAGAAAACAGCCAAAATCCAATGACCATAAAAGAAAGCACAACTCATCAAGAAAGGAAAGCTCGTAGTTAGTTCAAGGAATGTTTGTTGGCCCTTAGGAGTGTTTTCCAGTCCAGTCTTTGCGGGCACCAAGTCCTTCCCCCAAAGTCCTCCTTTGGCATTCCCTGGGGACCATGCTTATCCACTTCCTTGCTCATCTGCAGCACCCCCTTAGTGCTATGCCTCGGTGTGGCGGGATCCGTTCCCGCACTGTGTCTCCAGTGTTGTCCCTTCTAGGGCTTTGGTTCTTTGAGGGACATCGTGCTTCATCTTGGGCTGGCCATGTATTCTTCTGTGTGGACTGTCTTCTCTGAGTGGGAACATCATCCTCAAGGCCTGGTGGGCCAGGATGTTCTCCACTCTCCCCTTCTCCCCTTCGTCTGCTCCGTGTGCTCCCATCAGATATGTCCCTCTTCCAGAGCTGCAGATTCAGTGCCATCCTATGAAAAAATATATCGGGCGTGGGAGTGGGGCCGAAGGGGGTGGGGAGGATCTGCTCAGATCTTTTGAGGGTCCAGGAGAGAGAGACTGCTCAGTTGGACACAGGCATGTGGGGTTCTGAGCTCTGGCTCCAGACACTGGGTGGTAATGTGGCTTTGTTGTTAACCAGTTGTGTTCCTGTGGGTCAGTACCTGTGTCTTTTTGAGTGAGTTTTCTCATCTGGAAAGTAAAGGTATTCCATGGTCTAGTGTCCCATGTCACTCAGTGATCGAGAGGGGTTAACCCGAACCTGATTCAAACCATGTGCACATGTCAGGGGCATTCTAGATCTGGGGTGGCGATTCAGAACCCAGGACCATGATAATGCCCAAGAGGTGATATAGGTGGCTTCATATTGAAACGGGAAGCCCATTGTGGAGGTTTTGTGCTTCCGCTAATGGCCACCTCAACTCCTGCTAAAAGAGTTTCACTGGCTCCACAGCCGAGCCGGGAGCCAGTGCCATGAAAACCATGTGGCTAACTGGGACATAGGGCAGAGAGACATTTTTTGCCTTGATGGCTTGGGAAGCCCCCCCAATCTCCATGCAAACCTTCTGGTGTGAGTTATCTTTGGAAGCAATCAAAGGCTGACAGTAATTCCAATCATTCCTTTGACAATGTGCCCGTTCCATTTTGAACCTGAGAAGATGGCCCCTGTGTCTTCCAAGACATTTCCTGGCTGGCCCCGACTTGGACAGTTAGCACGGGATCCTGGGTGCCAGTGAAACAGAGCCCTGAGACATTCCTTCAGCTTCCTCAAGCATTATTGTCTCTCGCTTGGGTTTTTCTAGGCGAGGACGAGGCCCGTCCTCTCTAGTGGAGGTTTGTTCGTCTCTCCTGGGGTTTTCAATGCAATGGTTTTTCCAATGTCTGTCTCTTCTGTAGTAGGCACATGGATCCTTCCTTCCTCAGGGCTTGGTGGTGCCACAGATCAGTCTCTCCATGAGTGGGCCATGATCTCTTTTCCTGAGTCTCTGGTGTGTCTCATGGCAATTCCTCGTATTTTGGTTATTTCTTTGTCTCTGTCATGGTAGAGTCATCTGTGTTCTGATACACCCACTATGACACTTCTACCCAATCACTGAGATTGTTCCCTTCAAATCCTTCCCATTTCTTTTTCATGTCTGAGGCTGGCTGAATAATAAAGGCAATACTTATTGCCCTCTCTTTCTCGGGGACCTCTGGGTCCTTGGGGGGTACAAAGACCGCAGGCTTCCATCAGCCACTCTAAAAAGGCAGGCAGACAGGCAGGCAGGCAGACATTCTCTTGTAGGCGCCTGAAAATTCTCACTGACCTTAGATAAATGCTTAGGTTTCCTAGATGTCCCACGGAGGCCCAGCAAGAGAAACTGGTGATACCTGGTTAAGCCCTCGGGGCCTTACTGGGAGTTTGGGTCCCACATTATTCGTGGAGTGGCAAAAAGAGTTTCTCTCCAGTGGGGCGTGCCCGCTGGCTGACCATCAGGTCTATTGACTGCTTTCTGGGCCTCTCTCTGGAAGGGCTCCCGTTCCTATGTTGTGAACAGCACCTGGAGAAGTGGCTGGCACTTGTCTGAGGTGGGCTGATGCATGTGGAAAAGCTTGTCTAGCAAAGAAATCAGACGTTGCGGTTTGTCAGACCAGGAGGTTTGTTTATTCGAATTATGCAATCCCTGGAAAAAAAGGGGACATAGACCCAAAGAGGGACTCAGGGGGTTTCCTCAGGTTTTGTGGCTGCTTGCCTTAAGCAGAGAATGCTGCTGCCCAGTTATCCTTCTCGGGGGTGGAGAGGACATGCCAGCCCTAGTGCACGTGTTGTTGGGTGACTTTAAAATGTGTGGTATTTCTCTCTCTGTGCCCCCCCACGAACTGATACGCAGGGAGCAGTCAAAATGGGTCTTAAGCCAGCTCTCCCGCTCCCCGAGTCCTCCTGCAAAGTGGGATAAAGACGACAGGGATGGGGAGGGGAGGGGAGGGACAGGACGGCCTCCACCTTAGTGGCTTTAGGAACTTGGACTGGTTGTCTTTCCCGGTCATGCCATGTTTCCTGAAATCTTGGGGAAAAGAACCCATTCTTTTGGGGGAGGGAGTAAGTGTCCCCTAAGCCTCAACCCCAATCCCAGCCCCAGCCTCCTAAGCCTAAGCCCCAGCCCCAGCCCCCTAAGCATAAGCCCCAACCGTAACCCCCTAAGCCTAAGCCTAAACCCCAGCCCAAGCCCCCTAAACCTAAGCCTAAGCTCTACCCGCAGCCCCGAAGCATCACGCCAGCCCCAGCCCCCTAACCGCCTCCGCCCCAGCCCCAGCCCCCTAAACCTCAGCCCCTGCCACAGCCCCAGCACCCTAAGCCTAAGGCCCAGCCCCAGCCCCCTAAGCTTCAGCCCCGGCCCCCGCCCCAGCCCCAGCCCCCAAGCCTAAGACCCAGCCCCAGCCCCAGCCCCTAAGCATAAGCCCCAGCCCCAGACCTAGCCCCCTAAGCCTAATCCCCTGCCCCAGCCCCAGCCCCCTAAGCCTAAGGCCCAGCCTCAGCCCCCTAAGCCTAAGGCCCAGCCCCAGTCCCCTAAGCCTAAACCTAAGCCCAGCCCCAACCCCCTTAGCCTAAGCCCAGCCCCAGACCCCTAATCCTCACCCCCAGTCCCAGCCCCCTTATGACCTCAGCCCCAGCCCCAACCCCCTAAGCTTCAGCCCTAGCACCAGCCACCTATGCCTCAGCCCCAGCCCCCTTATCCTAAGCCTAAGCCCCAAACCCAGCCCCCTAAGCCTAAGCCCCTGCCCCAGCCACAGCCCCCTAAGTATCACCCCAGCCCCAGCCCCCTAACCGCCTCCGCCCCAGCCCCGGCCCCATAAACAGCCCATGCCCCAGACCCAGACCCAGCCTCCAAGCCTAAGGCCCAACCCTAGCCCCAGCCCCCTAAGCCTAAGCCTAAGCCCCAGCCCCAGGCCATTAAGCCTAAGCCTAAGTCCCAGCCCCAAACCCCTAAGCCTCAGCCCCAGCCCCAGCCCTGTAAGCCTAAGGCCCAGCCCCAGCCTGAGCACCCTAAGCCTCAGCTCCCTAAGCCACAGCCCCATAAGCCCCAGGCCCATCCCCAGCTCCCTAACCACCTCAGCTCAAGCCCCAGCACCCTAAGCCTCAGACCCTGCCACAGCCCAGCCCCCTAAGTCTAAGACCCAGTCCCCGCCCCAGCCCCTAATCCTAAGCCCCAGTCCCAACCCAGCCCTTAAGCCTCTGCCCCAGCGCCAGCCCCCTAAGTCTCAGCCCCAGCCCCCTAAGCCTAAGCCTAAACCCCAGCCCCAGGACCAGCCCCCTAAGCCTAAACCTAAGCCCCAACATCATCCCCCTAACCTCAACCCCAGCCCCAGCCCCCTAAGGCTCAGCCCCAGCCCCAGCCCCCTAAGAATAAGCCCCAACCCCAGCCCCAGCCTCCTAAACACAAGCCCCAGCCCCAGCCCCAGACCCCTAACCTAAGCCCCAGCCCCAGTCTCAGGCACAGCCCCCTAAGCCTCAGCGCCAGCCCAAGCCCCCTAAGCCTCAGCCCCAGATCCCTAAGCCTAAACCCCAACCCCAGCCCCCTAAGCCTAAGCCTAAGCCCTAGCCCCAGCCCACTAAGACTAAACCTAATCCCAGCCCCAGCCCCCTAAGCCTAAACCTAAACCCCAGCCCCAGTGACAAAGCCCCAGCCCACTAAGACCCACTCCCCTAAGCCCCAGCCCCCTAAACCCCAGCACCCAACCCAGCCCCAGCCCCCTAAGCCCCAGCCCACTAAGCCCCTGCCCCCTAAGCCCCAGCCCTCTAAGCCCCAGCCCTCTAAGCCCCAGCCCTCTAAGCCCCAGCCCTCTAAGCCCCAGCCCTCTAAGCCCCAGCCCTCTAAGCCCCAGCCCTCTAAGCCCCAGCCCTCTAAGCCCCAGCCCTCTAAGCCCCAGCCCTCTAAGCCCCAGCCCCCTAAGCCCCAGCCCTCTAAGCCCCAGCCCTCTAAGCCCCAGCCCTCTAAGCCCCAGCCCTCTAAGCCCCAGCCCTCTAAGCCCCAGCCCTCTAAGCCCCAGCCCTCTAAGCCCCAGCCCTCTAAGCCCCAGCCCTCTAAGCCCCAGCCCACAAAGCCCCAGCCCACAAAGCCCCAGCCCACAAAGCCCCAGCCCACAAAGCCCCAGCCCACAAAGCCCCAGCCCACAAAGCCCCAGCCCACAAAGCCCCAGCCCCTGCCACCTAAGCTCCAGTCACCTAAGCCACAGCCCCCTAAGCCCCAGCACCCTAACACTCAGCCCCAGCCACCTAAGTCCCAGCCCCCTAAGCCCAAGCACCCTAAGACCCAGCCCCAGCCCCCTAAGACCCAGCCCCACCCCGAGGCCCCTAAGCCTAAGCCCCAGCCCCAACCCCCTAAGCCTCAGCCCCAGCACCAGATCCCTATGCCTCAGCCCCAGCCCCCTTATCCTAAGCCTAAGCCCCAACCCCAACCCCCTAAGCCTAAGCCTAAACCCCAGCCCCAGCCCCCAAACAGCTTCTGCCCCTGCCCCAGCCCCCTAAACCTCAGCTCCTGCCCCAGCACCAGCCCCAGCCCCAGCCCCCTAAGCCTAAGGCCCAGCCCCAGGCCCCTAAGCCTAAGCCAAAGCTCCAGCCCCAGTCCACTAAGCCTAAGCCCCAGCCCCAGAACCCTAATCCTCAACCCCATCCCCAGCCCCCTAACCGCCTCAGTCCCAGCCCCAAACACCTAAGCCTCAGCCCCAGCCCCAGCCCCCTAAACCTAAGGCCAAGCCCCAGCCCCAGCCCCCTAAACCTAAGGCCAAGCCCCAGCCCCCTAAGCCTAAGCCCCAGCCCCCTTAGCCTAAACCCCACCCCCAGCCCCAGCCCTCTAAGCCCCAGCCCATGAACCCTAAGCCTCAGCTCCCTAAGCCCCGGCCCCAGCATCCTAAGCCCCAGCCCCCTAAGCCCCATGCCCATCCCCAGCCCCCTAACCGCCTCAGTCCCAGCCTCAAACCCCCAAACCTAAGCTCCAGCCCCAGCCTCAGACCCCTAAACCTAAGGCCAAGCCCCAGCCCCAGACCCCTAAGCCTAAGCCCCAGACCAAGGCCCAGCCCCCTAAGCCTAAACCCCAGCCCCCTTAGCCTAAACCCCACCCCCAGCCCCAGCCCTCTAAGCCCCAGCCCATGAACCCTAAGCCTCAGCTCCCTAAGCCCCAGCCCCAGCATCCTAAGCCCCAGCCCCCTAATACCCATGCCCATCCCCAGCCCCCTAACCGCCTCAGCTCCAGCCCCAACCCCCTAAGCCTCAGCCCCTGCCCCAGCCCCAGCCCCAGCCCCCTAATCCTAACCCCAGCCCCCTAAGCCTCTGCCCCAGCACCAGCCCCCTAGACCTCAGCTCCAGGCCCCTAATCCTAAGCCTAAGCCCCAGCCCCAGGCCCAGCCCCATAAGCCTAAACCTAAGCCCCAGCCCCAGCACCCTAACCTCAACCCCAGCCCCAGCACCCTAAGCCTCAGACCCAGCCCCAGCCCCAGCCTCCTAAACCCAAGCCCCAGCCCCAGACCCCTAACCTAAGCCCCTGCCCCAGTCTCAGGCCCAGCCCCCTAAGCCTCAGCCCCAGCCCCAGGCCCAGCCCCATAAGCCTAAACCTAAGCCCCAGCCCCAGCCCCCTAACCTCAACCCCAGCCCCAGGCCCCTAAGCCTCAGACCCAGCCCCAGGTCCAGCCTCCTAAGCCCAAGCCCCAGCCCCAGCCCCAGACTCCTAACCTAAGCCCCTGCCCCAGTCTCAGGCCCAGTCCCCTAAGCCTCAGCCCCAGCCCAGGCCCCCTAAGCCTCAGGCCCAGCTCCATAAGCCTAAGCCTAAGCCCCAACTCCAGCTCCATAAACCTAAGCCTAAGCCCCAGCCCCAGCCCCAGCCCCAGCCCACTAAGACTAAACCTAATCCCAGCCCCAGCCCCCTAAGCCTAAGCCTAAACCACAGCCCCAGCCCCCTAAGCCTCAGCCCCAGCTCACTAAGACCCAGCCCCCTAAGCTCCAGCCCCTTAAGCCCCAGCACCCAAAGACCAAGCCAGAGCCCCCTAAGCCCCAGCCCCCTAAGCCCCAGCCCCCTAAGCCCCAGCCCCCTAAGCCCCAGCCCCCTAAGCCCCAGCCCCCTAATCCCCAGCCCCCTAAGCCCCAGCCCCCTAATCCCCAGCCCCCAAAGCCCCAGCCCCTGCCCCCTAAACCCCAGCAACAGTGCCCTAAGCCCCAGCCCCAGTCCCCTAAGCCCCAACCCCAGCCCCAGCCCCAGTCCCCTAAGCCTAAGGCCCAGCCACCTAAGCCTAAGCCTAAGCCCCAGCCCAGCCATCTAAGCCCCAGCGCAAGCCCCCTAAGCCCCAGCCCCCTAAGCCCCAGCCCCAGCACCCTAAGCAACAGCCCCTGCCCACTAAGCCCCAGTCCCCTAAGCCCCAGTCCCCTAAGCCCCAGTCCCCTAAGCCCCAGCACCCAAAGACCCAGCAACCTAAGCCCCAGCCCCCTAAGCCCCAGCACCCTAAGACCCAGCCCCAGCCCCCTAAGACCCAGCACTCTAAGCCCCAGCCCCAGCGCCCTAAGCCCCAGCCCCATTCCCCTAAGCCCCAACCCCAGCCCCAGCCCCAGCCCCCTAAGCCTAAGGCCCAGCCCCCTAAGCCTAAGCCTAAACCCCCTAAGCCTAACCACCCTAAGCCTAAGCCTAACCCCCTAATCCCCCTAAGCCTAAGCCTAAACCCCCTAACCCTAACCGTAAGCCTTAGCCTAACCCCCTAACCCTAACCCTAAACCTAGCCTAACCCCCTAAACCTAAGCGTAAGCCTAACCCCCCCTAACCCTAACCCTAAGACTAAGCCTAACCCCCCTAACCTTAACCCTAAGCCTAGGTCTAACCCCCCTAACCCTAAGCCTAAACCCCTAAACCTAACCCTAAGCCTAACCCCCTTAACCCTAACACTAAGACTAAGCCTAACCCCTTTACCCTAACCCTAAGACTAAGCCTAACCCCCCTAACCACAAGCCTAACCCTAAACCATCTAACCCTAAACCTAATACCCCTTACCAAACCCTAACCCTAACCCTAACCACCCTAACCATAACCCTAACCCTAACCCTAACCACCCTAACCCTAACCATAACCATTAACAACCCTAACCCTAACCCTACCCCTAACCCTAACAACCCAAAACCCTAACCCTACTACAACCCTAATCCCAACCCCGCTAACAACCCTAAACCTAACCCTTCTAAACACCCTAAGCCCCCTAACCCTCACCCCCTAACAACCATAACCCTAACGCCCCTAACCCGCCTAACAACCTTAACCTTAAGCCCACTAACACCCCTACCCCTAACCCCACTAACAACCGTAACCCTAACCCCCATAACCCCCCTAACCCCCTAACCCTAACCCCCTAAAAACCCTAACACTAACCACGCTAACCCCCATAACCCTAACACCCCTAACCCCCTAAACCTAACACCCCTAACCACCTTAACCCCCTAACCCTAACCCCCCTAACCCCCTAACTCCCCTAAGCCCCTTAACCCCCTAAAATGCCTAACACCCCTAGCCCTAAACCCCCTAACCCACATAAGCCTAACCACCCTAACCCCCCTTACCCAAACCCCCCTAATACCCCAATTCCCGTAATCCCCATAAACCTAACCTCTCTAACCCCCCTAACCCTAACCCCTCTAACGCTAACCCCACCGAAACCCTAACCCTAAACCTAACCCCCCTAACCCTAACCCTAACCCCCCAAACCCTAACAGCCCTAACCCTAACTCCCCTAACCCTAACCCACCTAACCCTAACCCTAACCCCCCTAACACTAACCCCCTTAACCCTAAACCTAACACCCCTAAACCTAACCCCGTAACCCTAACCCTAACCCCTTAACCCTAACACTCCAAACCCCCCTAACCCCCTATCCCCCCTAACCCCCCCACCCTACACCTATAACCCCCCTAATCCTAAACCCCTAACCCTAACCCTAACCCCCTAACCCTGACACACTAACCCTAACCCTCTAACCATAACCATAACCCCCCTAACCCTAACCCTAACCAACCCCCATAACCCTAACCATCCAAACCCCCTAACCCCCCCAACACTAACCCCCTAACTCCCCTAAACCTAACCCCCCTAACCCTTCTACCCCTAAACCCCCTATCCCCCCTATCCCGAACCCCAATAACCCCCCTTACAGTAACACCCCTAACCCTAACCGCCCTAACCCCCCTTACCAAAACCACCCTAACCCTAACCCTAACCTAACTCTAACCCCAACGCAATCCCCAACCCTAACCACAACCCCAACCCCAACACTAACCCTAACCCTAACCCCCCTAAACCTAACCCTAACTCCCCTAACCCTAACAACTCTAAACCTAACACCCCTAACCCTAACCCTAACCCCCCTAACCCTAACAGCCCTAACCCTAACTCCCCTAACCCTAACCCTAACCCCCCTAACCCTAGCTCTAACCACCCTAACCCTACCCTAACACCCCTCAACCCCCTAACACTAACTCCCATGACCCAAACCCTAACCCCCCTAACCCAAACCCCCCTAACCCTAACCCCCCTAAACCTAACCACCCTAACCCTAACCCGCCTAACACCACTAGCCCTAACCCCCTTAACCCACATAAGCCTAACCCCACTAACCCCCATAACCTTAACCCCCCTAATCCCCCTAACTCCCATAATCCCCCAAACATAACCCCCCTAACCCCCCTGACCCTAACCCCCCTAACCCTAACCCAGCGAAGCCCTAACCCTAAACCTAATCCCCTAACCCTAACCTCCCTAACCATAACCCTAACACTAACACCCCTAACCCTAACCCTAACACCCCTAACCCTAATCCTAACCCTAACCACCCAAATCCTAACCCCCCTAACCCTAACCCCTTAACCCTAAACCTAACACCCCTAAACCTAACCCAACTAAACATAACCCTAACCCCCTTAACCCTAACCCTAACCCCCCTAACCCTAACCCTAACCCCTTAAGCCTAACACTCCTAAACCCCCTAATCCCCCTAACCCCCTAACCCCCCACCCTACCCCTATAACCCCCCTAATCCTAACCCCCTACCCTAGCCCCCCTAACCCTAACACCCTAACCCTAACCCCCTAATCATAACCCTAACCCTAAACCTAACCTTAACTAACCCCCATAACCTTAACCCTCATAACCCCCCTAACCCCCCTAACCCTAACCCCCTAACTCCCCTAAACCTAACCCCCCTAACCCTTCTAACCCTAAACCCCTGTCCCCCCTAACCTGAACCCCAATAACCCCCCTTACAGTAACCCCCCTAACCCTAACTGCCCAACACCCCTTACCCAAACCCACCTAACCCTAACACTAACTCCCTTAACCCTAACACTCCTACCCCCCCTAACCCCCTAACCCCCCTAAAGCCCCACCCTACCCCTATAACCGCCCTAATACTAACCCCCTAACCCTAACCCCCCTAACCCTAACACTCTAACCCTAACCCTCTAACCATAACCCTAACCCCCCTAACCCTAACCCTAACCCTACCCAACCCCCATAACCCTAACCCTCCTAACCCCCTTAAATCTAACCCCTAACCCTTCTAACCCTAACCCCCCTATCTCCCCTAACCCGAACCCCAATAAACCCCCTTATAGTAACCCCCCTAACCCTAACCGCCCTCACCCCCCTTACCCAAACCACACTAACCCTAACCTAACTCTAACCCTAAACCAATCCCCAACCCTAACCACAACCACAACCCTAACCCTAACCCTAACCCCCCTAAACCTAACCCTAACTTCCCTAACCATAACAACCCTAATCCTAACAACCCTAACCCTAACCCCCTAACCCTAACCCCCCTAAACCTAACCCTAACCCCCCTAACCTTAACAGCTCTAACCCTAACTCCCCTAACCCTAACCCTAACCCTAACCCCCCTAACCCTAGCTCTAACCCCCCTAACCCTACACTAACACCCCTAAACCCCCTAACACTAACCCCCCAAACCCAAACCATAACCCCCCTAACCCTAACCCAAACACCCCTAACCCTAACACCCTAACCCTAACCACCCTAACCCTAACCCACCTAACACCCCTAGCCCTAACCCCCTTAATCCAAATAAGCCTAACCCCACTAACCCCCCTAACCCTAACCCCCCTAATCCCCCTAACTCCCATAATCCCACAACCATAGCCCCCCTAACCCCCCTGACACTAACCCCCCTAACCCTAACCCAGCGAAGCCCTAACCCTAAACCTAATCCCCTAACCCTAACCCTAACCCTAACCTCCCTAACCATAACCCTAACACTAACCCCCCTAACCCTAACACCCCTAACCCTAATCCTAAACCTAACCACCCAAATCCTAACCCCTCTAACCCTAACCCCCTTAACCCTAAACCTAACACCCCTAAACCTAACCCCACTAAACCTAACCCTAACCCCCCTAACCCTAACCCTAACCCCCTTAAACCTAACACTCCTAAACCCCCTAATCCCCCTAACCCCATAACACCCCACCCTACCCCTATAACCCCCCTAATCCTAACCCCCTAACCCTAACCCTAGCCCCCCTAACCCTCACACCCTAACCCTAACCCCCTAATCATAACCCTAACCACCCTAACCCTAACCCTAAACCTAACCCAAACTAACCCCCATAACCTTAACCCTCCTAACCCCCCTAACCCCCCTAACCCCCTAACCCTAACCCCCTAACTCCCCTAAACCTAACCCCCCTAACCCTTCTAACCCTAACCCCCTGTCCCCCCTAACCTGAACCCCAATAACCCCCCTTACAGTAACCCCCCTAACCCTAACTGCCCTAACACCCCTTACGCAAACCCACCTAACCCTAACACTAACCCCCTTAACCCTAACACTCCTAACCCCCCCTAACTCCCCTATCCCCCCTAAAGCCCCCACCCTACCCCTATAACCCCCTTAATCCTAACCCCCTAACCCTAACCCTAACCCCCTAACCCTAACCCTAACAAACCCCCATAACCCTAACCCTCCTAACCCCCTTAAATCTAACCCCTAACCCTTCTAACCCTAACCCGCCTATCTCCCCTAACCCGAACCCCAATAACCCCCCTTATAGTAACCCCCTAACCCTAAATGCCCTAACCCCCCTTACCCTAACACCCCTAAGCCTAAACCTAACCTAACTCTAACCCCAACCCAATCCCCAACCCTAACCACAACCACAACCACAACCCTAACCCTAACACCCCTAAACCTAACCCTAACCCCCCTAACACTAACGCCCCTAACACTAACGCCCCTAACCCTAACCCCCCTAACCCTAACTGCCCTAACCCTAACTCCCCTAACCCTAACCCTAACCCCCCTAACCCTAGCCCTAATCCCCCTTACCCTACCCTAACATCCCTAAACCCCCTAACACTAACCACCATAACCCAAACCCTAACCCCCCTAACCCTAACCCTAACACTACACCCCCTAACCCTAACCCCTCTAACACTAACCCCCTTAACCCTAAACCTAACACCCCTCAACCTAACCCCCTAACCCTAACCCTAACACCTTAACCCTAACACTCCTAAACCCTCTAACACCCTATTCCCCCTAACTCCCCCACCCTACCCCTATAACCCCCCTAAACCTAACCCGCTAACCCAAAACCTAACCCCCTAACCCTAACCCTAATCCCCCTAACCTTAACACCCTAACCCTAACCCTCTAACCATAACCCTAACCCCTCTAACCCTAACCCTAACCAACCCCGATAACCCTAACCCTCCTAACCCCCCTAACCCTTCTAACCCTAACCCCCCTATCCCCCCTAACCCGAACCCCAATAACCCCCCTTACAGTAACCCCCCTAACCCTAACCGCCCTCTCCCCCCTTACCCAAACCACACTAACCCTAACCCTAACCTAACTCTAACCCCAAACCAATCCCCAACCCTAACCACAACCACAACCCCAACCCTTACCCTACCCCTAACCCCCCTAAACCTAACCCTAACTTCCCTAACACTAACAACCCTAATCCTAACAACCCTAACCCTAACCCCCTAACCCTAACCCCCCTAACTCTAACCCTAACCCCCCTAACTCTAACAGTCCTAACCCTAACTCCCCTAACCCTAACCCCCCTAACCCTAGCTCTAACCCCCCTAACCCTACACTAACACCCCTAAACCCCCTAACACTATCCCCCAAAACCCAAACCCTAACCCCCCTAACCCTAACCCAAACCCCCCTAACCCTAACCCCCTAACTCTAACCACCCTAACCCTAACCCGCCTAACACCCCTAGCCCTAACCCCCTTAACCCAAATAAGCCTAACCCCACTAACCCCCCTAACCCTAACCCCCCTAATCCCCCTAACTCCCATAATCCCCCAACTATAACACTCCTAACCACCCTGACCCTAACCCCCCTAACCCTAACCCCCCGAAGCCTAAACCCTAAACCTAATCCCTTAACCATAACCCTAACCCCCCTAACCATAACCGTAACAGTAACCCCCATAACCCTAACCCTAACTTTAAACCTAACACCCCTAACCCTAATCCTAACCCTAACCACCCTAACCCTAACCCCCTTAACCCTAAACCCAACACCTCTAAACCTAACCCCAATAACCCTAACCCCCTTAGCCCTAACCCCCCTAACCCTAACCCCCCTAACCCTAACCCAACCCCCTTAAGCCTTACACTCCTATCCCCTCTAACCCCCATAACCCCATAACCCCCCCACCCTACCCCTATAACCCCCCTAATCCTAACCCCCTAACCCTAACCCTAGCCCCCCTAACCCTAACACGCTAACCCTAACCCTAACCCTAACCAACCCCCATAACCCTAACCCTAATAACACCCCTAACACTAATTCCCTAACTCCCCTAAACCTAACCCCCTATCCCCCCTAACCTGAACCCCAATAACCCCCCTTATAGTAACACCCCTAACCCTAACTGCCCTATCCCCCCTTACCCAAACCCACCTAACCCTAACCCTAACCCCCTTAAACCTAACACTCCTAACCCCCCCTACCCCCCTAACTCCTCTAACGCCCCCACCCTACCCCTATAGCCACCCTAATCCTAACTCCCTAACCCTAACCCTAACATTCTAACCCTAACCCTCTAACCATAACCCTAACCCCCCTAAATCTAACCCCCCTAACCCTTCTAACCCTAACCCCCCTATCTCCCATAACCCAAACCCCAATAACGCCCCTTACAGTAAACCCCCTAACCCTAACCGCCCTAACCCACTTACCCTAACCCCCCTAACCCTAACACTAACCTAAATCTAACCCCAACCCAATCCCCAACCCTAACCACAACCACAACCCCAACCCTAACCCTAACCCCACTAAACCTAACCCTAACCCCCCTAACCCTAACAACCCTAATCCTAACACCCCTAACCCTAACCCTAACCCCCCTAACCCTAATGCCCCTAACCCTAACCCTAACCTCCCTAACCCTAACTGCCCTAACCCTAACTCCCCTAACCCTGACCCTAACCCCCCTTACCCTAGCCCTAACCCTCCTAACCCTACACTAACACCCCTAAACCCCCTAACACTAACCCCCATAACCCAAACCCTAACCCCCCTAACCCTAACCCAAACCCCCCTAAGCCTAACCCCCCTAACCCTAACCACCATAACCCTAACCCTCTAACCCTAACCCGCCTAACACCCCTAGCCCTAACCCCCTTAACCCACATAAGCCTAACCCCACTAACCCCCCTAACCCTAACCCCCCTAATCCCCCTAACTCCCATAACCCCCAACCCTTACCCCCCTATCCCCCCTGACCCCAACCGCCCAACTCCTAAACCCCCGAAACCCTAACCCTAAACCTAACCCCCTAACCCTAACCCTAATCCTAAGCCCCTAACCAGAACCCTAACTCTAACCCTAACCATAACACCCTAAACTTAACACTAATCCCCCTAACCCTAACCCTAACTTTAACCCTAACACCCCTAACCCTAACCCTCTTAACCCTAAACCTAACATCCCTAAACCTAACCCCCCTAAACCTAACCCCCTTAGCCCTAACCCTAACCCCCCTAAACCTAACCCCATTAATCCTAACCCTAACCTACCGACCTGACCTTAACACCCCTAACCCCCCAAACACCCCTAAACCCCCCACCCTAACCCTATAACCTACCTAATCCTAACCCCCTAACCTTAACCCTAATCCCCCTAACCTTAACACCCTAACCCTAACCCCCTAACCATAACCCTAACACCCCTAACCCTAACCCTAACCAACCCCCCTAACTCTTCTAACCCAACCCCCTTAAAACCCCTAAACCTAACACCCCTAACCCTTCTAACCCTAACCCCCTATCCCCCCTAACCCGAACCTCAATAACCGCCCTTACCGTAACCCCATAATCCTAACCCCACTAACGCCCCTAACTCAAACCCCCCTAACCATAACCCTAACCTAACTAACCGCAACCCAATCCCCAACCCTAAGCACAACTCCAACCCAACCCTAACCCTAACCCTAACAACACTCAACCTAACCCTAACCCCCCTAAACCGAAACCTAAACCCCCTAACCCTAACCCTAACCTAACTCTAACCCCAACCCAATCCCCAACCCTAACCACAACCACAATCCTAACCCTAACCCTAACAACCCTAAACCTAACCCTAACCCACCTAACCTTAAAAACACTAATGCTAACCCCGCTAATCCTAACCCTAACCCCCTAATCCTAACCCCTTAACCCTAACCCTAACCCCTCTAACCCTAACACCCTAACCCTAACCCCCTAACCATAACCCTAACCCCCCTAACCCTAACCCTATCCAACCTCCCTAACCCTACCCTGCTAACCGCCCTAACCCCCCTAACCCTAACCCCCTAACACCCCTAAACATAAACCCCCTAACCCCCCTGACCCTAACCCCCCTAACCCTAACCCCCCGAAGCCCTAACCCTAAACCTAATCCCCTAACCCTAACCCTAACCCGCCTAAACATAACCCTAACACTAACCCCCCTAACCCTAACCCTAACTTTAACCCTAACACCCCTAACCCTAATCCTAACCCTAACCATCCTAACCCTAACCCCCTTAACCCTAAACCCAACACCCCTAAACCTAACCCCAATAAGCCTAACCCTAACCCCCTTAGCCCTAACCCCCCTAACCCTAACCCCCCTAACCCTAACCCTAACCCCCTTAAGCCTTACACTCCTATCCCCTCTAACCGCCCTAACCCCATAACCCCCCCACCCTACCCCTATAACCCCCCTAATCCTAACCCCCTAACCCTAACCCTAGCCCCCTAACCCTAACACCCTAACCCTAACCCCGTAACCATAACCCTAACCACCCTAACCCTAACCCTAACCCTAACCAACCCCCATAACCCTAACCCTCCTAACACCCCTAACACCCCTAACACTAACGCCCTAACTCCCCTAAACCTAACCCCCTATGCCCCCTAACCTGAACCCCAATAACCCCCCTTATAGTAACACCCCTAACCCTAACTGCCCTAACCCCCCTTACCCAAACCCACCTAACCCTAACCCTAACCCCCTTAAACCGAACACTCCTAACCCCCCTACCCCCCTAACTCCTCTAACGCCCCCACCCTACCCCTATAACCACCCTAATCCTAACTCCCTAACCCTAACCCTAACCCTAACCCTAACATTCTAACCCTAACCCTCTAACCATAACCCTAACCCCCCTAACCCTTCTAACCCTAAACCCCCTATCTCCCCTAACCCGAACCCCAATAACGCCCCTTACAGTAACCCCCCTAACCCTAACCACCCTAACCCCCTTACCCTAACCCCCCTAACCCTAACACTAACCTAAATCTAACCCCAACCCAATCCCCAACCCTAACCACAACCACAACCCCAACCCTAATCCTAACCCCACTAAACCTAACCCTAACCCCCCTAACCCTAACAACCCTAATCCTAACACCCGTAACCCTAACCCCCCTAACCCTAATGCCCCTAACCCTAACCCTAACTTCCCTAACCCTAACTGCCCTAACCCTAACTCCCCTAACCCTAACCCTAATCCCCTAACCCTAGCCCAAACCCCCTTAACCCTACCCTAACACCCCTAAACCCCCTAACACTAACCCCCATAACCCAAACCCTAACCCCCCTAACACTAACCCAAACCCCCCTAACCCACCTAACCCTAACCACCCTAACCCTAACCCCCCTAATCCCCCTAACTCACATAACCCCTGAACCCTAACCCTAAACCTAACCCCCTAAACCTAACCCTAATCCCCCTAACCTTAACACCCTAACCCTAACCTCTAACCATAACCCTAACCCCTCTAACCCTAACCCTAACCAACCCCCATAACCCTAACCCTCCTAACCCCCCTAACCCTTCTAACCCTAACCCCCCTATCCCCCCTAACCCGAACCCCAATAACCCCCCTTACAGTAACCCCCCTAACCCTAACCGCCCTCTCCCCCCTTACCCAGACCACACTAACCCTAACCCTAACCTAACTCTAACCCCAAACCAATCCCCAACCCTAACCACAACCACAACCCCAACCCTAACCCTACCCCTAACCCCCCTAAACCTAACCCTAACTTCCCTAACACTAACAACCCTAATCCTAACAACCCTAACCCTAACCCCCTAACCCTAACCCCCCTAACTCTAACCCTAACCCCCCTAACTCTAACAGTCCTAACCCTAACTCACCTAACCCTAACCCTAACCCCCCTAACCCTAGCTCTAACCCCCCTAACCCTACACTAACACCCCTAAACCCCCTAACACTAACCCCCAAAACCCAAACCCTAACCCCCCTAACCCTAACCCAAACCCCCCTAACCCTAACCCCCTAACTCTAACCACCCTAACCCTAACCCGCCTAACACCCCTAGCCCTAACCCCCTTAACCCAAATAAGCCTAACCCCACTAACCCCCCTAACCCTAACCCCCCTAATCCCCCTAACTCCCATAATCCCCCAACTATAACACCCCTAACCCCCCTGACCCTAACCCCCCTAACCATAACCCTAACACTAACCCCCATAACCCTAACCCTAACTTTAACCCTAACACCCCTAACCCTAATCCTAACCCTAACCACCCTAACCCTAACCCCCTTAACCCTAAACCCAACACCTCTAAACCTAACCCCAATAATCCTAACCCTAACCCCCTTAGCCCTAACCCCCCCTAACCCTAACCCCCCTAACCCTAACCCTAACCCCCTTAAGCCTTACACTCCTATCCCTTCTAATCACCCTAAACCCATAACCCCCCCACCCTACCCCTATAACCCCCCTAATCCTAACCCCCTAACCCTAACCCTAGCCCCCCTAACCCTAACACCCTAACCCTAACCCTAACCCTAGCCCCCCTAACCCTAACACCCTAACCCTAACCCTAACCCTAACCAACCCCCATAACCCTAACCCTCCTAACACCCCTAACACCCCTAACACTAACGCCCTAACTCCCCTAAACCTAACCCCCTATCCCCCCTAACCTGAACCCCAATAACCCCCCTTATAGTAACACCCCTAAACCTAACTGCCCTAACCCCCCTTACCCAAATCCACCTAACCCTAACCCCCTTAAACCTAACACTCCTAACCCCCCCTACCCCCCTAACTCCTCTAACGCCCCCACCCTACCCCTATAACCACCCTAATCCTAACTCCCTAACCCTAACCCTAACCCCCTAACCCTAACATTCTAACCCTAACCCTCTAACCATAACCCTAACCCCCCTAAATATAACCCCCCTAACCCTTCTAGCCCTAACCCCCCTATCTCCCCTAACCCGAACCCCAATAACGCCCCTTACAGTAACCCCCCTAACCCTAACCGCCCTAACCCCCTTACCCTAACCCCCCTAACCCTAACACTAACCTAAATCTAACCCCAACCCAATCCCCAACCCTAACCACAACCACAACCCCAACCCTAACCCTAACCCCACTAAACCTAACCCTAACCCCCCTAACCCTAACAACCCTAATCCTAACACCCCTAACCCTAACACCCCTAACCCTAATGCCCCTAACCCTAACCCTAACCTCCCTAACCCTAACTGCCCTAACCCTAACTCCCCTAACCCTAACCCCCTAACCCTAGCCCAAACCCCCTTAACCCTACCCTAACACCCCTAAACCCCCTAACACTAACCCCCATAACCCAAACCCTAACCCCCCTAACCCTAACCCAAACACCCCTAACCCACCTAACCCTAACCACCCTAACCCTAACCCCCCTAATCCACCTAACTCCCATAACCCCTGAACCCTAACTCCCCTAACCCTAACCCCCTGAACCCTAACCCTAAACCTAGCCCCCTAACCTTAACCCTAACCCCCTAACCATAACCCTAACTCTAATCCTAACCATAACACCCTAACCCTAACACTAACCCCCTAACCCTAACCCTAACTTTAACCCTAACCCCCCTAACCCTAATCCTAACCCTAACCCCCCCTAACCCTAACCCCCCTAACCCTAACCCCTTTAACCCTAAACCTAACACCCCTAAAACTAACCCCTCTAAACCTAACCCTAACCCTAACCCCCATAACTCTAACCCCCCTAACCCTAACCCCCTAACTCCCCTAAACGTAACCCCCCTAACCCTTCTAGCCCTAAACCCCCTATCTCCCCTAACCCGAACCCCAATAACGCCCCTTACAGTAAACCCCCTAACCCTAACCGCCCTAACCCACTTACCCTAACCCTCCTAACCCTAACACTAACCTAAATCTAACCCCAACCCAATCCCCAACCCTATCCACAACCACAACCCCAACCCTAACCCTAACCCCACTAAACCTAACCCTAACCCCCCTAACCCTAACAACCCTAATCCTAACCCCCCTAACCCTAACCGCCCTAACCTCCCTTACCCAAACCCCCCTAACCCTAACCCTAACCTAACTCTAACCCCACCCCAAACCCCAACCCTAACCACAACCCCTACCCTAACCTTAACCCTAAACACCCTAAAACTAACCCTAACCCTAACAACCCTAATCCTAACACCCCTAACCCTTACCCTAACCCCCCTAACCCTAACCTCCCTAACCCTAACCCCCCGAGCCCTATCTTCCCTACGCCTAACTCCCCTAACCCTAAACCTAACCCCCCTAACCCTAGCTCTAACCCCCCTAACCGTACCCTAACACCCCTAAACCCCCTAACACTAACCCCCATAACCCAAACCCTAACCCTAACCCATACCCCCTTAACCCTAATCACCCTAACTCTAACCCCCTAACCCTAACCCGCCTAACACCGCTAGCCCTAACCCCCTTAACCCACATAAGCCTAACCCCACTAACCCCCTAACCCTAACCCCGCTAATCCCCCTAACTCCCATAACCCCCCAACCCTAACCCCCCTAACCCCCTGACCCTAACCCTCTAACCCTAAAACCCCGAAACCCTAACGCTAAACCTAACCCCCTAATCCTAACACTAACCCTAATCCCCCTAACGATAACCCTAACTCTAACCCTAACCATAACACCCTAACCCTAACACTAATCACCCTAACCCTAACCCTAACTTTAACCCTAACACCCCTAACCCTAATCCTAACCCAAGCCACCCTAACCCTAACCCCCTTAACCCTAAACCTAACACCCCTAAACCTAACCCCCCTAAACCTAACCCTAATCCCCTTAGCCCTAACCCTAACCCCCCTATCCCTAACCCTAACCTTAACCAAGCCCCCTAACCTTAACACCCATAACCCCCGTAACACCACTAAACCCCCAACCCTACCCCTATAACCTACCTAATCCTAACCCCCTAACCCTAACCCTAACACCCCTATCCCTAACACCCTAACCCCCTAACCATAACCCTAACCCCCATAACCCTAACCCTAACGCTAACCAACCCCCCTAACCCTAACCCTCCAAACCCCCCTAACCCTTCTAACCCAAACCCCCTAACACCCCTAAACCTAACCCCCCTAACCCTTCTAACCCTCACCCATAACCCCCCTAACCCGAACCCTAATAACCCCCCTTAGCGTAACCACCTAACCCTAACCCCCCTAACCAAATTCCCCTAACCCTAACCCTAACAAAACTCTAACCCCAACCCAATCCCCAACCCTAACCACAATCCCAACCCTAACCCTAACCCCCCTAACCCTAACCCCCCTAACCCCCTAACCCTACCCTAAAGCCCCTAACACTAACCCCCATAACCCTAACCCTAACCCCCTAACCCTAACCGAAAGCCCCTAACCCTAAACCCCCTAACCCTAACCACCCTAACCCTAACCCCCTAACCTTAACCATAACCCTAACCCCCATAACCCTAACCCTAAGCCTGCCCCCCTAAACCTAACCCCCTTAACCCTAACCCTAACCAACCCCCCTAACCCTAACAACTCTACCACCCCTAACACCTCTAAACTCCCCACCCTACACCTATAACCCCCCTAATACTAACCCCCTAACCCTAACCCTAACCCCTCTAACCCTAACACCCTAACCCTAACCCCCTAACCATAACCCTAACCCCCCTAACCCTAACCCTATCCAACCCCCCTAACCCTAACCCTCCTTACACTCCTAACCCCCCTAACCCTAACCCCCTAACACCCCTAAACCTAACCCCCCTAACGCTTCTTACCCTAACCCCCCTATCCCCTCTAACACGAACACAAATACCTCCCCTTACCGTAACCTCCCTAACCCTAACCTCCCAAAACCCCCTAACCCAAACCCCCCTAACACTAACCTTCCCTAACTCTAACCCCAACCCAATCCCCAATCCTAACCACAACCACAACCCCAATCCTAACCCTAACCCTAACCCCAACCCCCCTAAACCTAACCCTAATCCCCTAACCCTAACTGAAAAGCCCCTAACCCTAAAGCCCCTCACCCTAACCACCCTCACCCTAACCCCCCTAACCCTGTCCCTAACCCCCCTAACCGTAACCCTAACCCTAACCCTAACCCTAACACTAACCAACCCTCCTAACACTAACCCCCCTAACCCTCTAGGCCCCTTATCCCCCTAACCCCCCTATCCCACCTAACCCTAATCCCCTTAACCGTAACCCCACTAAAACCCTAACCCCCTAAACCTAACCGCCCTAACCCCCTAAACCTAACCCCACTAACCCCCCTTAACCCTAACACCCCTAACCCCCGTAACCCTAGCCGTAACTCCCCCAAGCCTAACCCCAACCTTAACCATAACCCTAAGCCCAAGCCTAACCCTAACCCTAACCCCAAACTTAACCCCAACCCCATCCCCAACCCTAATCCCAACCACAAACCGAACCCTAACCCTAATCCCGCTAACCCTAACCCTAAGCCGCCCTAAGCCTAACCCCGCCAAACTCTAACCCCCCTAACAACCCTAACCATAACCCTAACCCTAACCCTAATGCTTACCCTAACCCTAACCAACCCTCCTAACACTAACCCCCCTAACCACCAACCCCCTTATCCCCCTAATCCCCCTAACCACCCTAACACTAACCCCCTAACCCTAACCCCCATAACCCTAACCCTAACCCTACCCCCTAACCCTAACCCCCCTAACCCTAACCCTAACCAACCACCCTAACCCTAACCGCCCTAACCCTAACCCTAACCAACCCCCCTATCCCTAACACCCCTAAGCCCCCTAACACCCCTAAACCCCTACCCTACCCCTATAACCCCCCTAATCCTAACCCCCTAACCCTAACCCTAAACCCTCTAACCCTAAACCCTCTAACCCTAACCACCCTAACCCTAACCCCCTAACCCTAACCCTATCTCTAACCCCCATAACCCTAACCCTAACCCTACCCCCCTAACCCTAACCCCCTAACCCTAACCAACCCCCTTATCCCTAACACCCCTAACCCCCCTGACACCCCTAAACCCCCCACCCTACCCCTATAACCCCCCTAACCCTAACCCCCTAATCATAACCCTAACCCCCCTAACCCTAACCCTAACCCTATCCAACCCCCCTAACCCTAACCCTCCTAACTCCCCTAACCCCCCTAACCCTAACCCCCTAACACCCCTAAACCTAACCCCCCTAACCCTTCTTACCCTAACCACCCTATCCCCTCTAACCCGAACACCAATACCCCCCCTTACCATAAACCCCCTAACCCTAACATCCCAAAACCCCCTAACCCAAACCCCCCTAACCCTAACCTTGCCTAACTCTAACCCCAACCCAATCCCCAACCCTAACCACAACCACAAACCCAACCCTAACCCTAACCCCCCTAAAGCTAACCCTTATTCCCCTAACCCTAACCCCCTAACCCTAACCGAAACACCCCTAACCCTAAAGCCCCTAACCCTAACCACCCTCACCCTAACTCCCCTAACCCTAACCCTAACCCCCCTAAACCTAATACCCCTAACCCTGTCCCTAACCCCCCTAACCATAACCCTAACCCTAACGCTAACCCTAACCAACCCTCCTAACACTAACCCCCCTAACCCCCTAGGCCCCTTATCCCCCTAACCCCCCTAACCCTCCTAACCCTAACCCCCTTAACCCTAACCCCCCTAAACCCCTAACCCCCTAAACCTAACCGCCCTACCCCCCTAACCCTAACCCCACTAACCCCCCCTAACCCTAACCCCCTAACCCTAGCCGTAACTCCCCCAAGCCTAACCCCAAACTAAACCATAACCCTAAGCCTAGGCCTAACGCTAACCCGAACCCGAACCC